>NC_083572.1:73612760-73934844 GCF_027579695.1 Neoarius graeffei
CTCATTATCTCTAGCCACTTTATCCTGTTCTACAGGATTGCAGGCAAGCTGAAGCCTATCCCAGCTGACTACGGGCGAAAGGCGGGGTACACCCTGGACAAGTCACCAGGTCATCATAGGGCTGACACATAGACACGGATTCATACTCACATTCACACCTACGGTCAATTTAGAGTCACCAGTTAACCCAACTTGCATGTCTTTGGACTGTGGGGGAAACTGGAGCACCCGGAGGAAACCCACGCGTTCACGGGGAGAACATGCAAACTCCACACAGAAAGGCCCTCACCGGCCACGGGGCTCGAACACGGACCTTCTTGCTGTGAGGCGACAGTGCTAACCACTACTCCACTGTGCCACCCAGTCTGATGAATCAAAAGTAGAAATTCTTTTGAGAAATCATGGACACCATGTCCTCAAGGCTAAAGAGGAGAGGGACCATCCAGCTTGTTATCAGTGCACAGTTCAAAAGCCAGCATCTGTGATGGTATGAGGGTGCATTAGTGCACATGATATAGGTAGCTTGTACATCGAAAGCATCATCATTAATGCTGAATGATATATACACATTTCAGAGCAATATGCTGCCATCCAGACAAATTCTTTTTCAGGGAAGGTCTTCCTTCTTTCAGCAAGACAATGCCAAACCACTTTCTACACATATTAAAACTGCATGGCTCTGTCGTAAAAGAGTCCGGGTGCTAAACTGGCCTGCCTGCAGTCGAGATCTGTCTCCCATTTAAAACATTTGGTGCATTTTGAAGTGCAAAATACGACAAAGGAAACCCCGAACTGTTGTGCATATCAGGCAAGAATGGGACAACATTTCTCTTTCAAAACTACAGCAATTGGTCTCCTCAGTTCCCAAACATTTACAGAGTGATGTTAAAAGTAGAGGTGAGGCAACACAGTTGTAAACATGCCCCATCCCAACTTTTTTGAAATGTGTTGCTAATATCAAATTCAAAATTAACATAAATTTTTCAAAAAACAATAAAAAATTCTCAGTGTCAACATTTGATAAGTTGTCTTTGTACTATTTTCAATGAAATATAGGGTTTCCATGATTTGAAAATCATCAGATTCTGTTTTTTAAATACTTTACACCACATCCCAAATTTATGGAATTGGGATTGTACATTCTGTATTTCATCTCATCTCATCTCATTATCTCTAGCTGCTTTATCCTGTTCTACAGGGTCGCAGGCAAGCTGGAGCCTATCCCAGCTGACTACGGGCGAAAGGCAGGGTACACCCTGGACAAGTCGCCAGGTCATCACAGGGCTAACACATAGGTGGGGTTTACATTAGACCGTATCAGCGGATCATCAGATTAACGTTTTTAAAACGATTAGCGTGCACACAGCAACGCCAATACATGATTCGCGTGTACACAGCAACGCCAATACACAGATACGCTCGGCTCCGCAGGCATCCTGCGCTCCAAATCACTCCGCCCTGAACAGCGAGTGCCCTCTGGAGGGTGCGCACTCCGGCCCTGCACAGCTCACAGAGCGCGCGAGTGAAGCGCACGAGCAGTGATTTGGGACTGAGCCGCTGTGTGTGTGATCTCAGTGCATATCGGGCATGCGCGTCACTTACCACTTGCAAGTGGAAGGATGGCAAGCCTAAAGACAATCATAACTACACAATGGGCAGTATTTGCATCAGTATTTGCAGTATTTTCATACTTTTATACTCTTTAATGAAAGGTGATACAAGGCGGAAGTTTGCGCCGTTTTTCAGCAGTCGCGTCACATGACCAACGCCAGCGAATCAGGAAGGTGGATGTCACAGTGACGTTGTCCAATGACGACGCCAGCTAGAGCTCAGCACAGCGTATCTGCGTATCCGCGTATTCTCAATGTTTACACAGCACCGGACCAGACACGATCTGGATTGAATACGTGGACCCTGGCGGATTCCCGTTTCCCGGCGTTTCCAGGCGTTTTAATGTAAACGGACAGTGCATCCGCGAAGAAAACGAGACAGATACGGTCTAATGTAAACTTGGCCATAGACACAGACAACCATTCACACTCACATTCACACCTACGGTCAATTTAGAGTCACCAGTTAACCTAACCTGCATGTCTTTGGACTGTGGGGGAAACCGGAGCACCCGGAGGAAACCCACACGGACACGGGGAGAACATGCAAACTCCGCACAGAAAGGCCCTCATTGGCCACGGGGCTCGAACCCGGACCTTCTTGCCGTGCGGTGACAGCGCTAATCACTACACCACCGTGCCGCCCTGGAATTGTACATATTTAACCCTTTGATGCAAAACATATGCACACCCCTTCTAATGCACAACATGAGCCAAAAATGACCCGCATTCATTTTCCAGGTTATTTCATGCTGACTGAGTTTTTCTTTGCTCTGTCTCTTGAAATCAATTTATTTTATGATTGAATATTCCAAGTATTCTTTAAATATTGTTTTTAATTACCACAAATCATTAATTTAATTTTTTCTTTCCTACTTTATGAACAAAAATACTTTTTATATTACTACACATGGGTCATTTAAGTGTGATTTAAAATTAAATGTCTTAATACTATAATAATAATTTGTTTCAAGTAATTACTTTAGCAGTGAATGGGGCCAGTTATTTATTTATTAACTATGTAGTTAGCTAAGCCAACTACAATAAAATTAGCTAACTAAAGTAGAATATGTCAACAGCTCTGTAGCTAATAGTAATTACTTGTAACTTTCTGACAAGTAATCTACTCACTCTCAAGGTAACCTAAACATAATCAATTTTTTTCTAAGGTAATGTTAGAACAATTGAAAAACATTACTTACATGTATTAGATGGGCAAAGGGCGCTGTGCTGAGCTGTGAAATGTCTGACACAAGCACAATTCACAGTTCCCACCAAACGCTGTAGTAAACGCATGCGGGTCGTTTCTGACCCATATGTGTAAACTTGATGTAGAATTACAAAAGCTGTGCTTGTTCATAACTTAAGAAATAAAAATAAAAATTATGATTTGTGCTATGGTGGTGTAGTGGTTAGCGCTGTCGCCTCACAGCAAGAAGGTCCTGGGTTCGAGCCCCGGGGCCGGCGAGGGCCTTTCTGTGTGGAGTTTGCATGTTCTCCCCGTGTCCGCGTGGGTTTCCTCCGGGTGCTCCGGTTTCCCCCACAGTCCAAAGACATGCAGGTTAGGTTAACTGGTGACTCTAAATTGACCGTAGGTGTGAATGTGAGTGTGAATGGTTGTCTGTGTCTATGTGTCAGCCCTGTGATGACCTGGCGACTTGTCCAGGGTGTACCCCGCCTTTCGCCCATAGTCAGCTGGGATAGGCTCCAGCTTGCCTGCGACCCTGTAGAAGGATAAAGCGGCTAGAGATAATGAATGAATGAATGATTTCTGCTAAACAAAAACAAGATATTTACTGCATATTTGGAAAAGTAAATGACAAAATGAATTTATTTCAAAAGTATATCATAGAAACACTCAGCCATACATGAAATAAACTGGAAAATGAATGCAGGTCGTTTTTGACCCATGTTGTGCATTAGAAGGGTAGTGATACAAAAAGGGTTTTTATTCAAAAAGTAAGAAAGGAAAAAATAAAATAAGGATGTATGATGATCAAAAACAAGTTAATTGAGGAATACCTTGAATACTGAATGATGGAATTAATTTATTGAAAAGATATAGAATATAAAAACTCAGCCGGGTCACTTTTGATCCATGTTTTGCATCAAAGGGTTAATATATAAAAATATTTATTGCTGTACATGTGCAGATTCACCTTAATAGCTGATTCCGTCTGGTTGTTCTCCATCATACACAGCTAACACTAACCTTTATCCCAGTATACTCCCTAGCAATTACTTATTTGTAGTGCAGGTGGTGTCTACTTCATGTAAGAGATGATGAGAATGAGGGCTCTTGGTGAGCAAACACACTGCTACCATATAATGAGAAGGATTGTTTGATCATTACAGACATGGCTCAAAGGTTATTTAACAAGAATGGTGTTCCCATGTTTTAAAAAAAGGGTCAGAGACTTCAGGAGACAGATTTAATTTTATCTGTTTGATTTAAAATGGACAAAAATTGACGAATCTTAGTATCACTGAAGAAATGTGACATTGTCAGAGGCAACAGATTCATCCTTCCTGTGAATGGAATACATTTAGACTCCCTGCAGATGTAAGTCGTCTGAAGGAAGACAACTGCATGTGAAATCTTCTGAATTCTAATGGAGAGAAAGGAGGAGGACAGTCTGTGGAATATAATGAGGCTCTGGTGTGTGAAGTGCACTTAAAAAGGCAAAGGCTGGGTCACAAAGCAGCAGGGAGAGGGAGACATGGAATGATGAATGTGAAAGCTTGCATGTAGTATATTGTTGAAATGTGTGAATAATATGCATATGAGACTAGGACAAACGGTCTGTTTAATGTCAGTAGATGATTCAATTGATGGACTGCTTTGTCTATTTTCAGTCAAAGAAATTGAACTAATCATTTAATAAAAATCATTCCACACATTTAATTATTTTTTAAGCCATGTAGAAACTCCGCTATAAATGATGGCCAAACAAGTGATTCCAAATGAGAGACTGAGGAGTCTGCAAATGTGCTTAAAAGTGTGTTGTTACTGATTTAATTTCATAATGGAGATAATTGCTAACTATGTGAAGGTTCTCAATCATCCAGGTCATTGTAATCTGTAGGTGCTAAAGAAGGCAACTGGACTTGCTTGAAATCCTTGAAGATGTTTCACCTCTCATCTGAAAGGCTTCTTCAGTTCTGTCTGACCAGTGGGGAGTTCCAGGTATTTATCCTCTAGTGGAGCAAAAGCAACCCTAAGGAGAGTCATTGAGGTCACATGGGTCATTGACCCTCTCAGTCATCTTGTAGATGTTAAGGCCAATTTACGCTGACAATGCAGTCCTCACAGACGGTGTCGCAGATAGCGTCTGCGTAGCCCCCCCACCTTCGCAGACGCTCTGCGCGCACCTCCCAAAAATTGTGACCACCGCAGAAGCCTCGCAGACAGCGTCGCAGACAAGAGGGCTCTAATTGGTCCACTCTACATCCGCTGTACACGCACTTCCGCTTCCCTACTTTTCCGGTTTGTTTTGTTTTCACGACCGCCATTTTTAAAAACACGAGCGAAGATGGAGCAGCATGAAGAGCGGTTGATTGAGGAAGTGAGGAAGTACGGACATCTATACGACTCCAGTTCTAGTCATTATAAGTAACCGGAGGATAAACACTCCACTAACCACACCCACCAACTACTCCTAGCGATTTCGCGACTTCGCGCCCCCTTGCGTTGTAGTGGTGAATAACATCGCGCACGCCTATTACTCCCCGCTCAACGATAAATTACAACTGTCTGCGAAAAGCTGCCTGCGAAAGCCTTGTCGCAAGAGCATGCAGAGACCTTTAGGGTCACTGGAAGCTGGGACTGAACAGTGTTAGCAGCCTAGAGGGTTGTTAGGGTGATCTGTGGGTTGTTGGCTTTCTCTGCCATCATGTGAATCATTGAAGTCAGCTGAGTCTTGGTGTGGATGTGTATTCAGTTGTCTGGTCCAGAGGATAAATACCTGAAATTCCCCACTAGTCAGACAAAACTGAAGAAGCCTTTCGGATGAGAGGTGAAATGTCTTCAAGGCTTTCATGCAAGTCCAGTTGCCTTCTTTAGCACCTACAAATTATGTTTTATGTTTATTTGTTTGTTGTTGTTGTTGTTGTTTTATTGAAAACTTAATCTGTGAAAACCTACAGAAAAAAATAAAGAATTATCTACAGATTGCAAATTCAAATGTTGTCAACATTTTACTTTATAAACATACTATAGGTACACTTGATGGCTATTTATTTACACCTAATAAATCTAATATACTGTATAGTAACACATCAAACTTTTGCTTGCATGATACTTATCATACCTTGGTTGTAATACTAACAGATGCCATTATGGTATTTGTCCAACTCAGCGTGTTTTCCATACTTACTGTAGAGCAAGCATGTATGCCATGCCTACTTAGATCAAAAGGTGCAGGCTATTTGTTGGTACCTCAAATAGTGAAGGCTACAGCAGAAGGCAGAACCTTTTCTTACAAAGACCCACAGTTATGGAAACAACTTTCTAAATAGTGTTTGGGACTCAGACACAGTTTCAGTATTTAAGTCTAGGCTGAAAACGTTTATTTAGTCAAGCCTTTTGTTAAGAGCTTTTTATCAGGTAAAGAAGCAGACTGGAGGGTTCTTGGGTATACAGCATTTTGGTAAACTGGGATGTTTAGATGCTGACCTCCCCCCATTCTCATGCAGGTTTGTTGACAGTGAAGTGGCTTGCCACTTTATGTCCCAGGGCACCCTCTTGTCTGTGTTAACTTCTGGCTCACCTTTTTAGTTATGCTACCATACCTAGTCTTGCCGTAGTTCCTGCTTACATTCAGTGCACAGTGTACACTGTTCTTAACCAGTACATGAGAGCGGGCATACCAAACAATCTCTCTCTCTCTCTCTCTCTCTCTCATATAGTGGATATAAAAAGTGTACGCACCCCGTTAAAATGATAGGTTTTTCTGATGTAAAAAAAAAATGAGACCACAATAAATAATTTCAAAACTTTTCCCACCTTTAATGTGACCTATAACCTGTACAATTCAATTAAAAACAAACAAATCTGTTAGGGTGAAAAACATAAAAAAAACCCAAAAAAACGTACAATAAGCTGGTTGCATAAGCGTGCACACCCTTAAATTAATACTTTGTTGAAGCACCTTTTGATTTAATTACAGCATTCAGTCTTTTTGGGTCGGAGTCTATCAGCCTGCCACATCTCGACCTGGCAATATTTGCCCACTTTTCCTTGCAAAAGTGCTCCAAATCTGTCAGATTGCGAGGGCATCTCTTATGCACAGCCCTCTTCAGGTCACCCCACGGATTTTTAATTGGATTTAGGTCTGGGCTCTGGCTGGGCCATTCCAAAACTTTTTTGGGGGTCATTGTCATGCTGAAAGATGAAAGTCCTCTTCATCTTCATCTTTCTAGCAGACACCTGAAAGTTTTGGGCCAGAATTGACTGGTATTTAGAACTGTTCATAATTCCCTCCACCTTGACTAAAGCCCCTGTTCCAGCTGAAGAAAAACAACCCCAAAACATGATGCTGGCACCACCATGCTTCACCGTGGGTATGGTGTACTTTTGGTGATGCGCAGTGTTTGTTTTTGCGCCAAACATACCTTTTGGAATTGTGGCCAAAAAGTTCAACCTTGGTTTCATCAGACTATAACATATTTTTCCACATGCTTTTAGGAGAGTTGATGTTTTTTGTTTTTTTTTTTTGCAAAATTTAGCTGGGCCTGGATGTTTTCTTTGACCCTACCTCATAGTCCAGACACATGGAGAATACGGGAGATTGTTGTCACGTGTAGTACACAACCAGTACTTGCCAGAAATTCCTACAGCTCCTTCAGTGTTGCTGTAAGCCTCTTGGCAACCTCCCTGACCAGTTTTCATCAACTTTGGAGGGACGTCACTGTTGTCCCATATTTTCTCCACTTCTTGATGACTGTCTTCACTGTGCTCCATGGTATATCTAATGCCATGGAATTTTTTTACGCACTTCTCCTGACTGATACCTTTCAACAATGAGATCCCTTTGATGCTTTGTAAGCTCTCTGTGAACCCTGGCTTTTGCTGGAGGATGCAATGGAGTAAATGTCTGAACTTTATTTGGGGTTAATCAGAGTCATTTTAATTGATGGCAGGTATGAACCCAAAAAGACTGAATGCTGTAATTAAATCAAAAGGTGCTTCAACAAAGTATTAGTTTAAGGTTGTGCATGTTTATGCAACCAGCTTATTTTACGTTTTTTATTTTTTATGTTTTTCACCCTAACAGATTTGTTTGTTTTTTAATTGAATTGTACAGGATATAGGTCACATTAAAGGTGGGAAAAGTTTTGAAATTATTTATTGTGGTCTCATTTTTTTTTTTTACATCAGAAAACCCTATCATTTTAATGGGGTGTGTACACTTTATCTCATCTCATTATCTCTAGCTGCTTTATCCTGTTCTACAGGGTTGCAGGCAAGCTGGAGCCTATCCCAGCTGACTACGGGCGAAAGGCAAGGTACACCCTGGACAAGTCGCCAGGTCATCACAGGGCTGACACATAGACACAGACAACCATTCACACCTACGGTCAATTTAGAGTCACCAGTTAACCTAACCTGCATGTCTTTGGACTGTGGGGGAAACCGGAGTACCCGGAGGAAACCCACGCGAACACAGGGAGAACATGTAAACTCTGCACAGAAAGGCCCTCGTCGGCTACGGGGCTCGAACCCGGACCTTCTTGCTGTGAGGTGACAGCGCTAACCACTACACCACCGTGCCGCCCCACCTACCAAGCTACATATGTCACTCCTGAGATACCAGTGATGCTGACCTCTCCTGGTCACTGGACCTGTCTGATCCATCCTGACACCCTATGACTGGCTGCAGTTCTCACTTACAAGATGGCTTTGGACAATTAATACAAACAGTTTTGGTATGATGGCTTAGGACTACAGTTGTCATGATAACTTGAGGACTGCAGTTGTCATGAACATTTTTGCACTCAAGTCTCCATCAATGAACAGTTGATAATGTCAACAAAACAGACTTCATTTCAAAATTACAATGAATATCCTGGTTACACAATTGCACTTTTTGACCATAAAGATCAGTTATAAAAGTAAATTATTTAGAATCACACAATCTGTTATCACCCAAATGAGAATGGGTTCCCTTTTGAGCTTGCTTCCTCTCAAGGTTTCTTCCTTATATCATCTCAAGGAGTTTTCCTTGTCACCATTGCCTAAGGCTTACTTATTAGGGATGCGGGAAGGCATGGACTACCTGTCAAATTGGGCGGGACGTTCACGTCTCCATAGAGTAACATCAGCTGATAAGGCACGTCACCACTCGACATCTGGTGACTGTTTTGAAGAAGGCGGAAGTGTTCGCCGAAACTGTCAACAAGCGAGGTAACATACTTAAAAATACGTGTCTTAAGAAACGAACTTAAAAGAATAGTTATAATTATCAGACATAATGAATTTTCACTACATAGGAACAAGTGTTGCCAGGCAAAACAAACCTCGCCTGGCAGCACTTATTTTACAGTGGTGCTTGAAAGTTTTTGAACCCTTTAGAATTTTCTATAGTTCTGTATAAATATGACCTAAAACATCATCAGATTTTCACACAAGTCCTAAATGTAGATAAAGAGAACCCAGTTAAACAAATTAAACAAAAATATGATACTTGGTCATTTATTTATTGAGGAAAATGATCCAATATTACATATCTGTGAGTGGCAAAAGTATGTGAACCTCTAGGATTAGCAGTTAATTTGAAGGTGAAATTAGAGTCAGGTGTTTTCAATCAATGGGATAACAATCAGTTGTGAGTGAACACCCTGTTTTATTTAAAGAACAGGGATCTATCAAAGTCTGATCTTCACAACACATGTTTGTGGAAGTGTATCATGGCACGAACAAAGAAGATTTCTGAGGACCTCAGAAAAAGTGTTGGTGATGCTCATCAACCAACAAATATCACTCCAAGAGCAAGGCATGGAATAGTCAGTGAGGTCACAAAGGACCCCAGGTTAACTTCTAAGCAACTGAAGGCCTCTCTCACATTGGCTAATGTTAATGTTCATGAGTCCACCATCAGCAGAACACTGAACAACAATGGTGTGCATGGCAGGGTTGCAAGGAGAAAGCCACTGCTCTCCAAAAAGAACATTGCTGCTCATCTGCAGTTTGCTAAAGATCATGTGGACAAGCCAGAAGGCTACTGGAAAAATGTTTTGTGGATGGATGAGACCAAAATAAAACTTTTTGGTTTAAATGATAAGCATTGTGTTTGGAGAAAGGAAAACACTGCATTCCAGCATAAGAACCTTATCCCATCTGTGAAACATGGTGGTGGTAGTATCATGGTTTGGGCCTGTTTTGCTGCATCTGGGCCAGGACAGCTTGCCATCATTGATGGAACAATGAATTCTGCATTATACCAGCAAATTCTAAAGGAAAATGTAAGGACATCTGTCCATGAAGTCAAGTCAAGTCAAGTCTATTTGTATAGCGCTTTTAACAATAAACATTGTCGCAAAGCAGCTTTACAGAATTTGAACGACTTAAAACATGAGCTAATTTTATCCCTAATCTATCCCCAATGAGCAAGCCTGTGGCGACGGTGGCAAGGAAAAACCCCCTCAGATGACATGAGGAAGAAACCTCGAGAGAAACCAGACTCAAAAGGGAACCCATCCTCATTTGGGCAACAACAGACAGCCTGACTATAATATTAACAGTTTTAACATGAGGACAGTTTCGTTGATGTTATAACTCTTCATTGATGGAAAATTGAGTGCAAAACTGTTCATGACAACTGCAGTCCTAAAGTTAGCAAGACAACTGTAGTCCTCAGCCATAAAAGCATTACTGTAAGAGTCCAGAGCATCCTCCAGGTATAACCCTCAACTGTCCTCATGGGGCCGTCCTTCACAGGAGCGGTGCGATAAAACTCCGACCAGACACAGGGCACCAGGATGGACCAAGCAGGTCCGAGGGGCAGAAGAGGCCAGCATCTCAATCCCAGGACCAACATGTAACTCAGAGGGACAGATTGGGGGGGGGGGGGAAGAGAGAGAGAAAGAAAACACATGTTGTTAGGTATGCCCTAAAAATGACAAGTATTAAATCTGTGTGGTAGGCTCGCAGAGACGAGAGTCTTTACATCAGGCATAACGCATAACACACAACAATGGCATGTTAATATGGTAAAGAATATATCATGACCTGTTCTGGCTGGATGCTTGATTGGGTGATGGGAGCACACTCCTCAGCAATGATGAGATGCAGATGGGACCCTTAGGGCTGGCCAAGACAATTCAGTTACATTTCACTGGGTCTGGGACATGCGACAGAAAGTCTGACGGCCGATTCCCTACAGGCTACGATAGCCAGTCGAGGTCTCCACCCTCTCCACCAAAAGATTTCCTGTTGACTCCATGTAACTCAGAGGGACAGATTTGGGGTGGGAGGGGGAGGGAAAGAAAACACAGGTTGTTAGGTATGCCCAATGTCACCTGAATAAGTAGGAGCAGTATACATATTGCACCGAGTACAAGCAGGGACTCCGGCAACTAACTATGACAGCATAACTAAAAGGAGAGAGCCAGAAGGTAACACAGGCATGAGGGAGCCCTGGGACATAAAGCAGCCAGCCACTACACCGTCAACAAACTCGAGTGAGCAAGCGAGTGGGGACTGACAGCATCCATACATCCCAGTTTACCAAAACACTATGTCTGAGGACCCTCTAGATCTACACCTTTACCTCATAAACACCATTAACAAAAGGCTTGACTAAACAGATATGTTTTCAGCCTAGACTTAAATGCTGAGACTGTGTCTGATTCCCGAACATTACTTGGAAGGCTGTTCCATAACTGTGGGGCTTTGTAAGAAAAGGCTCTGCCCCCTGATGTAGCCTTCACTATACGAGGTACCAGCAGACAGCCTGCACCTTTTGATCTAAGTAGGCGTGGCGGGTCATAGAGGAGCAGAAGTTCACTCAGGTACTGTGGTGCGAGACCATTTAGTGCTTTAAAGGTCAATAGTAGTATTTTATAGTCAATACGAAATTTGATTGGGAGCCAATGCAGTGTGGATAAGACAGGGGTGATGTGGTCATATTTTCTAGTTCTAGTAAGGACTCTTGCTGTGGCATTTTGAACTAACTGGAGCTTATTTATGCACTTATTGGAACATCCAGAGAGTAAGGCGTTACAATAATCCAACCTGGAGGTAACGAAAGCATGGACTAGTTTTTCTGCGTCACACAATGACATTAAATTTCTTATCTTTGCAATATTTCTGAGATGAAAGAAAGCTATCCGGGTGATGTTATCAATGTGAGTTTCGAATGAAAGACTGGGGTCAATAATCACTCTGAGGTCTTTTACTGCTGCACGTGAAGAAACAGAAAGGCCATCCAGAGTCACTGTGTAATCAGAAAACTTACTTCTAGCTGTATGTGGTCCTAGCACAAGTACTTCAGTCTTGTCAGAGTTAAGCAGAAGGAAATTAATAAGCATCCAGTGTCTAATATCCTTAACACATTCCTCAATTCTATAAAGCTGGTGTCTCTCATCAGGTTTTGCAGAGACATACAACTGTGTGTCATCAGCATAACAGTGGAAACTAATACAATGTTTACGAATAATATCACCCAGAGGTAACATATATAGAGAAAAAAGCAGTGGACCCAAGACCGAACCTTGTGGAACACTAAACTTTACCTCGGTACGTCTAGAAATATCACCATTTATATCAACATACTGATAACGATCAGTTAGATAAGACCTGAGCCAGGAGATGGCCATTCCCTTAACTCCCACAACATTTTCTAGTCTATCCAGGAGAATGGAATGATCAATGGTATCAAATGCTGCACTAAGGTCAAGCAAAACAAGTAGCGAGACACAGCCCTGATCAGACGCCAACAGTAGGTCGTTTACTACTTTAACCAGTGCTGTCTCTGTGCTATGATGAGGTCTAAATCCTGACTGATACATTTCATGGATGTTATTCCTATGTAAATATGAGCATAATTGCTGTGCCACAGCTTTTTCAAGGATCTTGGAGATAAAGGGGAGGTTTGATATTGGCTGATAATTGGACAGCTGACAGGGATCAAGGTCAGGTTTTTTAATCAGGGGTTTGATAACTGCTAGTTTAAAGGATTTGGGTACATAGTCAATCGTAAGAGAAGAATTTATTATTTTTAGAAGCGGTTCAATTACTCCAGGCATTATCTGTTTGAATAGATGTGTAGGTAAGGGATCTAGTATGCAAGTTGAGGCTTTTGATGTAGAGATTAATGAAAGTAATTCAGTTTCTTTAAGGGGAGTAAAACATTCTAACTGATGATCTGATACAGTTATATAGTTAACTACAAGGTCACTTTCATTGTCTGACCTTAAATTAGTAGTTTGAATTTTTTGTCGGATATTCTCAATTTTGTCATTAAAAAAAATTCATGAAGTCGTTGCTACTACATACTGCAGGTGTGCATGTGTCGATAGTGGACTTATTCCTGGTTAATTTTGCTACAGTATTAAATAGGAATCTAGGATTATTTTTGTTATCTTCTATTAGGGAGGAGAAATATGTTGATCTCGCAGCACTAAGAGCTTTTCTATACTTCAGGAAGCTCTCCTTCCAAGCTAATTTGAACACTACCAATTTTGTTTGACGCCATTTACGTTCCAATTTTTGAGTGGTCTGTTTTAATGTGTGAGTGTCATCATTATACCAGGGTGCTAATTTTTTGTCTCTGACCATTTTCCTTTTTAGAGGAGCTACATTATCTAAAGTATGGCGGAATGTTGACTCTAAGCATTCAGTTGCCTGATCAAGTTCTGCAGGGGCTGACAGTGACCCAATCAAAGTTGACAACTCTGGGAGATCATTTATAAAGCTCTGTGCAGTAGTTGACGTGAAAGTACGTTTAATACAGTAGCGTGGTGAGGTGCATATATTATTACTCAGACATAGTTTGAATGAGATGAGATAATGATCTGAGATAACTTCAGACTGTGGAAGTGTGACTATATTGTCTACGTTTAATCTGAATGTTAGTATTAGATCAAGGGTGTGACCACCATTATGGGTTGGTCCTATGACATTCTGCTTAATCCCGACTGAATCTAAGATGGACACAAACGCTGTTTTTAAAGGGTCTTCTGGGTTATCGAAGTGAATATTAAAATCTCTGACAACTAAAGCTTTGTCTAAGGAAATAACCATATCTGAGATAAAATCTGCAAATTCAGAAAGAAACTCAGAATATGGCCCCGGGGGCCTATAAATAATAAGCAATGGAATTAACTGGGTAGACTTATTTTTCGAGGCTACATACATTATATGAGTATGAAGAACTTCAAATGTATTAAATTTATAACCAGGTTTTTGTGTTACACCTAGATAATCATTATGAATAACCGCGACGCCTCCTCCTCTGCCAGTTAGACGAGGCTGGTGTATATAACTGTATCCAGGAGGACTCGCTTCATTTAATGCTATATATTCATTTGGCTT
Organism: Neoarius graeffei; assembly: GCF_027579695.1. NCBI lineage: Eukaryota > Metazoa > Chordata > Actinopteri > Siluriformes > Ariidae > Neoarius > Neoarius graeffei. The sequence goes on from NC_083572.1 coordinate 73,626,906, forward strand.
AATCCAGGTTTCAGTTAAACAAAGTACATTAAACTCCTGATCAGTAATGAGTTCATTAACCATTAGCGCTTTAGATGTAAGAGATCTAATATTTAATAGCCCCACCTTTAGATCAAAGGTGCTGGCAGCAGCTGTATGGTCAGTATGATCTAATTTTATATTGATTAGGTTACTGGAACAAACTCTCTGAAAATTTCTACCTTTTTGTTGAGCTCGGGGAACAGACACAGTCTCGATGTAGTGGACCCTGAGTGACGACTCTGTGCAGCTAGCAGATAGTCGGTTTAGCCTGTTTGTCTGCTCCCTGGCCTTGGCTCTGGATTGTCAGAAATTAACTAGGCCTGTTCTGAGACTATGACCTATGCTGCAGGAAATGAGAGCAGCACCTTCCCGAGTGGGATGGATACCATCCCGCCCTAACAGGCCAGCAGTGCCCTCAAAATTAGCCCAAATATCTATAAAGCCCACACTGTTTTCAGAGCACCACCTGGACAACCAGCAGTTCAGCGACCATAACCTACTGTAAGCTACATCGCCGTGCCGCATTGGGATGGGGCCAGAGCATACTACAGCATCGGACATCGCCTTCGCTAATTTAAACACCTCTACAAAGTTACTCTTAGTAACCTCAGACTGACGAAGGCGTATATCATTAGCTCCTGCATGGATTTATTTGTAGAAAAAAAGTTAAAAAAGGATTAGTAATTAACGCCGGCACTCGCGGGAAAAAAGAACTCGGCACAAACAACTCAGGAAACCTGGAACTGAATCTCAAAAGAAGGTGGGTCATGCAGCAAGACAATGACTCTAAGCACACAAGTCGTTCTACCAAAGAATGGTTAAAGAAGAATAAAGTTAATGTTTTGGAATGGCCAAGTCAAAGTCCTGACCTTAATCCAATCGAAATGTTGTGGAAGGACCTGAAGTGAGCAGTTCATGTGAGGAAACCACCAACATCCCAGAGTTGAAGCTGTTCTGTATGGAGGAATGGGCTAAAATTCCTCCAAGCCAGTGTGAAGGACTGATCAACAGTTACCGGAAACATTTAGTTGCAGTTATTGCTGCACAAGGGGGTCACACCAGATACTGAAAGCAAAGGTTCACATACTTTTGCCACTCACAGATATGTAATATTGGATCATTTTCCTCAATTAATAAATGACCAAGTATAATATTTTTGTCTCATTTGCTTAAGTGCGTTCTCTTTATCTACTTTAAGGACTTGTATTAAAATCTGATGATGTTTTAGGTCATCTTTATGCAGAAATATAGAAAATTCTAAAGGGTTCACAAACTTTCAAGCACCACTGTATACCTATATGTTGATAATGGTAATATTTCTCAATCATCAGTTGTCAGGTATTGTCCTATGAAAATCCATGACCTTGAGTTTGACATTTCAAAGTCATTCAAGGTCAAAGGTCATGACAGCAACTGAAAGCCTATATGGGACTTATTATATGTTGATAATGGTAAACATCTGGCTATCATGAACCATTTTAAAGTTATAGCTGTTTGAAAACACATGACCTTCAGTTTGACCTTTCAAGGTCACTCAAGGTCAAAGATCATGATGCCAAATGAAAGCCCATATGGCACTTCCTATCAGTTGATAATGGTAAATATCTGTCTACCATCAACCGTTTTCAAGTTACAACCCTCTGAAAATCAGTGACCTTGAGTTTGACCTTTCAAGGTCACTCAAGGTCAAAGATCATGAAAGGCCATATGGGAGTTCCTATATACTCATAATATCTAACTATACTCATAATATTCCTATATATCACAACATCTGTTTATCGGCAACCATTTTTGAGTTATAATGGAAAATGTTATTTTGACCGAAAGGTTGACCTTTCTGGTGACCTTGACCTTCACTTTGACCCAATTACCCCCAATATTTAGCCAAGTAATCTACAGCCCATAGCCCACCTACACTGAAAATTTGAAGTCAGTCGGTGCAACCGTCTAGGTGCTAGATTGTTAACAGACAGACACACAAACAAACAAACAAACCTCACTGATTACAATACCTTGCCCTGCTTACTCCATCGCGGTTGAGGTAACAACAACAACAACAACAACAAATAAAAAAAAAGCAGGGTAAGTGAATAAAAATGATAGATTTCTCATGTGTTAAAAACACTTTTACATTATTTTTACTTTAGCAGTTTGAGAGAGGCAATATACAATTCAAATAAAACTCCAATTCAAAAAAGTTGGCACACTATAAAACATAAATAAAAACTGAATGCAATGATTTGCAAATCCTTTTTGACTCATATCCAATTGACTACAGTACAAGGACAAAATATTTTATGTTCAAACTGATCAGCTTTATTGTTTTTTGTAAATCTACACTTATTCTGAATTTGATGCCTGCAGCATGTTCCAAAAAATATTGGGACAGGGGCAATAAAAGACTGGAAAAGGTGTGGAATGCACCCCAAAAAAAACTTTTTCGGAGTATTCTAAACAGGTAAACAAGTCAACTGGTAATTGGAAAAGCTCAGTCTTTCAAAAGCAAGGATGGGGCGAGGTTCACCAGTTTGTGAAAAAACTGCAATAGTCCAACAGTTTAACAACAATGTTTCTTAGCATACAGTTGCAAGAAATTTAGGGATTTCACTATTGATAATCCATAATATCATCAAAGGATTCACAGAAATCTGCACATAAGGGTCAAGGCCAAAAAACAATACTGAACACCTGTAACCTTCGATCCCTCAGGCAGCACTGCATTAAAAACTGACATGATTGTACAAAGGACATTGCTACATGGGCTCGGGAACACTTCAAAAAACTATTCTGAGTAAACACAGTTTGTCACTGCATCTACCATGCAACGTGAAAGCCATATATCTACAACATCCAGAAACACCACTGAATTCTCTGGGCAGGAGCTCATTTGAGATGGATTTGAGAAAATGTAAAAGTATGCTGTGGTCTGATGAGTCCACATTACAGATTGTTTTGGGAAATCATGGACACTGTGTCCTCCAGTCTAAGGAGTAAAAAGACCATCCAGATTGTTACCAGCAACAAAGTTCAAAAGCCAGCATCTGTGATGGTATGGAGGTGTGTTAGTGCCTATGGCATGGGTAACTTGAACATCTATGAAGGCACCATTAATGCTGAGAGATACATTCAGGTTCTGGAGCAACATGTGCTGCCATCCAGACAACTTCTTTTTCAGGAATGTCCCTGCTTATTCCAGCAAGACAATGCTAAGCCACATTCATAGGAAAAGAGTGCAGCATGGATTCATAGTAAAAGAATACAGGTGCTAAACTGGCCTACCTGCCTCCCATTGAAAATGTGTGGTGCATTATGAAGTGCTAAATACGACACCAGAGACCCCAGATTGAGCAGTTGAGCAATTGAAGTCATCTATCAAGCAAGAATGGGAAAGTATTTCATATTCAAAACTTCAACATGAAGTGTCCTAAGTTCCCAAACACTTACTGAATGTTGCTAAAAGAAAAGGTGATGTAAGACAGTGGGAAACATGCCCCCGTCCCAACTTGTTTAGAATATGTTGCAGACATCGATTTCAGAATGAGTGTATATTTACAAAAAAACAATGCAGTTTAACAGTTCAAACATGAAATATATTGTCTTTGTATTGTATTCAATTGAATGTAGTCTGAAAATGATTTGCAAATTATTGCATTCTGTTTTTATTTATGTTTTACACAGCATCCCAACTTTCTTGGAATTGGAGTTTTATCTTATGGTTTGACTCAATGATATACAGTAAGTGTTCAGTGTCCACCGACTGACCAAAAGCAAGTTTAGAAACATCTGAACACACTAAGCAAGTGAACTACAAATGAAAGAGCTCTGATACTTTCTGAAGGAGAAAAAAGGCCAAAGTAATATGATTGATTTTCTACATCTGAAAAAATTAAACAAAGCTCTGAGCCTTTCAACTGCTCAACATGACAAGAGCAGAGAGGACAAAAGGCTGTTCCATTCCTCCTCATATAAACAAAGGCAGAAGCATACGTAAATTGCCTAATGCTTCATTATTTAAGAAATAAATAATGACAAGACATGCTGTTATAAGAAAACAATCAAGGGCGGAGTGGTGTGATGAAGCCCAGTACAAAACCAAAGTTATTTATTTATTTTCCTATAACATCACATCATGAAGTATTATGTTCTGCTTATACCATAGCAGTAATTACAGTGTGACTATTTATAATGAATGCCATCATACGTTTTAATCATTTGTAGTTTCATTTAATTGTGGAAAGCCCATGAAACAAGTTAGTGCTTGTTACCACTTACATCATAGCAGCTATCCACCAGTCTCTCATATTCTCTCTCTTAAAGTTAATAGAATAGTATACTACAGCTCTGTCCTGAAGACTCTCCCATGGCAGAAAACTTGAATGGTACATATTTACCTCTAATTGTAACAATGATACTAGTAACTACTTCCATAGGTATGGCGGCACGGTGGTGTAGTGGTTAGCACGGTTGCCTCACAGCGAGAAGGTTCTGGGTTCGAACCCAGTGGCTGGCGAGGGCCTTTCTGTGCGGAGTTTGCATGTTCTCCCTGTGTCTGCGTGGGTTTCCTCCAGGTGCTCTGGTTTCCCCCACAATTCAAAGACATGCAGTTAGGTTGACGTGGGGTGGCCTTGGGCTGAGGTGCCCTTGAGCAAGGTACCGAACCCCTGACTGCTCCCTGGGTGCTCTGGGCTGCCCACTGCTCTGGGTGTGTGCACGTGTGTGTTCACTGCTTCAAATGGGTTAAATGCAGAGGATGAATTTCACTGTGCTTGAAGTGTGCATGCGACGAATAAAGGTTTCTTCTTAAATAAACATTTCTTTCCAAAAAAAAAAACCTTCACCAATAATGAAAATGTTTTTCTTTGTTAAATAACAGGGCATTTTTAATCTGTTTATTATTACTCAAACCAATCCAGTTTGTGAATTCAAGACTGCTGTGATATAATGTCTAATATCATATCATAAATTGTAATAACATCCATTATTAAATTAATTTATTGTTAATGTTAAATACAGTGCCTTCCATGATTATTGGCACCCCTTGTAAAGATTAGTAACCAGGGTTAGAAAAAAATCCACCATTTGGTGAAGTAGCTTCATCTCATACTGAAAAAAATTAGAAAAATCTAACCTTTAAGTGAAATTAACTTATTCAAAGAAAACCAAATCCCTCATCAATAAACTGTTATTTTTTACACTACATCCACTATTATAGGCACCCCTGCATTTAATACTTTGTCCCTTTGTCAGTAAAACAGCACTGAGTCTTCTCCTACAACATTTTATAAGGTTGGAGATACAGAGCAGGGCATCTGAGACCATTCCTCTTTACACAATCTGTCCAGATCATCCAGGGTCCTAGGCCCTCTCTTATGGTCAGCTTTTCCATATCAACACAAAAATGGTTAGCTGACCACAGAATCAATTTTCTGCCATGGCCATCTCAGTCCCCTGACCTGAACTCCATTGAAATCCTGTGGGGTGAGCTGAAGACGAGAGTGCACAAGAGAGGGTCTTGGACCCTGGACGATGTGGAGAGATTGTGTAAAGAGAAACAGTCTCCGATGCCCTGCTCTGTAGTGCCAACCTTATAAAATGTTATAGGAGAAGATTCAGTGCTGTTTTACTGGCAAGGGGAGGTTGTACAAAGTACTAAATGCAGGGGTGCCAATAATAGTAGCACATGTGCTTTTGTTGAAAATAATTATTTCTTGATGAGGAATTTGTTTTCCTCTGAATAAATTTATTTCAATTAAAGGTTGGATTTTTTCATTTTATCAGTGTGAGATGAAGCTACTTCACCAAAAAGCAGATTTTTACTAACCCCTTTTTACTAATCTTTACGAGGGCTTCCAATAATCGTGGAGGACACTGTACATACTCCAACCCACCAAGTAAACAAATTGCTCTATCTATCTATCTATCTATCTATCTATCTATCTATCTATCTATCTATCTATCTATCTATCTATCTATCTATCTATCACCTGCAGTAATCTCCTACAGGAGCAGTAGTAATAGAAGGACAGGCTCAATACTCTGCCTGTTTCCTCTGACTTTATGTGCTCCCGTTACAGCAGAAACCATTACCCAGAATCCCTTGGGCTCTCCTGGCTCACCATGATTAAATGCCCCTAGCTTGAAGTGCCTGAACTGAGCTCACCCCTCTGTGTTATTAAAATGTTGAATAAATGACTAAAGAAAGCAAACAAAAAAATGAAGCTGTGTCCTGAGATTGCAGCTTTTTTATTTATTTATTTATTTTGCTTTAATTCAGGTAAAGGTGCTGATTTTAGAAATAAATGAAAATGCAGCACAGTTCTTATCAGTCTGTTTAATTGTATTATACTATTTATTTTCTAAGCATAACAAATTGGAGAAAATTGCATTCTTGTTTCCCAACAAACAAGACACACACAAATATCTAGACTTATATATACATCTTATAATGCACTCCAAAAGACAGTGCACAACATATAAATGCTAAATGACATTGTCTGACAATCAGACTAGTAACTTCACTGTTTTGAATGAAAGAACAGGCAGGAGGAGCCTGTTTTTGCAGCTTATGTGATGCTCTGCATTTATTTATGTGTTTATCACTGTGTGAGAATCACAGTACAGCAGAGTAACAAGGTGACCCTGAGGAAATATATGGCCAGATGCTGCCAAGACTTCCCAAGGAGTTATTTGTCATCTGCAGGCCTCCCGTGCAGAATTTGAGAGCTACTCTGTATCAGTCACTTCATCAAAACACACACACACACACACACACACACACACACACACACACAGTGTTTGACCTAATTCAAAGCAAATCTTTGACAATAATATTTTTACATTTTAAAAAGCACATATCCTAGTGCACAGTATTTATTTCAAATACTGACCCAGAAATCCATTAACAAGTTAATTACTTCAAAAATAAATGCTACATTTATATTTTGCTGATCCATATTGTTTAAGAATTCATTACTGAAGACTGAGACAATGCTTTATAGGTTCGGGAGTTTAAGATTTTAATGGTATCTGTTTGAGATCACTGTTTGAAATTAAATCCATCTCTATATATACTGCTGGCACCTTTCGGTTTTAGCCAGCATTAACTTTTTCAGCAGTTTGTGCTACAGTAGCTCTTCTGTGGGATTGGGCCATATGGGCTAGCCTTCATGCCCCATGAGACTCAATGAGCCTTCGACGCCCATGACCCTGTTGCCAGTTAACCGGGTGTCTTTTCTTGAACCACTTTTGGTAGGTACTAACCACTGCATATCTAAACCACAACCCTAGACCAACTCAAACCTGAGCGCAATCATAACCTTTAATCAGAAGTGTCAAACTCAGGTCTGGAGGGCCACGTAACCCAACAGGGATTTGTGTTTACTTTTTCCTAACATTCCAAATTCAGCCCATGAAGGTCTTGGGAATTAGTTGAGGAGTGGAATCTGGTGTGTTAAATGAGTTTGAAAATTAAACTCTGTAGTGCTGAAGTTCTCTGGGACTCGAGTTTGACACCTCTGTTAAATATAGAAATGTTAAATAAAGCAGTCATGGGGATATTTCTAAAGTGTCTATGAAAAATTGAATATTATAATTAACTTCCTGTTAGTGGCACATTCCTATTTGTGGCAAGCTGGTACTGAGGCAATGAATCAAATCAAGTGTGTTAAGGCTGGTAGTGTCAAGAAAACAAGAAAACTTTCAGGTCCACTATTTAGGATTCAACCAAATGAATGCCCCTCCATTACCCCTCCCTTTCCAAGTGTGCATTAGAGTGTATGGTGCCTGTCACATGCCCATAGTGTACTTCCAATACTTATATTCATGATTCCTTGCTTTTTCTCATACTTATTATTTATTATTTTCTATTCTTTCTTCTTCCTCATCTTTTTTTCTTCTTCTTCATCTCCCTTCTGGATTCATGCTGCTACTTGTAAAAGTGTGAAACATGGAAGGAGGCTCTCTAAAGGTTTGTCCATTCGGGCTATGGTAGCAGTGCAATATGGAGCCTCCATCAAAGTGGATCTGCACCCTGTGTAGATATACAGTTGTGGTCAGAAGTTTACATACACTGACATGATTGTCATCTTGGATATGAATGTCATGGCAATATTTGGGCTTTCAGTATTTTTTTTGAACAGTTCTTTTTCTGTGGCAGAATGTAGAGCATACCGTACATCTTTAATAATAATAATAATAATAATAATAATAATAAAAACACTAGAATTTGGTGCACAAATTTTAATTTTCTTTGGGTTTCCTGAAATCAACACAGGGTCAAAATTATACATGCAGGGTCAAAAATATACATACAGCACACCTAATATTTGGGTAAAATGTCTCTTCACAAGATTCACCTTGACCAAACATTTTTGTTTACCATGAACAAGCTTCTGGCAGAATTCTGGTTGGATATTTCATGACTCTTCATGGTAGAACTGGTAGAATTAAATTAAATTTGTTTTTTTTTTCTTGCCATGGACTCGATTTATAAGCACGGTCTATATATTTTCAATAGGGTTGAAGTCAGGACTTGTTTTAAGCTAAGTGTTTGTCTGCATTATCCTCTACAACCAGCTCTGATGCGTGTTTGGGTTCATTGTCCCATTGTAACTCCCAAGTCCTGTTCAAGTTTCTGATGGTTCATGCTGAAGAATTCTGAGGTAGTCCTCCTTCTTCATTATTCCATCCACTTTATGCAATGAGCCAGTTCCACTGGCAGTAAAACAGCCTCAGAGCATGATGATCCTACCACTACCACCAGCTGGTAGTGTTCCTCTGTATATCGTGGTCATTGTGGCCAAACAACTCAATCTTTGTCTTATGTGACCATACAACTTTCCTCTAGAAGGCTTTTTCTTTGTCCATATGGTCAGTTGCAAACTTTAGTTAAGCTTGAAGGTGTCAATTTATTTCTTGTATTGCAGCCTCTTAGTCCATGGTGATCTGAACTGTAGACAGTGATCCATCAGCTTCCGGTTCATGGCAGGGCTGTGTCATGGTGGTTCCCAGGTTGTTCCTGACCATCCAAAACAATTTCCTTTCAGCTGAGGGTGACAGTTTGGGTTTTCTTGAAGCAAAGTGGCTTGGCAAAGTGACTACACCTCACAATAACTTGGATACAATTATTTGAACTGATCTTGGAATTTGCAGTTGTTTAGAAATGGCTCCAAGAGAAAATTAAAACCCAAAGAAAATTAAAACTTGTGCACCAAATTCTAGTGTTTTTTTTAAATTAAAGATGTATGCTGTACAATCATTCTGCCACAGAAAAAGAACAGTTCAAATAAATTACTGAAACCTCAAATATTGCCATGACATTCATATCCAATATGACATTCATGTCACTGTATGTAAATTTTTGACCACAACTGTAAATGGCTCATTCTAAGCTTACAAAAACACAAAGACTCATATTTACAGGTAATTATACATCAATGAAAACACACTTGTGAATATGATTGTGGCAGTGGGGGCGTGGCCAAGTATCGGTATGTGAATGGAGGGTGGAGTCAGGGAAGGTAAGTGGTGGAATCACTGCACCTGATGGGAATTAACCTGTGTTTGTGAGTCTTCCCCAGTGACCACGCCCTTTAAAAGGAGAGAGAGAGCAGAGAAAGGGAGCTCTCTCCCCAGCCAGAAGACTTGTGTGTGCGCGCGTGGCTGGGAGAGTGTGAAAGGCAAAGCTGAAAATAAAAGAGTTTTGAGAACTCAGTTCTGGGCTGCCGTGCTTCTGTGCTCCACCCACCTGGTCAGATACAACAATGATATTCGGTTTCTGCTAATATATCCCCCTAAATCCTATAACCCTAAATCAGAAAAGTTGGGATGGTACAGAAAATGCAAATAAAAAAAGAAAGCAGTAACTTCTAAATTTACTTTGACTTGTATTTCATTGCAGACAGTATAAACCCAAGATATTTCATGTTTTGTTTGGTCAACTTCATTTCATTTGTTAATATACATCTGTTCTTGCATTTCTGGCCTGCAACACATTCCAAAAAAGTTGGAATGGGGGAAATTTAGGTAATAAGGTAAACCAATTAAATAATGACACGATTTGAAACAGGTGATGTCAACAGATGATCATAATCATGATTTGGTACAAAATCAGTATCCAGGAAAGGCCTAGTCTTTGAGGAGAAAATATAGGCTGAGGATCTCCAGTTTGTCAATAAATGTATGAGAAATGTTTTAAATATTTAAAAACAATGTTCCTTATCAGGGATTTGGATATGTCACCCATTACGGTGCATAATATCAATAAACAGTTCAAGGAATCTGGAGGAATTTTGGTGCATAAAGGGCAAGGACACAAGCCTAAGCTGAACACCTGTGATCTCTGATCCCTCAGATTGCACTGCATCAAGAACCATCATTCATCTATAGCTGATATAAACTCATGGGCTTGGGATTACTTTGGCAAGCCTTTGGCAAGCACTACAATAGGGAGTTACATCCACAAATACCAGTTAAAACTTTACTGTGCAAAAAAGGAAGCCTTATGTTAACTGTATTCAGAAGCACCAGACACTTCTCTGGGATCAGACTCCGAGGCATCTGGGATGGACCATCACACAGTGAAAATATGTGTCGTGGTCAGATGAATCAGTATTCCAGTTCTTTTTTGTAAGAAATGGACACCGTGTGCTCTGGACCAAAGATGAAAAGGACCATCCAGACTGTTACCAGCATCAAGTCCAAAAGCCAGGGTCTGTCATGGTATGGAGTTGTGTCAATGCCTTTGGCAAAAGTAACTTAAATTTCTTTTATGGCAGCATTAATGCAGACATGTACATTGAGATTCTGCCTTCGAGATGGCATCTTTTCAAAGGATATTTCAACAAAACAATGCAAAACCACATTCTGTACACATTACAAAGGCATGGCTGTGGAAGAAGACAGTGCCTGTCCCATCTGTCCCCAATAGAGTATGTGTGGCAAATTTTGAAGCACGAAATATGACAGTGATGACCCTGCATTATTACACAACTTAAGACCTGTTTGCAGGAAGAATGGGACAAAATAACATCCGAAATGCTTCATCATTTGGTGTCTTCAGTCCATAAACATCTGTGGTGAATGTGGTAAATGCTTTAGCATCCCAACTTTTTTGAAAATGTGTTGAAAGCATAAAAAAACCCCAATAAAATTCATGAGGGCGGCACGGTGGTGTAGTGGTTAGCTCTGTCACCTCACAGCAAGAAGATCCAAGCCTGTGGCCGACAAGGGCCTTTCTGTGCGGAGTTTGCATGTTCTCCCCTTGTCCGCGTGGGTTTCCTCCAGGTGCTCCGGTTTCCCCCACAGTCCAAAGACATGCAGGTTAGGTTAACTGGTGACTCTAAATTGACCATAGGTGTGAATGTGAGTGTGAATGGTTGTCTGTGTCTATGTGTCAGCCCTATGATGACCTGGCGACTTGTCCAGGGTGTACCCCGGCTTTTGCCCGTAGTCAGCTGGGATAGGCTCCAGTTTGCCTGCGACCCTGTAGAACAGGATAAAGTGGCTAGAGATAATGAGATGAGATGAAAATTCATGGGATAAAACATCAAATAAAGTGCTGCTGTGTTGTTTTGAATGCAATACAAGTCAAAGATTATTTAAAAATCGTTGTTTTCTGTTTTAACTCCAATTTCAACATACCCTCCCAACTTTTTCTGATTTGTGGTTATACATAGTGGTCTTTTAAAGAACAGAATATGTGTATCAGTCAGAAAAGCTTTGCTAGAAAACACATTTTGTCACACTTTTTTCATTTCTTTTGTCTCACTGAGCACAGCCATTTCACTGTATAAAAATATACACATTATAAAAAAATTATACATGCATTATAAAAGCAATGTGTGTGTGTGTGTGTGTTTTCCCTCAACCCCATGCTACAGTTAAAATGCATCTGTCACAAAAGCTAAATTCTCGAATAGTGGAAGCAGTTTTTCTCTGTCACCTCAGGTAGAATAAAATCTGTGTACACCGCTTTAGACTGTGTCAGTGAAGCCTGTGTGAATTTGAAATCTATAGCTTGGAGTTCCTTGACCAGGATAATGTGAAGACTGAGCTGGTGTGAGCTGCATCAGACGGTAAGAAATAGACTCTCTCAGGTAAGGCACCTACTCTCACTCACCTCCTGGAGTATTGACTTTCATACAGATGAAATTTAATCCATCATCGTGGTGCTCTGAACACTGAGCTACACATAGGGGAATACAGACAAGCTCAGATAAATACAGTATCTTCACTGAGTGGAGACTGACAGTGATACACCACATAATGTAATTTCTTCTCATGCAAGACACAACAGGTAGAAACAGTAATTTTGGTCATGTCAATCACTTTCATATTTTTGGATAAACTGCATTTCTAACATATGCTTGCTTTATTTATTCATCGAGCCATTATCTGTAGCTGCTTATCCTATTCTACAGGGTCGCAGGCAAGCTGGAGCCTATCCCAGCTGACTATGGGCAAGAGGCAGGGTACACCCTGGACAAGACGCCAGGTCATCGCAGGGCTGACACAGAGACAAAACAACCATTCTGTCAGAAATGGTGAGCTGAGGTGAAGTGAGGACCCAAGAGCAGACTCAAAACAGGCAGTGTACAGAGAAAAAACTTCTTTAATGAAGTAGAGGGCAGAGATACAGTAGGGCTCAGGCAAAAATCATTGGTCAAAGAATGGGCCAGGAGGTCAAAAACACAGAGGAGCAGGTAGGCACGGTCAGGGACAAAAAGAGGACAGAAAAATCTTCACAAAACCGAATAACACAGGAACAAGGGAAATCCAGGCAGAGGAAATAAAAACACAATCCAAAGGAACAGGCAGGTAAAACAGGGGCAAAAAACTGGACAGAAAACTAGACAAAAACCAAGAACTAATTCAGACAGGAGGAATCAAGAAGACACAATACCAAAGGGTGGTAGCAAGGCGAGGAAAGTCTACAAGAGACAGTCTGGTAACTGGAGTAGCTCCAAACAGTTCTTAAGAAGGCCCTGGCTGATGGGAGAGGAGTGGTAGCAGGTGTGGGAGTGCCGCTTCAGGGAAAATGGCCTTCAGCAGGGCAGGACTGAATTCCTGTCCTGGAGCCGGCATGGAAGTCCAACAAATTCAAGCATGGATGGACTGGACCGGACTGTGACACATTCACACTCACATTCACACCTACGGTCAATTTAGAGCCACCAATTAACCTAACCTGCATGTCTTTGGATTGTGGAGGAAACCAGAGCACCTGGAGGAAACTCACAGAGACACAGGGGGGACATGTAAGCTCCACACAGAAAGGCCCTCGCCGGCTGCTGGGCTCGAACTGTCAGTAAACCCGCTGGAGACTAGCAGACTACAAACATGGACGGCTTGGACTACAACTCCCAGCACACACAGCACCCTCTATCTCCCGCCTTCTGACTCTCATTTCCTCATCACCTGTCTCAGTATTTTAACCCCAGTCACACAAGCACACATTGCGAAGTATCGTTCTGGTTTTTCCGTACATACCAAGCCTTGTTATTCTCTGACTGCCTTTTTGCCTGTTTGACCTTTGCTAGTGTGTTCTCATTTCCTCGATTTCTGTTTTGCCCACGTTACTCTGTTCACTGATCGCTTGACCCTAGCTTGTTCTTTGACTACGATTCCTGTCTCTCGTTTTGGCTTGGTTTGCTATTCTAAAGCTGTCTTCCACCACACGTACATCCATAAGTGCCTGCGTACTCACATGAAGCCAGAACCATCTTGCTGTGAGGTGACAGTGCTAACTACTACACCACCATGCCGCCCTTATTTATTTATTCATTTATTTATTTTTTTTATAAAAGCTGCAGTTTAAAAAATAATATAAAATAAACATAAAATGCATCTTTTCCCCAAAATCAGACATAACAGTATAACAATATATTACATATTCCCCAAACATGGGATAAGCTTTCAGGTGTCTCTTTCCAAAATACTGTTCATATTGCTAAGAGTTTAAATCTACTGTCAACAACTGAAAGTTATCTGATTAGTTGATAGCTAATAAAGCAAGTGGTTTGAAAGTATGAACAGGGAATCATAAGTGTGCAGATCATTAAAAACCATTGAATGAGGCCCAGTTTAATGACTCTGCAGATCCACAGCTAATCATAGTAGCAATTTAAATCATAGAGTCTTCAGGTATTTATCTTCCCCAATATTTTTTTGTTATTTGATAGCAGTATTTGAAGATAAATAAAAGGGTATGGTTAATGAGGTGTTTGACAGTTTTGGATATGACAGTCAAGTCTCTTGACAGCTCCATGCCCTGTTCTGCTGTAAACTGCTGTAACAGAATTTTTTTTTTGTATGTTGCTCATTTTCGTGTCCAAGCTAGCTCGTTGTACTGATATTATAACTAGCAAACTCTGACAGAACGAACTGCTGGGTAAGAACTTACTGGTGGTGTCAGAGCAAGATGAAAATCATGGGGAGCTGTGATATTTTCCTCAAAAAATAGGTTGTGTTGAGTGTATGCCATTTACCACTATGTTTTCAGTTGGTACACATTATTTATTACAACCCCAATTCCAAAAAAGTTGGGACACTGTGTAAAACATAAATGAAAACAGAATGTGAAGATTTGCAAATCATGGAAACCCTATGCTTCATTGAAAATAGTACAAAGACAACATATCAAATGTTGAAACTGAGAAATTTTTATTGTTTTTTGAAAAATATATGCTCATTTTTAATTTGATTTCAGCAACACATTTCAAAAAAGTTGGGACAGGGGCATGTTTACCACTGTATTGCAGCACTTCTGAGGAGACCGATTTGCTGTAGTTTTGAAAGAGAAATGTTGTCCCATTCTTGCCTGATATACAATTTCAGTTGCTCAACAGTTCAGGGTCTCCTTTGTCATATTTGGTGCTTCATAATACGCTAAATGTTTTAAATGGGAGACAGGTCTGGACTGCAGGCAGGCCAGTTTAGCACACAGTCTCTTTTATTACTGAACCATGCAGTTTTAATATGTGCAGAAAGCAGTTTGGCATTGTCTTGCTGAAAGAAGGAAGGCCTTCCCTGAAAAAGATTTTGTCTGGATAGCAGCATATTGCTGTGAAATGTGCATATATCATTCAGCATTAATGATGCCTTCCCAGATGTACAAGCTCCCCATGTCATGTGCACTAATGCACCCTCATACCATCACAGATGCTGGCTTTTGAACTGCACTGATAACAAGCTAGATGGTCCCTCTCCTCTTTAGCCTGGAGGACATGGTGTCCATGATTTCTAAAAAGAATTTCTACTTTTGATTTGTCAGACCTCGGGACAGTTTTTTACTTCACCTCAGTCCATCGTAAAAGACCGTGGGCCCAGAGAAGGTGGCAGTGTTTCTGGATATTGTTTATATATGGTTTTAACTTGAATTTGTGGATGCAGTAATGAACTGTTTTCACACACAATGGATTTTTGAAGTGTTCCTGAGCCCATACAGTGATTTCCACTACAGACACATGTCTGCTTTTAATGCAGTGTCACCTGAGGGCCTGAAGATCACAGGCATCCAATGTCAGTTTTCAGCCTTGTCTCTTGCATACACAGATTTCCCCAGATTCTCTGAATCTTTTAATGATATATACCACAGATGATGTGATCCCCAAATTCTTTGCGATTTTACATTGAGGGACATTATTCTAAAATTGTTGCACTGTTTGTCCACACAGTCTTTTACAGAGCGGTGAACCCCTCCCCTTTACTTCTGAGAGACTCTGCCTCTCTGGGATGTTCTTTTCATCCCCAGTCATGTTACTGACCTCATCTCATCTCATTATCTCTAGCCGCTTTATCCTGTTCTACAGGGTCGCAGGCAAGCTGGAGCCTATCCCAGCTGACTATGGGCGAAAGGCGGGGTACACCCTGGACAAGTCGCCAGGTCATCACAGGGCCGACACATAGACACAGACAACCATTCACACTCACATTCACACCTATGGTCAATTTAGAGTCACCAGTTAACCTAACCTGCATGTCTTTGGACTGTGGGGGAAACCAAAGCACCTGGAGGAAACCCACGCAGACACAGGGAGAGCATGCAAACTCCACACAGAAAGGCCCTCGTCGGCCACGGAGCTCGAACCCAGACCTTCTTGCTGTGAGGTGACAGCGCTAATCACTATACCACTGTGCCACCATGTTACTGACCTGTTGCCAATTAGTCCAGTTAAGGGGTTTTTTTAGCATTACACAACTTTTTCAGTCTTTGTTGCTCCTGTCCCAACTTTCTGAAACATGTTGCTGACATCAAATTCAAAATGAGCATATATTTAAAAAAAAAAAACACAAAAAACAATAAAATTTTTCAGTTTCAGCATTTGATATGTTGGCTTTGTACTATTTTCAATGAAATATAGGGTTTCCATGATTTGCAAATCTTCACATTTTGTTTTTATTTATGTTTTACACAGTGTCCCAACTTTTTTGGAATTGTGGTTATAATTACTAATACATTACGTTGATTAACATGGATTAGCCAAAGTCACCTAGCTAGCAAATAGTAAGTCATGACTGAAAGCTCTAAAATCTTTTCTGGACAACAGTACACTTAAATCAGTAATGAGCAATAATACTGTATTTGCCACTTTGTGTTAGCAGATGCACCATCTTAAATTGTTATCAAGTCTTAAAGGTTATACGCTATCTCACAACATCCATGCTCCTGACATGAACAAGTATAGTGTTCATCATTAGAATGGGCAGGCAAAAGGAGGACCCACTATCCAACTGTCCTTATCTATTACACATGCTCTGGTTCCAAGGTCTTTACTACTCATACTCTCACTCCAATATTTGCAAGATGGTAAGATGGAGTAAAAGTCGCCATGTTGTCCGCTCATATACAGTCAGGTCCATAAGTATTTGGATGATGACGTAATTTGTGTAATTTTTTCTCTGTACACCTCTGTACAATGGATTTGAAATGGAGCAATCAAGATGTGACTGAAGTGTAAACTTGACTGAATCTTAGCAGAAAGTATAGCTCTACAGACTTACTGTTAATGCAGGGTTTTGCAAGTTCTCCCTGTGTTTCCCATGTGTGTCCTCATGCTTTTTTGAAGGTGATACCAAATTTGCATGTATTTTTACACATCTTTATGCTGTTGCCTATTTAAAGCTGTTTGAGACGGACAGAAATACACCCCAGACTTTGACCCTCAGGGAAGTGAAAAGCCTCATAAAAAACTAACTACAGTCCAACGTCGGACATCAGATGAAGACTTAACCTTTCATCCCCTTCATCTCAGACAGGAGAAATAAAAGCACATGAAAGCAGAACCCATCCTCCTCAAGCAGCTTTAGGACCTCAACACAGATCAACATGATGTTCCTTTGGCCTTAGCAGGTTGACGTTTTGTCAAATGGGCTAAGCTTTTGGTTAGTGATCTGGCTTTTGGCCTCTGCTCTGCCCTGAATAAGAATGAAGAATGGGGAGCATGGCCAGTCTTCACAAAGGATAAGACTCTGGCTTATTGTCTTTACCTGCTGGCCTGAACTGCAGGATTATATTGGATGTGTCACCCATCATTAGACAAAGCAATACAGCACAAATCCTTTTGGCTCATGTGCCACTTCAGATGAGAGGATTAATGACCAGATTTCCTAAACCTTGCTTCTCGGTTGTGGATGAGACTGCATATTTGTGCTAAGCCTGTAAAAGTATATACCCAAAACCAGCAATGAAAAGATTTAATATTGTACCAGTGAAGTGTTTATTTTTGTTACATAGTAGTAAATCAATTCAAGTGGATTTAACAGTATAATCCTGATGACATTTCACAGTCCAAAGGGCTTCATCAGTTCTACTTTAAACAAAGCTATTATAGATCCATGTGACAGTCCAACTCAAAGGATTACTGACCAGATTTCTTGAGCCTTGCCACTCTGACATGGATGAAGCTGCAAACTATTTCTTCATGAATCCTAAAAGTAGTAATTAAATGGTATTTTCATGTCACAACAAGATATGCTTTAACATTTAACAATTTCAGCATAGCAAAAACAAATATATATATATATATATATATATATATATATATATATATATATATATATATATATATATAAACCAGTGACACATTCACTTTTTAAAACTTGAATAACTGGACAGCCAAATGTACGCACAACCCCATTTCCAAAAACTTTGTGAGGCTGTGTAAAACATAAACCAGAATGTGATGAATTGCTAATGGTGGAAACCCTATATTTCATTCAATAGTACAAAGAAAACATGTGAAATGTTGAAAGAGAATTTTTTGTTTGTTTGTTTTTGATGAACTCATTTTGAATTTAGTGCAAGCAGCGTATTTAAAAAAAAAAAGCTGGGATGGGGCAACAAAAGAGTGGAAAAGTTGTGTAATATTAAAAAAAAACTAATTGGGGTAATTTGCAACAGGTATAAAAAGAGCATCCCAGATGCTTTACACAACATTTCCAGTCTTGTATTACCCCGTCTCAATTTGTTTTGAAACATGTTGCTGGCACTAAATTCAAAAAGAGCATATATTTTTCAGAAAGCAAGAACATTTTTCAGTTTCAACATTTGATATGTTGTCTCTGACATGCAGGTTTGGTTAACTGGTGACTCTAAATTGACCGTAGGTGTGAATGTGAGTGTGAATGGTTGTCTGTGCCTATGTGTCGGCCCTGTGATGACCTGGCGACTTGTCCAGGGTGTACCCCGCCTTTCGCCCGTAGTCAGCTGGGATAGGCTCCAGCTTGCCTGCGACCCTGTAGAACAGAATAAAGCGGCTAGAGATAATGAGATGAGATGAGAGAGATATGTTGTCTCTGTATTATTTTCAATGAAATATAGGGTTTCCATGATTTGCAATTCATCACATTCTGTTCTTATTTATGTTTTACACAGCGTCCCAACTTTTCTGTGTGACACAGCAGATCTAATCAGGGAATTAATTGATTGGATTTTAGAAACTTTTATTAGTTCATCAAATCTTTTTTTCAAATTGTTCCATTGTGTATGTTCTTGCTGTTTTTACTGCAAAATGAATAAAAGCGAATAAATTCATTTCCATTTGTGTTTCTGTGTGTGTGTGTGTGTGTGTGTGTGTGTGTGTGTGTGCGTGCGTTTAATCGTTACTTTAATCATTATAGTTGAGTATTTACATTTGACAAGAGAAAATATGAATTTTGGGGGAAAATGGGATAAGGGAAGATCTGTTGAATTGGAAGAAACAGCTCACTTGATGATACCATAATATTACATGAAAAAATAAAAATAAATCAATCTCCACGTGGTCTAATCTACTGGTTGCCTAATTGGTTGTAAGCCATTAGCCATATTACCATAAGGTATAATATATCCACTTCTGTAGTCTGTACTGGGGCTCATTGACTGGTAGACGGGGATCCAGATGTGGATCAGCAAAAAATTTTGGTGGGAAAAATAGTATAGTAAAACTGATCAACATATGAAAAGTCAATGATGGAGATTGTTCTGTGGCAGTTATCAAAGATGGAAGTACCAGTGATAAACATAAACACATTACATTTTATATGTCTTATTTATAGCCATGAATTAATCAATAAAGATTAAGCATTAAAAGGCAACTGTTGTCATCATTTTGTCAAGTTAGTTACTTGCCAGCGGCACGGTGGTGTAGTGGTTAGCACTGTTGCCTCACAGCAAAAGGCTCTGGGTTCGAGCCCAGTGGCCAACGGGGGCCTTTCTGTGTGGAATTTGCATGTCCTCCCCATGCCTGTGTTTCCTCTGGGTGCTCTGGTTTCCCCCACAGTCCAAAGACATGCAGGTTAGGCTAATTGGTGGCTCTAAATTGACCGTAGGTGTGAATGTAAGTGTGAATGATTGCTTGTCTCTATGTGTCAGCCCTGTAATGACCTGGCAACTTGTTCAGGGTGTACCCCGCCTCTCGCCCATAGTCAGCTGGGATAGGCTCCAGCTTGCCTGCGACCCTGCACAGGATAAGCGGTTACAGATAATGGATGGATGGATGGATGGATGGATGGATGGATGGATGGATGGATAGTTGCTCACCCAGTCAAACACATTGACATTAGCTACTGGTAGGCATTTGTGAACACGTTCCTCTGAGTGTGCTATGCTGCCCTGTGATGCAGCATGAGCAGCAGTTCCAAAATATGTGCTTGGCTAGCTTCATGAATCTCAGAGAAACCATGTGTTAACCTTAACTTGCACTGCTTGGTAGTTGGTGTATGATAGGAGCGAGCTGGTTGATGGGTGGGAATTGTCAAGTGGCCAAACTGGGGAGAAAAATTGGGGGGAAAGTCCAAGAAAAAAAAAAGATGGCTGTCTGGAAATTTATTTCATTGAATACTAAAAAATTAATATTTATGTTATGGACTGGATTTCAAATATAGATGCAGCTACACTTATTTTTTTTTATTGTATTGTTTATTTTTGAATAGGGACAGATACAAAGACATAGATATCTAGAACAGTTATCTGATGTATGCATCACAGTATTTGTAGCCAAAGCTAATTCACAACACTTGTCCCTAGTTGGGCTTTTAATTAAACAAAACAAAAAAAGAGAAAATGAATATTTAAAATCTATGAGAAAAAATATATATACATAAAAATAAAATAAAATAAAATAAGAAATAATGGTCATAATAATAACAAAATTAAAAATAACAATAGCAATAGTAAAAATAAAAAGACAAATAGCAAGCTAAGTATCTAAACTAGTAATTCAAACTAAATATGAGAGCAGGATTGCTGTTGAACTAGCCATTGTTTTGTTTGTTTTTTGAAAGAGAGAAGTGTAGCTATGGATTTTAAACTATCTGGTAGAGAATTCCATAATTGTGTTCCTTTTATTGAAAAAGAGGTTTGTGCAAATGAAGTTCTACGGAATGGAACAGTGCAATTGCCTTTTGACATTGCTCGGGTGGTGGATCTAGTACCACTTTGCAGTCTTGTTATTGACTCACAGAGCAGTTGAGGAGCAGTATTATTGAGGCATTTAAAAACCAATTTAACTGTGTATAATGAAATAAAATTAGTAAAACTGAGAATCTTATATTTGTTTAAAATTTGGCAATGATGATGCCTTATTCTTTTCTTGTCTAAAACTTTGAGGGTTTGGTTATAGAGGCATTCTATGCATTTTATTGTTGTCTGGTGAGCCTGAGACCATGTGGTCAAACCGTAAGATATATGTGAGAAAATCATAGAATTCATAAAAACAAAGGCACAATTTAGAGTTAAACAATTTCTTATCATCTTAAAACATCCTAGATTTGCCTTAATAGTCTTACACATTTTCTTTACATGACTTTTAAAGTTCAACTGATAATCCATGATTATACCCAGATATTTCACTTCGGGGACTTGATCAATGGGCTCACCGTTAATTCTTATATCCAGGGTGTTTATTGGTTGTTTCTTTATAGAGAAACACACAGAATTTGTCTTTTTAATGTTTAGGGTTAAACAGGATGAAGCCAGCCAAAATGCTATTTTATGCAAGGTAGTATTTAGCTTATGATACAGCTTAGCTCCTCTTAACTACTCTATATGATGATTATCCCATTTTGCCCTCCAGCCAGGCTGTATGTTTTGAATTGTTCATGGAGGAGTTATCTACACTATGATGTCTGTTCTGTGTAATAATAATAATAATAATAATAATAATAATAATAATAATAAACAAACAACAGCAACCAGCAGTGAAACACATGTTAATAAGGCAATAAACTTGTGTTAATAACCTGAATCTGTTTATTAAGTTTCTAAATGCATGTGTGAGTATACAGTGGTGCTTGAAAGTTTGTGAACCCTTTAGAATTTTCTAGATTTCTGCATAAATATGACCTAAAACATCATTAGATTTTCACACAAGTCCTAAAAGTAGATAAAGATAATCCAGTTCAACAAATGAGACAAAAAATATTATACTTGGTCATTTATTTATTGAGGAAAATGATCCAATATTACATATCTGTGAGTGGCAAAAGTATGTGAACCTTTGCTTTCAGTATCTGGTGTGACCCCCTTGTGCAGCAATAACTGCAACTAAACGTTTGCGGTAACTGTTGATCAGTCCTGCACACCGGCTTGGAGGAATTTTAGCCCATTCCTCCGTACAGAACAGCTTCAACTCTGGGATGGTGGTGGGTTTCCTTACATGAACTGCTCGCTTCAGGTCCTTCCACAACATTTCCATTGGATTAAGGTCAGGACTTTGACTTGGCCATTCCAAAACATTAACTTTATTCTTCTTTAACCATTTTTTGGTAGAACGACTTGTGTGTTTAGGGTTGTTGTCTTGCTGCATGACCCACCTTCTCTTGAGATTCAGTTCATGGACAGATGTCCTGACATTTTCCTTTAGAATTCGCTGGTATAATTCAGAATTCATTGTTCCATCAATGATGGCAAGCCGTCCTGGCCCAGATACAGCAAAACAGGCCCAAACCATGATACTACCACCACCATGTTTCACAGATGGGATAAGGTTCTTATGCTGGAATGCAGTGTTTTCCTTTCTCCAAACATAACGTTTCTCATTTAAACCAAAAAGTTCTATTTTGGTCTCATCCATCCAAAAAACATTTTTCCAATAGCCTTCTGGCTTGTCCACATGATCTTTAGCAAACTGCAGATGAGCAGCAATGTTCTTTTTGGAGAGCAGTGGCTTTCTCCTTGCAACCCTGCCATGCACACCATTGTTGTTCAGTGTTCTCCTGATAGTGGACTCATGAACATTAACATTAGCCAATGTGAGAGAGGCCTTCAGTTGCTTAGAAGTTACCCTGGGGTCCTTTGTGACCTCGCCGACTATTACACGCCTTACTCTTGGAGTGATCTTTGTTGGTCGACCACTCCTGAGGAGGGTAACAATGGTCTTGAATTTTCTCCATTTGTACACAATCTGTCTGACTGTGGATTGGTGGAGTCCAAACTCTTGAGAGATGGTTTTGTATCCTTTTCCAGCCTGATGAGCTTCAACAACACTTTTTCTGAGGTCCTCAGAAATCTCCTTTGTTCGTGCCATGATACACTTCCACAAACATGTGTTGTGAAGATCAGACTTTGATAGATCCCTGTTCTTTAAATAAAACAGGGTGCCCACTCACACCTGATTGTCATCCCATTGATTGAAAACACCTGACTCTAATTTCACCTTCAAATTAACTGCTAATCCTAGAGGTTCACATACTTTTGCCACTCACAGATATGTAATATTGGATCATTTTCTTCAATAAATAAATGACCAAGTATAATATTTTTGTCACATTTGTTTATCTGGGTTCTCTTTATCTACTTTTAGGACTTGCGTGAAAATCTGATGATGTTTTAGGTCATATTTATGCAGAAATCTAGAAAATTCTAAAGGGTTCACAAACTTTCAAGCACCACTGTACACAAATATAGGTAAAATGAATGTGTTTATCAATGTTAATGTTGTACTATGTTACACTAATTAGTCTTTTACTTGATTTGACATCTAATTAATTGATTCATTTACATTCATTTCAAACCCCGGCTTCCATAGCTTGAATGCACTGTACTCCATGACACTTTTTTTTCCCTGATTACCCTGCAACAACCATACACCTAGGAGAGGCCCTGTAGGTTTATGGAATTCCACTGTGTATGTACAGTGTGTGGCCAAAAGTACACTCTAAAAACTACTTCACAGGATCTTTATTAAATACTTAAATATATGTACTGTTGTGAGATTTACCGTACAAAACTAAGTTCTAAGATATTCCTTTACTGATCCCCATGGGTGTGTGTGTGTGTGTGTGTGTGTGTGTGTGTGTGGGTGGGGGGTCAGTTCAGGTGTTGCAGCAGCTCAAGTACAGAGCAAATATAAATAGATGTAGAGTAAGTAAAAGAAAAAAGAATAGAATAAAATATTATAGAATAAAAGACAATTAAATAACTACAATTGCTCACAAAAGACAGCAGCAAACGGCAAGAATTGGTAGTGGCACTACATCAACTAGTGGCGTGCATAAGCCAGTGGTGTAGAGCCATATGAAGTGACACAATGAAGTGAGGTAGCACTAAGTATTCTGAAACGTAAGTGGTGAAACTTTAAACAATAATACTGCAACACGTGATAAGGTACATGATAATATTGCATATATATGAAAAAAAACAAAAGAAACAATAATAGTACAATAACATTTCTAGAACAATAAAACTTATAAAATGTTCAGTAAAAAAGAAAATAGAACAATAAAAGGTCTATGATATTCTGTGATATTTTTTTTTTTTGTCGCTTTTATGTTATTGAGTTCTGATGACACAGAAATAAGTTTTGTTTCAACACACTATCATGAGTAACCCTAGCTTAAAATCTATTATAAAATAAAGAACAAAATTTGATTTCTGGTAACTTCATTCAGTTTACATAATTAGTTTCTCTACACGGGCGGCACGGTGGTGTAGTGGTTAGCGCTGTCGCCTCACAGCAAGAAGGTCCTGGTTCAAGCCCCATGGCCGGCAAGGGCCTTTCTGTGCGGAGTTTGCATGTTCTCCCCGTGGGTTTCCTCCGGGTGCTCCGGTTTCCCCCACAGTCCAAAGACATGCAGGTTAGGTTAACTGGTGACTCTAAATTGACCGTAGGTGTGAATGTGAATGGTTGTCTGTGTCTATGTGTCAGCCCTGTGATGACCTGGCGACTTGTCCAGGGTGTACCCCGCCTTTCGCCCGTAGTCAGCTGGGATAGGCTCCAGCTTGCCTGCGACCCTGTAGAAGGATAAAGCGGCAAGAGATAATGAGAATGAAAATTTCTCTACACATTTGTCTGAATTAGTCCACCCACTTCACATGCCTGGACAAGTTCTTATAGCTTGACTGAAGACAATTTGCAGAAGTGCAAGTGTTTCATTAACAAGGTCAGTGTTATTACCATTGCAAATATATTTTCTTTATGAGCCAAACACTTTGGGCATTTTTGATCTCAACTGTGATATGATAACTTGGCCTGTACAGAGGTGTTGCCTGTTGGCATAGACATATGCTAATTAGCTAGCTTGACATAATTATGCCATAGACCAATTGCTCTACAGTACCTCTATAATGTTGAGTGAAAACAGGCAAATATATGCTAAAATTATTTGCACTGACTTTGTGCAACACTGACTACTGTTGTTATGCTAATAAAAAACAGACTTTTGGCAAGTCTACCCTGCAATGATGTTGTAGCAAAAAAGAACAAGACAACCACAAGCTTAATTAATGCTAACACTCAATGGAGCATATGTCAAATTCATGCCAGAATCGCATCATAATGCAACCCAAAAAATGCATTGAGTTTCTAGATATTGTTGCTATGGTCTACAACACCCAACAAAACTCTGACACAGTCACAGTTGCCATCTTTCTAATCCCACACATGCATAGAATCACTAACACAGCATATAGACTCACTCAAACCCAAAGTTCTCTGCAAAGTATTCACTCCATGTAGTCTTTCCTGAACTTACCAACGTATCCCATATGTTGTTTCTGATTTTTGATTCTTGTACCCTGCATGATTTAGTATGTTTGTACATTGCCTGACCTTTGCCTGGTTTGTGACTATGATCTTACTTAATGTTTTGGATTTCTTTGCCAGCTTTTCAATAAAGCACTGTAACCTGCAACTGCTACTGTCCCTGCTGCCTGACAGCAGACTGGAGGGAATTAAATAACCATCCATTTAATACATCGAAATAGATTTCAATTGTATCCTGTATTATAAAAATAAACATTACTCTTTTGTTGCAAATGTAGCATGGCAGCAGCAGTGCCGAGAGAATATATTTTCGACTACGCCACCAGGGGAAGACAAATCCCCCCTGGAACTAAAGTAGATTCGCAGTTTACCCGCCAAAGGTGCTCAGGTTCGTGCAAAGTGAACAGAGACAAGGTTCTATTTCCAATCATACAAATGATTATTTTCCTTTAAATATTCTCATTAATAAAATCTTTAAACAGTCGGTAGTGCACGGTCCACGCATACACAAACACACACACACACACACACACTGTGGTGGGGGTGAGGGTTAATTGGCCCACCAATGGTACAGTACAGCAATAAAAAAACAAAAAAAAACAAAAGAGTAAACAAAAGAAAAGGACAAAAACAAAAAATATAAAAAACACACTGTACACAGATTCGCGGTGCCGGCCAAGCCCACAGAGCCAGTAATCGTCAATTCACAACTCAAGTGATAGCGCACACACAGAGCACGCTATACACCAATCACAGCAAATATCAAATCCCCAAGGGCACAGCAAATATTGCATCCCCCCCAAAAGGGCACAGCAAGGCACCTTAACCAGCACAGCATTTGTGAGGACCAACGTGAAGCCCACCCAAACTCTGTAGCACAACCAATGCCCCACGAGATAAGTACAAAAGAAATACAAACAAAATACACAAACCAAACCAAAATAAATACAAAAACCAAAGCAGTCAAACACAACATTGTACCCACTAGTGGGCACCTAGCACCCGCTTCACACCCAACTCACACTCACACTCTCTCACCTCCACATAAACACACAACCACACACACCAACATACAACCACACACACCAACATACACACACTCGTTACAATGGGCCCTCACTCACTCGTGGCGGCTACTACTATGGGGTGCGGCCCCTCAATCAAGTGCAGCCGCACAACAACGTTCCTATACCACAGTGTGAGGGCCGTAGCCCAGTGAATCAAAAGCAGAACAGCAGCCGAAAACAGAAGAGGTGGATACGAAGATCCGTAGGGCAGGCCCAGTCGTAGCGCAGCGCCCGGCAGCCCGAAGCCCAATGATATAGATACCAATATACACAGAAACCGAGTGAGCCAAATGCTCAGAGACACACAACACCACAAACGGTTACCCAGAAGCAGCTCCCAGGACGGGCACAACAGCATACTAGATGCTGGTACGAGTGTACGGACAAGCAGGCTACGGTGGTTAGCCTCCCAATAAAGACGCTTCCGTTGAGAACGTGAGCCCACCACACGCTGCCTACACAGCTGAAGCAGCTCCCAGGCCGAACACAACACGAATCAAATGCTGGTACGAGTACAACCAACAAAGCTTACTCACTGGTAGCGGTGGCTGTACGCTTTTAAGGGTTCCCAGCCGTACTAAGGCTACCGGCGCACGTAATGACGTCAACGTGACACCATATGCTGCGACGGCAGCACTTAAAGGCGCAGGAGCACCACTACACAAAGCATATAATTTGTTGAAGATACCGTTTGGGACAAAGGCTGTGTCTTTCAATTAAGCGCCATAGCAAGGTTCAGTGTATCGTGTAACTTTGCACCATTTTGCATTCTGTATTCATATAGCCTGAAATATAGTCATCATAATCAGACATATTTACAGTTTAGTTACCATTACTCCAAACTTTTGGTTTTCTTCTGGTTTGATATGACCTAACAATATGTGATGATATATAGTAATATAATAATATTATAATATAATAATGTAATATGCGCTTCTGAATCTTTACAGAGACCGCTCAAAATAAGGTCCATCAACAGGGGTCTGATTGGAGATGGACTGATCACCACATGCACATCCTCTTCAGGTTCAGGTGGGGGCCCTCCATTCCAAACAAATTTCCCTGCTCATCACCCAAGCAGCTCATCATGACATCATTTTAGGGTACCCGTGGCTTCAACTCCATGACCCCTTAATCTTCTGGCAGAGAAAGGACATTATGCAATGGTCTCCTGCTTGTCTTCAAAATTGTCTGCAGCTTCCTTGAATCACTTTCTTCTACTTCTGGGGAGAGCCCTTTGCCTGATTCTCTGGACAATGTCCCTACCTGCTATCTTGATCTAAAAGAAGTATTCAGCAAAGGTAAAGCATGTGGCTTACCCCTGCATCAATTTTATGATTGTGCTATTGACCTTCTCCCAGGCACGACTCCACCTCACAGTAGAATCTACCCACTGTCCCAAAAAGAACAATCCACGATGAAAGAATATGTACAATGTAAGGTTGCAGAGACAGAGACCCAAATGCAGATCAGTTTGGCAGGTTTATTCTTTAAATACAGTCACCAAGGTCAGGGCAGGTGAAAAGATTATGTTTCAATGCAGTCCTCAATACGCCCAAAAACAAAAAGGCACAGAAGATCACTGGGCTTCATGTTCAAAGTAATTCAGTCAGTTCACAAAAATCTAACAAAAAAAATCCAGCAAAGCACAGAGGTTAGGAGTAGCACTTTAAGATTCAAAAAGTCATTGAGGCAGTCCACAAAAAATCCCTAAGAACATAAACTCAAAGGTCCCAAGCAGGATTCCAGATTCCACTGGTTACTCACGGACAAACAGGGTAATCTTCACAGGCAAAAACAGGTTGACAAACATCAGAGTCAAGGTCAGGCAATCAGAGACAGAGCAGAGAAATGACAGAGCTTAAGTAGCAGTCCAGCACACAGAATTGAACAGGAAACAGCTGACCCTGATTACAATGGTGAATGAGTCAGGTGACAAAGGTGAGGCATGAGGGGGGCGTGGCAGGAGACCAAAACAAAGGGCACATGGGACATCAAAACAAACACATTGTCAACACACCCGCAGTACTACAACTGTCCAGTGGGTGGCCAGAGTTCAAGACATTCAGACTCTAACATACAAGTGGCACTGAAGCAAGGTTACATCAGACCATCTAGTTGTCCAGTATCTGCAGGTTTCTTCTTTGTGGTGAAAAAGGGGGGAGGCCTCTGGCCATGTATTGACTACCAAGGATTGAATCTAATTAGTGTTAAATACCCTTATCCACTCCCACTAGTACCATCTGCCTTGGAACAACTGAGATCAGCAAAGATTTTGTCTAAACTAGACCTCCGCAGTGCCTACAACCTGGTACGTATTTATGAGGGGGATGAATGGAAGATGGCCTTTAGTACCATTGCCAGCCATTTTGAGTACTTGGTCATGCCATATGGCCTTTCTTCGGCACCAAGCAACTTCCAATGCGTAATAAATTATGTGTTAAGAGACATGCTGGGGAAATTCGTGATAGCGTACATTGACAACATCCTGATTTACTCCCCAGACAAGGACAGTCATCTTGCTCACATCAGGTCTGTACTGTCTTGCCTGCTTGAGAACCATCTCTTTGTCAAGGCAGAGAAATGCAAATTTCATGTCAATCAGATCTCATTTTTAGGATACACAATCAGTTCTGAGGGAGTAAGCATGGACCAGACCAAGGTCACAGCAGTCATGTCATGGCCCACTCCCACATTGGTTAAAGAGCAGCAATGTTTTCTGGGCTTCACAAACTTTTACCAGCAATTCATTTGGGACTTCAGTACTATCGCCGGCCCCTTAACTTCCCTGTTAAAGAACGGACCACGTCGCCTCCAGTGGAGCCCAGCAGCTGAGGAGGCTTTCAACCTACTCAAGGCAGCATTCACCTCCACCCCCATTCTACAGCATCCAGACCCTACTAAGCCATTTATTGTAGAAGTAGATGCATCTGAAACTGGAGTCGGAGGGGCACTATCACAGAGTGTTGGGGAGAAAAATAAGCTGCACCCAATGGCTTTCTTTTTGAGGAAACTCAGACCTGCATAAAGGAACTACGACATTGGTAACCGAGAGCTCCTAGCTATAAAACTTGCCTTAGAAGAGTGGAGACACTGGCTGGAGGACGCCACACACCCATTCACAATCCTTACTGACCACAAGAACCTAGAGTATTTGAAGATTGCTAAATAGACTAGGCATATCAGTAAGTCTCACATCCAGAAATCACCCACAGTCTAATGGGCAGGTGAAATGTGCCAGTCAGGAGGTGGGTTGCTTCTTACGCATATTTTGTATGAGAAACCAAAAAGACTGGGCACAGTTTCTCCCATGGGCCAAGTATGCACAAAACTCTCTCAAGCATTCCGCCACTCAGTTAACACCTATCCAGTGCATGATCAGTTACCAACTCCCACTGTTTCCATGGGATGACACACCCACTCAGTTACCAGCAGTCAACACCCTGACAAACCCACACCTAAAGGAAGAGGTCTAAGTCTAAAGTCCTTCCCATGCCAATTGGGCACATTGCACGGCACTGATCTCTGTTTCCATAGCCCTCAGCCTCTCACCTATATAACTAGGGTTATAGTGGGGGGCTAGTCCTCTGGTAACGACGAGAGTTTTCAGAGGGTGCTGAAAACATGAGTTCGGAGCAGCCTCCAAACATGGCCACTCTGGACTACAAACCCCAAGAGTCACAACGCCCTCTGTCACCTGATTACTAACTATGCCACCTGCATCTCATTCAGCAATTACCCCCTCGTCTATATAAGTTCAGCTCTCATGCCATGTAGTCGCGAAGTATCGTTCAGTGTTCCCTACTAACATAACAAGCCGTTTGATTTCCGCCTGTCTCTCAGTGTTTGACCAGTATTTCCGTTTCATCTTGACCTCGCTTTATTGCTTTATCTACATTGCCCTGTTTGCTGATCGCTCGACTCTTGCTTGTTTCCTGACTTTGTTTCCTGCACATTAATTTGGCTTAGTCTGCAGTTTGCCCTGCGCCTGCATCCGTAAGTGCCTGCACTCATGAAATCATTTCTTTCTTTCAAACCAATGATTTTTTTTTTAGAGAGTGGACATCTAGCCATATATTTGGCCACAAGTTTGGAAACATAAATTTGTCCAGAATATCATTATATTCTGTACCATCAAGATTTCCCTTCTTGGGGGAAATTAAGACTTTGCTTCCCGAAACTTTTTCCAGCAAGACAATGCTTCTGTGCACAAAGCAAGGTCAATAAAGACATGGTTTGCCAAGGTTGCAGTAGAAGACCTTGAATGGCTTGCACAGAGCCCTGACCTCAACCCCACTGCACACCTTTGGGATGAACTGAAATTTGCATATATGTGCCAGACCTCCTCTCCTGACATCAGTACCTGAGCTCACTACTCTTGTGGTTGAATGGGTAAACCCCCACTGCCATGCTCTAAAACCTAGGGTAATGAGGAGAGTGGAGGGTATTATTGCAGTACAAGGGGACTAAATCTGGAATGGGATGTTCAACAAGCACATATGTGTGATTGTTAAAGTCCCCACATACTTTTGGCCATATTGTGTGGACAAATTTGGTTGTGTGCTGTTTGCTGTTGAACAGATATTGAATGTGTTGCCATGGATTTATCATGTCAGCTTCTTCTGTGTACTGTACATTGACCAAATAAAGAGTTTCTGATTTCATTGTGCCACTGTGGTGAGTTTCAAACCCACAACTAAACAGCCATTGTTTTCTGTATTAGAAAGCTTATTACAACAAAGGACATGGATGTGGGCTGGCCAGCATTTACTGGAGCAGGACATGGCAAATCTCTTTGGAGAAATACAGTAGAGAGTTCCTCAAATTAAACACAGCAGTTTAACAACATCAATGAGGCAAAAATGCCACTGACTCAGTGCAATTTGGATTTGTAATTTTTTTTAATAATGTCTGACATTTGAGGCTTTAAAAAAAAACACACGAATAGCCTCTTATCATTGCAAGGGAGAATAGATGTATTTCTGAGAATGAAAGAAATTCTGTCTCTGCATTCACGCTTTGCATTAAATCTTCTAATAACCAGGGACAGAGACATAGCTATTAGCAATCAGGAGTAGAGAATGGCTGAACTTCACTGCACAAGCTAGACTCCTAATTCCTGTAATTCTCTCTCTCTCTCTCTCTCTCTCTCTATATATATATATATATATATATATATATATATATATATATATATATATATATATATGTGTGTGTGTGTGTGTGTGTGTGTGTGTGTCTATTGGGCAAATGGAGGCATTAGGCCCCACTACATTGAAAATGTATGGACTTTATCAGCAGCATGTCAGACATTATTGCAGATTACTCAGTAGCCAATCAGAATGCATGATAACTGAACCCAGTAAAATGAAATAGAAATCTAAAGTTGGACTCTTCTGCTAGGGGCTCATTGCCCCACACCTGTAGGGAATAAGCTCTACTTGAAAAAAGTTTACTTGTTGGTGGTGTAGTGGTTAGCACTGTCTCCTCACAGCAAGAAGGTCCTGGGTTTGAGCCCAGCGGCCGGCGTGGGCCTTTCTGTGGTGAGTTTGCATGTTCTCCCCATGTCTGCGTGGGTTTCCCCCACTGTCCAGAGACATGCAGGTTAGGCTAATTGGTGGCTCTAAATTGACTGTAGATGTGAATGGTTGTTTGTCTCTATGTGTCAGCCCTGCGATAACCTGGCGACTTGTCCAGGGTGTACCCCGCCTTTCACCCATAGTCAGCTGGGATAGGCTCCAGCTTGCCTGCAACCCTGTAGAACAGGATAAGTGGCTACAGATAATGGATTATTATTATTATTATTATTAAGAAGAAGAAGAAGAGTTGAAAGGCTTGAGATGAAAACAAAGGATTTCTTATGCCACACTTAGTAAGTGTTTTGGACACGCACGGGTTGCAGGGTTTGGTAGCTCGCAGCCATGCCGCAGGGTCACAGTGAACCCAGGGGAAAGTTTGAGGGAGGAGTACAGGCAAAGTACTTGTCAAGTACAGGTTGCACACCTGATTCTCATATGGGAAAAATTGCGCTGTTAGCCCATGGAAAGCGTACGGTATGTCTGACGCTTGTGATCAGTGCGTGTTCAGTGAGTCTGGAGTGCATGTGACTTGCATTTTACCAGTTTCCTGTGCTAGGAGTATGGGCCGCACTTGTGAAGCATGTGTGACGCATGTGATTAGCACGTGACAATCATTCATGACTTGCGTGTGACACAAGTCAGGAGTGGGTATAAAACCAGCGTGTTTGCAGCATTCTGCATCTGTCTTTCGGCTGAAGAACAATATCACTTCATGCTGTTCCTCAGCTTCTATCATCTGCTTATAAGGGTCCAACTCCCTCAGTCGTTGCGGCGGTATGGCGACAGCAATCTTCTTCCCTTCTACAATGCTACATGTTACATGATCGGTTCCTGTTCCTCCTCCAATATATATACCCAGAGTCTTGTCCCTCATGTCATGTGTGGGTCGCATGCACTACATGCACGCTACACATAGTGGTAGAAAGTGAGATGTACTTATGTCTTGGGGGCCTCACAAATAGCAAGTGTGGATACTTTTGTAGTACTTCTGAGGCACGTCACTTGTACAATGACCGTGCGTCACTCGTGCATCTTACTGTCATTGCAAAGCCCCTACTAGCCATGCTGCTGACTTGGTTCAGGCATAAAAAAGGAGTACGGGTCTCGTATGTAGTGCATGCATTCTTGATTTTTCTCAAGACCTGTAGAATTTTTATGTGCAGGACCAAAAGTCTCCATGGCCAGTTTGTGACCTTCTACAGTGGTGAACGCATGCAAGCATCGTGCAAGTCTCAAGCATGGTTTTGCCAAATAGTAGCACGTACGGCGGGTTGTTTTTGACTGATTGATTGATTGATTGATTGATTACTTTATTCTGAACAATAAAGAAAGATATAAAAATAAAAATTTAAATAAAAAATGCAATAATCAAAACATCGTCATAAACAAACAGAATAGCGTAGCCACAAGGCAATAACATAACAATGTTCAGAAAGGATTAGGAAGAAGAAGGGTTGTGAGTGAGCCTTTTGATAACAGCTTGTAATTCATGTGATTCAGATCCCCATTAGTTCTTCCCATCAAAACAATGTTGGAGTTATCTCTCGCTCTCTCATATATATATATATATATATATATATATATATATATATGAGAGGAAGAAATGGAATACTAAAATATATTTAGAAGAAAAAAATTACACACACACACACACACACACGTGTGTGTGTGTGTGTGTAAGTAAAATTTTATTTTCTTCTAAATATATCTAAGAAATGTTCTTAACTTGCATATGTCTGAATACTGAATAGATGATCCTCGATGGTATAACAAAAAAATTCAGTTATAGCTTAAAAACCACGTCACACCGACTCACTGAATACAACAAAGCTTAGTGCTTATCTCCCACATAATTCATGCAAAGTAAAACAACAGACGTGGGAGTAATGCAAGTCACAAGCAGAGCGCTTTCACATCGATGTCTTCATGATTTGCCAAACACCTCTCAAAGCCAAAATTGACAAATTTCCTTTGAAGTTTTACTGTAGTCTCATAAAAACAAATGTGCTAGAAAAGACTATTTACAGTTGAACAAAAAAAGGTCACTGTTTATCTCTTTTTAACAAGATAAACATAAATTAAATTTTCCACCACACAAACATCAACTTATAACATGAAAATTTTCTTGTTATAACAATATACTATTTCTCAACAGAATCTCACCATGTCTCAACCCAGTATATTATTAGAACAAGAAAAGTTTCTTGTTGTAACATAATAGGTTTGTCTGTCATAATATAATATGAAAATATCTTGTTAAAACATGAAAAACATCTTGTTATAGCACTAAAATGTTCATGTTGTAATATGAAACTGCTCCATTTTTCTTTTACTGGTGTGACAGCAATATGCTTCCGTATCCTTCCACATAAAGGCAACATTTTTTTTTTCTTTTAGATTTCTGTTTGCACCAACAAAAATGGTTAAAGATTCATCAATCAAAAGGTTCTTCAGGAAACCAAAAATGGTTCTTCTATGGCACCATAAAGAAACTTTTGTTTTTATTTTACTACTGTACAGTACAGTTCTCTGACTCAGGTTTATTGACGGTGGAGTGGAGTGGAGGGGTGCTGATATCTCGGGGCTCCCTCATGTTTGTGCTACCTTCTGTCTCTTCTATTTAAGTGAGACTGTTACAGTCAGGCTTGATGGAGCTCAGCTTGAACAATGATTATTATATACACCATATGTCTTCTACTGGATGCTCCAAACAGAATTAACAATCTGTGATGTCATTTTCCTGAGTTGTACATGCACTCCTTCTCCCTCATATGCTGCTGGTTTGTGGTTCTGAGGTGGTCCTCCTGCCATGGTCATCCCTGCAAGAGCACTCCTGTAGCAGCTGTGTGCCTGGCTACATAGAGACCTCACAGATAAACATAAGATCTCTTTCAAACTCATTTTTAACTTGCTTGCCAGTCCCCTGCATGAAATTTGAACCTTTCATAACCATGAAATGTGTTTTTACACTTGAGCAAGATTTCTAACACCGCTCATTGTGTATTTTAGAGACATTTTTGAACTCTGTACTTTCTTTTTACTTCACCCGCAATGGAGTAAGCGGGGCGAGGTATTGTAATCAGTTTGTTTGTTTGTGTGCCTGTCTGTTAACAATCTAGCGTCTAGACGGTTGCACCGATTGACTTCAAATTTTCAGGGGAGGTGGGCAATGGTCCGTCGATTACCTGATTAAATTTTGGAGTAATCGAGTCAAGGTGAAGGTCAAGGTCACCGGAAAGGTCAACTTTTCGGTCAAAATAACATATTTTCCATTATAACTAAAAAATGGTTGCCAATAGACAGATATTTACTATTATGAGCATATAGGAACTCCCATATGGCCTTTCATTTGGCACCATGATCTTTGACCTTGAGTGACCTTGAAAGGTCAAACTCAAGGTTGCGGATATTCAGAAGGCTGTAACTTGAAAACGGTTGATGTTAGACAGATATTTACCATCATTAACTTATAGGAAGTGCCATATGGGCTTTCATTTGGCACCATGATCTTTGACCTTGAGTGACCTTGAAAGGTCAAACTGAAGGTCATGGGTTTTCAAAGGGCTATAACTTTAAAATGGTTCATGATAGCCAGATGTTTACTGTTATCAACATATAAGAAGTCTCATAAGGGCTTTCAGTTGCTGCCATGACCTTTGACCTTGAATGACTTTGAAATGTCAAACTCAGGGTCATGGATTTTCATAGGACTATAACCTGACAGCTGATGATTGAGAAATATTGCCATTATCAACATATAGGTATAAAATAAGTACTGCCGGACAAGGTTTGTTTTGCCTGGCAGCACTTGTTTCCTGCTGTAAGCTGGTATCAACCTCAGTACACTGGAATCTCACTTCCTTTTTTCTAATGTTATTAGGAACCTTTTCCTCACCAATGTCACTGCAGGGTGCATACCTATTAGTCAGTTCAGCATTCTTAGTTGGTTTGCTATTGGATATGATTTGGTTTGCACTGCAATCAGTGTGAGGTGTGATCTAAAGCTAATGTTCCTTCTGTTAAAAGTCTCGTCTCGTCTCGTCTCATCTTCTTCCGCTTTATCTGGGACCGGGTCGCGGAGGCAGCAATCTAAGCATGGAAGCCCAAACTTCCCTTTCCCCAGACACCTCGGCCAGCTCCTCGAGAAGAACACCGAGGCATTCCCAGGCCAGCCGAGAGACATAGTACCTCCAGTGTGTCCTGGGTCTTCCCCGGGGCCTCCTCCCAGGGGGACATGCCTGGAACACCTCCCCAGGGAGGCATCCAGGAGGCATCCGAAAAAGATGCCCGAGCCACCTCAGCTGATTCCTCTCGATGTGGAGGAGCAGCAGCTCTACTGTACTCCGAGCTCCTCCCGAGTGACTGTGCTTCTCACCCTAAGGGAGCGCCCAGCCACCCTGCGAAGGAAACTCATTTCGGCCGCTTGTATCCGCGATCTTGTTCGTTCGGTCATTACCCAAAGATCATGACCATAGGTGAGAGTCGGAACGTAGATCGACCAGTAAATTGAGAGCTTCGCCTTTTGGCTCAGCTCCTTCTTCACCACGACGGACCGGTAAAGCGACCGCATCACTGCGGAGGCTGCACCGATCCACCTGTCGATCTCACGCTCCATCCTTCCCTCACTCGTGAACAAGATCCCGAGATACTTAAACTCCTCCACTTGAGGCAGGACTTCTCCACCAACCTGGAGAGGGCAAGCCACCCTTTTCCAGTCGAGAACCATGGCCTCGGACTTGGAGGTGCTGATTCTCATCCCAGCCGCTTCACACTCGACTGCAAACCGCCCCAGTGCATGCTGAAGGTCCCGGTTTGAAGAAGCCAACAGGACAACATCATCCGCAAAAAGCAGAGATGAAATCCTGTGGTTCCCAAACAGGATTCCTTCCGGCCCCTGGCTGCGCCTAAAAATTCTGTCCATAAAATTTATGAACAGAACCGGTGACAAAGGGCAGCCCTGCCGGAGTCCAACATGCACTGGGAACAGGTCTGACTTACTGCTGGCAATGCGAACCAGACTCCTGCTCCGTTCGTACAGGGACCGGACAGCCCTTAGCAAACAGCCCCGAACCCCATACTCGCAAAGCACCCCCCACAGAATACCATGGGGGACATGGTCGAATGCCTTCTCCAGATCCACAAAGCACATGTGGACTGGTTGGGCAAACTCCCATGAACCCTCGAGCACCCTATGAAGGGTATAGAGCTGGTCCAGTGTTCCATGACCAGGACGAAAACCGCATTGTTCCTCCTGGATCCGAGGTTCGACTATTGGTCAAATTCTCCTCTCCAGTACCCTGGAGTAAACCTTCCCTGGGAGGCTGAGAAGTGTGATTCCCCTATAATTGGAGCACACTCTCCGGTCCCCTTTCTTAAAAAGAGGGACCACCACCCCAGTCTGCCACTCCAGAGGCACTGTCCCCGACCGCCACGCGATGTTGCAGAGGCGTGTCAACCAAGACAGCCCCACAACATCCAGAGACTTGAGATACTCAGGGCGGATCTCATCCACCCCCGGTGCCTTGCCACCGAGGAGCTTGCAAACCACCTCAGTGACTTCGGCTTGGGTAATGGACGAGTCCACCTCTGAGTCATCAGCCTCAGTCTCCTCAGTGGAAGATATGACGGTGGGATTGAGGAGATCCTCAAAGTATTCCTTCCACCGCCCGACAATATCCCCAGTCGAGGTCAACAGCTCCCCACCCGCACTGTAAACAGTGTTGGCAGAGTACTGCTTCCCCCTCCTGAGGCGCCAGACTGTTTGCCAGAATTTCTTCGAGGCCGACCGATAGTCCTTCTCCATGGTCTCCCCGAACTCCTCCCAGTTCCAAGTTTTTGCCTCCGCAACTGCCCGAGCTGCAGCATGCCTGGCCTGCCGATACCTGTCAGCTGCCTCAGGAGTCCTGGAGGTCAACATGGCCCGATAGGACTCCTTCTTCAGCTTGACGGCATCCCTTACTTCTGGTGTCCACCATCGGGTTCGGGGATTGCCGCCACAACAGGCACCGGAGACCTTGCGGCCACAGCTCTGAACAGCTGCGTCCACAATGGAGGTAGAGAACATGGTCCACTCAGACTCAATGTCCCCCGCCTCCCTCGGAAGCTGGGAAAAGCTCTCCCGGAGGTGGGAGTTAAAGACCTCCCCAACAGAGTGCTCGGCCAGACGTTCCCAGCAGACCCTCAGCATACGTTTGGGCCTGCCAGGTCTGTCCAGCTTCCTCCTCCGCCAGCGGATCCAACTCACCACCAGGTGGTGATCAGTTGACAGCTCAGCCCCTCTCTTCACCCGAGTGTCCAAGACATAGGGCTGGAGATCAGATGAAACAACTACAAAGTCTATCATCGAACTCCGACCTAAGGTGTCCTGGTGCCACGTGCACTTATGGACACCCCTATGCTCGAACATGGTGTTCGTTATGGACAAACCGTGACTAGCACAGAAGTCCAATAACAAAACACCACTCGGGTTCAGATCGGGGAGGCCGTTCCTCCCAACCACGCCCCTCCAGGTGTCACTGTCGTCGCCCACGTGAGCATTGAAGTCCCCCAGTAGCACAATGGAGTCCCCAGTCTGAGCACCCCTCAGTACCTCTCCCAGGGACTCCAAGAAGGCCAGATACTCTATACTGCTATTTGGCCCGTAGGCACAAACAACAGCAAGAGCCCTCTCCCCAATCCGAAGGCACAGAGAGGCGACCCTCTCGTTCACTGGGGTAAACTCCAACACAAGGCGGCTGAGCTGGGGAGCTATAAGCAAGCCCACATCAGCCCGCCGCCACTCACTATGGGCGACTCCAGAGAAGTGGAGAGTCCAGCCCCTCTCGAGGAGCTGGATTCCAGAGCCCAAGCTGTGCGTGGAGGTGAGCCCGACTATCTCTAGCCGGTACCTCTCAACCTCCCGCACAAGCTCAGGCTCTTTCCCCCCCAGTGAAGTGACATTCCATGTCCCAACAGCCAGCCGCTGTGTCCGGGTATCAGGTCGTCGAGGCCCCTG
Organism: Neoarius graeffei; assembly: GCF_027579695.1. Classification (NCBI taxonomy): domain Eukaryota; kingdom Metazoa; phylum Chordata; class Actinopteri; order Siluriformes; family Ariidae; genus Neoarius; species Neoarius graeffei. Next base: position 73,666,030 of record NC_083572.1, read on the forward strand.
CCTTCGACTGCCACCCAATCCACACTGTACCAGTCCCCTACTGCTACCTCTGTGGGTGGTGAACCCACAGGAGGTCAGGCCCACGTCACCTCTTCGGGCTGAGCCCGGCCGGACCCCATGGGCAAAGGCCCGGCCACCAAGCGCTCACATACGAGCCCCAACCCCGGGCCTGGCTCCAGGGTGGGGCCCCAGCTGCGTCATACCGGGCGACGTCACGGTCCTCGTTTTTTTCTCCATAGGGGTTTTGGTGAACTGCTCTTGGTCTGGCCTGTCACCTAGGACCTGTTTGCCTTGGGAAACCCTGACAGGGGCATAATGCCCCCGACAACATAGCTCCTAGGATCATTCAAGCACACAAACCCCTCCACCACAATAAGGTGGCAGTTCTAGGAGGGGTCTGTTAAAAGTAATTATAAATTTCATTGAATTGAGTTTGAGTGATGTGCATAGATATCACAGAAATTAACTGAGCTCTGAGAACTTCAAGGTAGTTATTGATTAATTCATACTAGTTACTGAATAATTTGCTTCTAGATAAGTAAAAGATGACAAGAGACTATAAATATTTACATAAATGAGTAGTTTAAAAGATCACCTCACAGCACACCTCACATCCTCACTGCAAAGGAACTGCAGCTGTGTTTAATTACAAGACGATGGAGACCACCTCTTTCAGATGGTCTCAGAATGGCTGTTTTAGTTCATGCATGATTATTGTGTTCTCATCTTCTCAAACAAATCACACCAAAGTGGGTGATCACAGCAGGGATATAAAGGACTAAATGTTGCATATGTTACATTCATTTGAGCTATTGCAATTAAAAACTAGACTGCATTTCTGCAGAGAAAATGCAGTGTGCTTGCTGAGCTGTAGCAGAACAGCTATCATGCCAACATGCTAAAAGCTAGCATGTCAACATGCTAACAGCCAGCATACGAACATGCTAACAGCTAGCATACGAACATGCTAACAGCTAGCATACTAACATGCTAACATCTAGCATACTAGAGTGGAGGAGCTCCTTATGACATCATCACTCCAAAGTTCTACCAGTTCATTTCAATGGCACGGAATTTTGCCGAAAAATGGGAATACCAAACAAACAACAAGGGGTAGTGCAACCATTTTAACAAGCACGCCATTCCAGATCGGGCCCTACGTTTCAGCGTTGGAACAGTGTCTCTATCTCGAAAGCCCTAGGAGGAGGAGTTGATCCAAAAAACAGATGAAACGGAATAATAAAAATAAAACTTAAGAAGAACAATAGTGTGCTTTTGCAAGCACACTAATTAACATTATGCACTGTCCTACATATGGTCCATTATTGTAAACATACTATCCAATCATGGCTTTAAAATGACATACAATTACATGACTTTAGCAGACACTATTATCCAGAGCAACATACCCAGATGGGATTAGATGCCTTGCTCAAGAGCACTTCAGTCATTCCTGCTGGTCTAGGGACTTGGTCTAGGGACTTGAACCAGCAACCTTCTAGTCCCAAAGCTGCTTCTCTAACCATTAGGCTATGGCTTCCCTAACACAATTATATGGTCAGAAGTATGTGGACACCTACCATTAAACCTACCATTCCAAAACCATGGCCATTAATGTTGAATTGTTCCTGTTGTGCTGCTATAACAGCCTCCACTCTTCTGTGAAGACTTTCCACTAGGTTTTGGACCATGGCTGTGAGGATTTGTGCTCATTCAGGCATAAAAGCGCAAGAGGTTAGGCACTGGTATTTAGCAGAAAGGCCAGGTGCAAAGTTGGTATTCTAATTCAAGTTCAGTTCAGTGGCGTTAAGTTCAGCGCTCTGTGCTGTTTGGTCACTCAAGTTCTTCCACAGCATTCTTGGTAAACCATGTCTTTATGGACAGGGGCACTGTCATACTGGAAGAATTTTGGGCCCCTCGAATTCCACTGAAAAGAAATCTTAGCAAATAGCACAGAAGCACATTCTAGATGATTGAGAATACTGAATGAAAGCAGGGCTTTGCTGACACCACCTTGCATTTCCACATTGTCTGTATCATGACAGCCTCACTTTAGCTGTGTATTTTCGGCAGGACATCAGGAAGCATTAATCCTATACAGTGACAAATTAGTTAATACATTTGGATATTAGTTGTATGGCCAAAAATAATAAGACTACAAACTCAATTCTGCCTTGCTCTGCACCCATTCTGTTCCCATGTTTAAACATCCCTAGCCCTGAAATAATCACTGGGGAAGGGCAAGTCACTCACAAAAGACTCACCCAGGAGATGCTAGGTGTGTGTTTTTGCTCATTTTCACAAATGAAATACTTTCTAAACAAAATGAGTCATTCACTAATTCCTGGAGATTGAGCATGACTTTATAAGCTCAGTAAAAACAAAATGGTGGTAAAATATTTGCCTGTTCTGTATATCACAATCTGTGTGCCTCTCTCTCATGTTTTTTATTTGGCAATGGCAGGCTGGAGGCTTTATGAACAATTTATTTGATTATATACAGTAGTAACACATGATTGTAATAATCTGCCAATCCAATATGTAAATGAAACTCCTCGCTCTAGTAAATTAACAAAGTCCTTGTTATTGTGAATGAATGAGTTGTGGGGAATGTCAACTGAAAATCTTGAACTGCACAAACAAAATACTGAACTAAAAAAAAAATCTTAATGATCTCTGTTTGGTGCTTTGGTTAATGTTAACAATCCTTGAAGGAGTTTTACCTGATTCTTAATATAGTTACAGTTAAAACATTTTCCCCTGTATTTCTCCTCAATTTGGTCACCTGCCAATTCCCACCTACCAGTGCTTCCCCCAAGTCATATGAAGCCAGCTAAAAGCATCTTTCTGAACTGTTGCTCATGCTGTGTCACAGGTCAGTGTAACACCCTTGGAATAAATCACTGTCTGCCCTCTTCTACATGAGCTCACAAATGTCAGTGATTGGCTCATCTCACTGTGACTGACAGGAGAGAAGTGTGCCATCCTTCCCAACCAAAGAGTGTGGCCAATGTTGCTCCTTAGGCTCCTGACCAAGAATGGCTACTGGATTTGTCAGGATTTTTAACTTTGACCACATATTGAAGGGCAGATATGAAGTTTTGGAAGGCCATTTGATGAAGAAGACTATGGTTTCCATTCATACGTATGCACTTTATTTTCTATAGTTTTTCTACAATTTACTTTTTTCTTTTTTTCCCATTTTGCACATATCCTTATTTCATGTGGAATTGTATGGCTACTTAGCTGAGGTTCAATTTAATTTAATTTAATTTAATTCATATCATGCTTTTAACAGTGCACATGTCACAAAGCTGGCTTACTAATATCCAGATATAGACACAGATTTAGATTTATCCCTAATGAGCAAGCCAGAGGTGTCTGGGATAAGAGTGGGATATGGGACTGGGATTTGAAAATGACTAAATACTTTAGAAGATATAATGTTATTTTCTAAATACTGGACAGTATCTTGCAAAAGTATTCATTCCCCTTGGTGTTTGTCCTGTTTTGCTGCATTAAAATGGATTTTTGGGGGTTAGCATAATTTGTTGTATACAACATGCCTACAACTTTAAAGGTGCAAATTGTTGTTTTATTGTGACACAAACAATAATTAAGATGAAAAAAAAAACAGAAATTTGGGGTGTGCATTGGTATTCCCCCCCAAGTCAATATTTTGTTGAGCCACCTTTTGCTGCAATTACAGCTGCAAGTCTCTTGGGGTATGTCTCTATTAGCTTAGCACATCTAGGCACAGGGATTTTTGCCCATTCCTCAAGGCAAAACTGCTTCAACTCCTTCAGGGTAGATGGGTTGCATTGGTGTACAGCAATCTCCAAGTTATGCCACAGATTCTCAATTGGATTGAAGTATGGGCTTTAACTAGGCCATTCCAGTGTAGCTTAAGCAGTCTGTTTAGGGTCATTATCCTGCTGGAATGGGAACCTTCATCCCAGACTCAAACCTCTGGCTGACTCAAACAGGTTTTCCTCCAGAATTGCCCTGTATTTAGTGCCATCCATCTTTCCTTCAGTCCTGACCAGCTTTCCTGTCCCTGCAAATGAAAAATATCCCAACAGTATGATGCTGCCACCACCATGCTTCACTATAGGAATGGTGTTCTCAGTGTGTTGACTTTGCGCCACATGTGGCATTTCCCATGATGGCCAAAAAGTTCAATTTTTGTCTCATTTGACCAGTGAATTTTCTTCCATGTGTTTGGGGAGTCTGCCACATGTTGTTGGGCAAATTTCAAATGTGTTTTCTTCAGCAATGGCTTTTTTGTGGCCACTCTTCCATAAAGCCCCACTCTGTGGAATGTATGGCTTAAAGTGGTCCTATGGACAGATACTCCCATCTCCACTGTGGATCTTTGCACCTCCTTCAGTGTTATCTTTGGTGTCTTTGTTGCATCTCTGATTAATGCCCTCCTTGCCCGGTCTGTGAGTTTTGGTGGGCGGCCTTCTCTTGTCAGGTTTATAGTGGTGCCATATTCTTTCCATTTTGCTATAATGGATTTAATGGTGCTCCGTAGGAGATTCAAAGTTTGGGATATACTGTAAAAAATGGCTGTGAAATATAGAGTTATTTACTGTATTAAACACAGTAACATTACTGTGTATGATTTTTACAGTAGAATGCTGTAAATTTTACAATAAAACCTTGTCCACATGACAAAATCACAGTAGTCTAAGTATTACAGTGAAAATCACAGTAGTTAAAGCATTACTGTAAAGAAAATCACAATAGCCAGTATAGTACTATAAATAGAAAAGTAAACTACTGTATTTTATATGTGTGTGTGTGTGTTAGATTTTAAAAAAAAGTATCTGGGCACATACTTTTTATATCATATTTATGACTTCTTATTGCATTATTAACTCATAATGCATTTTTATTTTTTATCAACAGTAAGTTTTATCTTTTTTTTTCTTTCACTGGCTGACATGGGGTGACATAAATTTATCCAATGAGGATCAAGAGAGTTCAACGGTCGTGCTTCGAACGTAAAAACCCACGAATACAGCACTTGCAGTTCTGACTCTGTAAGAGTAAGGAAAGCTTCGCGACCGCTCCTAATCACTCTAATATCGGTTCGTTAGACAAGGCATTGTTTTGTGCTTGTGTTAATTTTTTTTCACTGTTGTAACATTTTTGGCTGCGCGGGAGAGAGTTTTTTCCGCCTTTTTTTTCCCCTCCAACTTTCTAGACCCTCCAGGATTTCGTGATGTTGCAATTTGCAACTTCAACCCATCCCCGCGAATTCAGGGCGGTGTTGCAATTATATCCAATCACCGCAACTTTCCCATAAATTTGACCAATCGTTGGTGACGTCGACAAACTACCTTCCGCCTTACTTCCATGTAGACGGTCAAGAGAACGCTGGTTACAAATGTAACCGTGATTCTATGACTAAGTGGAAGACCGCCAGGGCGGTGCTGAAAGCACTAGTGGAAGGATCTTTGCATCCGCGCGTTTCGAGAGTCGCATACAAAAGTTGTCATCTCGTGAGCGGTGTGAACGGAGCAGGCCAGGTGCCGTTCACACCTTGCCGACGCCAAACTCCACCCCAACCCATGAGGGAAGCATCTGTCCAGATAACCTCCCACCATCCCGGTGGGGGACCAAGTGGAACTCCACGAGTGAGAAAGTGTGCCTGGGACCAAGGTCTTAGCGTGAGCATGCAACAGCATGTTATTCTAACCCTCATGTGCCTGTCTCGCACTGGACACAGACGCAGTTGAAGAAGCCATCTCTGAAAAGCCCTTAGCCACAGAAGACCCAGAGGAATGACTACTGAAGCCGCTGTGAGTTTCCCCAATGGCTGAAGGAGAGAAATGTAACGCCGAGTTCCCCCAACACGAAGGTGGTTCACGCCAGTGACAATTGAACTTATTCTGTCTGGCGTGGGACTGGCCAGCATAGTGTTCGAATCCAGGGCAAGGCCGATGAAACGTGTTGCCTGGACTGGGACCAGTTTGCACTTCCTCTGGTTCACCCTGAACCCCAGAGCCGTAATGTGTAGTAGCAACCGGTGAGCATGTTCCCTGGCCTGTTCAGGCAATGCCGCACAAAGAAGCCAGCCGTCCAAGTAAGGGAGCACTCTTAAATCTAAAATCGGCCTGAACCCGCCGTCTTTCTTTGGAATGGGAAAATAAACTGAAAAGAAACCCCCTGAGTGAACAATGGGGTCGACCATCTCTATGGCTCCTTTTTGTAGCAACAACTGAACTTCTCTCGACAAGGCTTCTGCCTGTCTTGGATTGGTTATAACTGTCTGCCTCACACCCGAATGCATTGGTGGCCGGCGGCAGAATTGCAGGCGGTACCCTTCTGAAAGGGTGGTGAGTAGCCATTGGTTGGTTGCTATTTCACACCAACGCGCTAGCTGGCTGCCTGTAAAAACTCCTGCCACTGGCCCTTACCCGTCAGTGGTCCTGTCTATGTTTTTCGGAAGGGATGGGGGGGCGACGACGGCGGGGAGGACCCGTCTGTCGAAGAGGGCGAAAACTCACGTGTGGCTGAGTGCCACCCTGCCTGGCCGAGGGAGATGGGGGATTGGGGGCCTGCTGCTGGGGTCGATGGGGAGACCTTTGTGCAGCTCTAGGGGCCACATGCCTAAAGCGTGAGGCAGAAGGGCTTGGCGGGGCTCTGAAGGTGGGTGCTACGCCCACATGACGGGAGCGAGACTCTGTAACAGACACACATCTGTCAAGGGCCTCTTGTGCTGCTGGCCCAAAGACCTGTCCAGGTGCCAGTGGGAGGTGCCTCAGGTTGTTCCTGCATACTTCTGGGAGAGGTGATTGAGCCAGCCACACATGTCCACACATGTCGACGGGCTTGCAGCAAGGTGCCCAAGGTAGTGCCACACTGGTTGGCAATGACACCCATAGCCTGCAGTGCAAGTTCCAGTACCTCAGCCACCAGTGGGTCTGCCGATGATGTGTTGAGTGTCGAGTGCAGCATAACAAGCATATGTGCCAGCGAGTTAGACACCCTGCCAAGAAAGGCAGCAGAGTTGTAAGCACGAGAAAGTAGCTCGTCTGTGCGGCGGCACTCAGCGTTAGGGTAATGCACCTGCTCCCGAAGTGCTTCATCAGGAGACACAATGAGCGAAGCAATGCTTGATTCGACTACTGGCATGCTACCCAAGCCAACAGCACCGGGGTCCTGCATCACCACAAGCATGCGAGACATCTGGTCTGGACGGGCAGGTTTCGTAGCAGCCTCCAGGGCAGAGGCCACCACAGAAGTAAAGTCACGACACTGTGGAATTACCAGAGAGGCACGCTGAACATGGCGCAGGAACATGTTCTCAGATCTGGTAGGAGGCGCTGGGGTGTCCAACTGCAAACATGCAAGCAAAGCCTTCAGTGTGGCCTCCACCGAACCCACCACTGAGGCAGATTCTCCAGATCGCCCAGAGGTAACATCACTGCCCGAATCACGGGGCTCAACACCTGGCAGGACTTTGCTTGGTGGCTGCGCCGAGGAAGAAGGCTGACTGAAAAAGGTGTCTGAGGCAGCCACAGACATCACTTCCTCTTGGTCAGGTGGCTGAGAACATGAGCCAACGGGTGACAAGGAGGCAGGCGGTGCAGGCTGTTCCTCTACAGTACCTACCTGTGCCCCTGCTGTGGGGGGGGGGCCTTGCAAGCAGAGGCAGCAGACGCTCTACTGTAGATGAGAGCAGTTCCACTTTACGCTCTAACTCAGAAGACTTAGATTTTTTGCGCTGTTTTGCATGCACTGGTGGTGAAAGCCTACGCTTACACTGTGTCTGAGAATCCGAGAGCAGAAAACTGCTAGACACACATTCCACACCAGCCAACTGTGCTTGTCTAACAGTAAGCGGCATTAACGCACAGGAAGGGCATGGATCAGACATTGCCTCCCTTAGATGTTGCATGCCAAGGCGCAGTGATCATGTGCATCCAGCACCTCCATTAGATTGGGGCAAGTGGAACACCTCACTGAATCCATCTCAGTGTATACTCACCTGCGATTTTTTTTTTTAGAAAAGAAGCAAGGTGTAGCACTGCTTGCTAGCCTGGCAACCAAGGCTAGCGAGTTCACAAGCGCAGCTTTACCGCTACAGACAACAATTTACTAGCAACCAGAAACCGATGCTCACGTAAAGTTGTAAGTACACATTAACGTTATTGGCAACCAATTCGCTAACTCACTCAACACTGACAAACCTGCCGGCAACCGAGCAGTTTGTAACAAGACCGATATAATAGCCGCCCCTGAAAACTTGGCAGCCAAGATTCAGTGACTATCGATGCATAAAACAGGTTACCTTAGCGACCAAACAGCTCGCGTGGAGTCGAGTCCCACTGAAGTCCTCTTCAGTCATGAGCTGCACTGTAGATTGTTGCAGGTATTCCCACAGTTAACTGATAACACACACAGAACTCCAATAGAAAATATGCAATTCCAACGTGAGAAAAAAGAAGCCAAATGACATGGGATGTTGCCTTATATAGGCAGGCACGTCATACATCACGAGATGACAACTTTTGTATGCGACTCTCGAAATGCGCGGATGCAAAGATCCTTCCACTAGTGCTTTCAGCACCGCCCTGGCGATCTGGAGTGAAGGAAATAGAAGCAGTATGTGCGCAGTGTTGCCAGATTGGGCGGTTTTTGAACATTCTGGGCTGGAAAACGTCAGCAGTGTCTGGCAACACTGCACGTGCGAGTCAGTGTTTATGTAGGCTTAAATTCTGTTACTGAAAGTGTGATATGTTTACAGTGAAGGACTGTGTGCACTTTACATTTTTTTTTACTTAATACAAGAAATTAATGGATGCCAACATTTTTGCCAAAATGGTATTTTATTTTCCATTGTTTAGGCAGCTTCAGCATCATACTGTGAGGTTCTGTTCAAATTTGTTTTTTTTTTCTTCTATGAAGCCTGAGCCATTTATTTTATTAGTTTATAATTGTTTAATTTAGTCTTCAGGAGAGACTGCCTGCACACAGTACTAATAGTTGTTTTTTTTTTCTTACATGAAAGCAGAAGCATTTATATTATATTTTAAGGTAACTTCATGTTGTGCTGTGAGGTTCTATGCACTTTAACTTTTGAACCAACAAGTGCATTTGGATAAGTAAAGCCTATTTTTCTGCATGTTTGTAGTCCTGGTAATCTTTTATATTGGTAAAGATGTTTATAGGACCATTTCTCTGTCTTTTTAATCAATAGTTTTTCAGGAATAACTTAATATTTAACATATCACTCAATTTTAATCACAAAAAGAGAAAATCGCAACAATTTCTCGCAACTTTCACTTCCTCCCACAATGTAATCGCAACAAAAACCTAAAAAAACACCGCAACTTTCATCGCAATTTTTTGGAAAACCCCTGCAACATCAGTCATTTTAGCCCGCAACAATCACAAAAAAGGCCCGTGGAATCCTGGGGGGACTAACTTTTGCTTCTGTAGGAGTATTCATCCTGCATCCACCACCAAGTAGCGTCGGAACTTCCAGAAAATCGGTAAGCAGATAATATTTTCCTGCTCATATATTTTGTTCTAGAAAATTAAAATAAAAAAAGTTATGTTGAGTACGAAAACTCGAGTTCATGCATTTTACTTCATACCTCTTAATCCTGCATGTGTTCATTGATTCACTGACGTTTATTCATGTTCTGTTTATAAAACCTTTATCTGTAAATAGTTCTCTGACTCCTGTGATCAAAAACATTTATCTGAAGCTAAATTCGGAGGCTTTTATGTACAGTGGTGCTTGAAAGTTTGTGAACCCTTTAGAATTTTCTATATTTCTGCATAAATATGACTGAAAACATCATCAGATTTTCACACAAGTCCTAAAAGTAGATAAAGAGAACCCAGTTAAACAAATGAGACCAAAATATTATACTTGGTCATTTATTTATTGAGGAAAATGATCCAATATTACATATCTGTGAGTGGCAAAAGTATGTGAACCTTTGCTTTCAGTATCTGGTGTGACCCCCTTGTGCAGCAATAACTGCAACTAAACGTTTGCGGTAACTGTTGATCAGTCCTGCACACCGGCTTGGAGGAATTTTAGCCCATTCCTCCATACAGAACAGCTTCAGCTCTGGGATGTTGGTGGGTTTCCTCACATGAACTGCTCGCTTCAGGTCCTTCCACAACATTTCAATTGGATTAAGGCCTGGACTTTGACTTGGCCATTCCAGAACATTAACTTTATTCTTCTTTAACCATTCTTTGGTAAAATGACTTGTGTGCTTAGGGTCGTTGTCTTGCTGCATGACCCACCTTCTCTTGAGATTCAGTTCATGGACAGATGTCCTGACATTTTCCTTTAGAATTCGCTGGTATAATTCAGAATTCATTGTTCCATCAATGATGGCAAGCTGTCCTGGCCCAGATGCAGCAAAACAGGCCCAAACCATGATACAACCACCACCATGTTTCACAGATGGGATAAGGTTCTTATCCTGGAATGCAGTGTTTTCCTTTCTCCAAACATAACGCTTCTCATTTAAACCAAAAAATTCTATTTTGGTCTCATCCATCCACAAAACATTTTTCCAATAGCCTTCTGGCTTGTCCACGTGATCTTTAGCAAACTGCAGACGAGCAGCAATGTTCTTTTTGGAGAGCAGTGGCTTTCTCCTTGCAACCCTGCCATGCACACCATTGCTGTTCAGTGTTCTCCTGATGGTGGACTCATGAACATTCACATTAGCCAGTGTGAGAGAGGCCTTCAGTTGCTTAGAAGTTACCCTGGGGTCCTTTGTGACCTCGCCGGCTATTACACACCTTGCTCTTGGAGTGATCTTTGTTGGTCGACCACTCCTGGGGAGGGTAACAATGGTCTTGAATTTCCTCCATGTGTACACAATCTGTCTGACTGTGGATTGGTGGAGTCCAAACTCTTTAGAGATGGGTTTCTAACCTTTTCCAGCCTGATGAGCATCAACAACACTTTTTCTGAGGTCCTCAGAAATCTCCTTTGTTCATGCCATGATACACTTCCACAAACATGTGTTGTGGAGATTAGACTTAGCTAGATCCTTGTTCTTTAAATAAAACAAGGTGCCCACTCATACCTGATTGTCATCCCATTGATTGCAAACACCTGACCCTAATTTCACCTTCAAATTAACTGCTAATCCTTGAAGTTCACATACTTTTGCCACTCACAGATATGTAATATGGGATCATTTTCCTGAATAAATAAATGACCAAGTATAATATTTTTGTCTCATTTGTTTAACTGGGTTCTCTTTCTCTACTTTTAGGACTTGTGTGAAAATCTGATGATGTTTTAGGTCATATTTATGCAGAAATATAGAAAATTTTCAAGGGTTCACAAACTTTCAAGCACCACTGTAAATAGTTTTCTAATAAACAATACATATAGAAACTTCTGATCAACTCGTATAAATTTCCGGCGAAATTTCTGGGGTAAGACCAGCCTATTTCTTGGTTAAACCACACCCACTTCCGGGTTAAGCCCCATTCAGAGTATGGATATAGATAATTTAGTTGAACAGATACAGATAATGGTATACTCACTCATTTCTAGTAGCCACCTCTGCTGTCATTATTGCTATTTCAGATTGCTTGCTATGCATGTGTCACTTTTTGTTTATCTTTCACCAACCCAGTTACTTTAGCTGCTCCTTTTATCTGTTTTATGCACTGCTTGGAAGATATGTATGCTCCTTGACCTGTTTTTACAGTCATTCATGTGGAGCAAATCATTTTATGGAATGTATTGCTATGAAATATAATTTTTGTAATGTCTGACTAAGGAGAGACAATCCTGACTGAAAAAATGGATGCTGTCGATCAAGGGGAGGGTCATAAATCCACCTGCTGCTCATCTGACTGACTTCACCACTGCCTTGGCCGCTCTCTTCGCCTGTTACTATGTTTTCAACCTAGAGTATCAGGTGGAAGCCAACACAACATTGGAGTTTGTTCAGAGGTATTAACTATCTCAAATAGTTGATTGTAAAGATTGAAATGTAAAAGCAAATTGACAATTGAAAAGCTGTTCAAAATCACCCTCTTCCTTTAAAATGTTATTGGTCTTGAGTATGTAAATAATGTAGGTTGAAGTCTCCTTACAACTTGAATGCTTTATTAGAGAACAGAAGACTTGTTGACGTAAATATTGTCCCACCCTCTAACTCCTATACTCATTTTCATAGGTTTTTGGTCAGGATTAATCCTGACTCCACTAAGTGCAGTGCCAAGGAGCAGATGAGTAGGAAGACTGGGAGAGTGGTGAAGTGGAAGACTTCCTACATGAACCCCCATGTGATCTCCTTCATCAGGGACTTCACTGAGTTCGATTGGCTAAGTGACTAGATAGAGGTGAGGTTCTGATAATAGCTTTTGCATTGAAAGTTCAAGATGGTTTTTTTAAAGATGTTATCTCAAATAGTTTTATTAACCCTTGTGGGATTATCTGCATTTATTCTGCTCACACAGAAGCCATGAGGATAAGCTACATTATTCACAGATAAAGTGGGTTACAGGAACAAATATTGTTGACAGTGCTGCATTAAGTTTTTAGCCCACATTTTGATTGAAGAATATGTAATTGAGTGCTCCTGTAGCCAGTGACATACCTCTTATCAGGAACAAGTATCTTGACATGATACTGACATCACCATCTTAGACCCTCATCTCATATGTGGTGCATTACAAAGTAATTGAAATAAATGTAATTATTAATGTGTTTTCTTCTTTAATTTCAGGCTCCAATTGGGATTCTGGGTCCCAAGTTCAGTCCAAGGGTCTCCAAGTTTTTTGTCTAAAATGTTTGGCAACTTGTGCTTTATGTTCCTGTTCACCAAAGCAATAAATAATCCTGTTAACAATTTTCTTGTTTTCTGTAGTTGATTGAAATATTTTAGAATATGGGTCATTCTATTAATGGTTAATATTAAATCACAGTGATTCAGCATTTAAATTGTACAGTGAGAAACTGAATTTAGTGATTACCTGTTAATCACTGTTAATAGTACTGCATTGCCATATACAATACCGTTTAAAAAATGACTGCTTTGTTTGTACAGTAAATAAACCAGCACAGTAAATACAACTGAAATCAGTATTTAATTGATTTAGTCTACAGTTAAACTACTAAATGTAAATACAACTGAAATCACAGTATTTAATTCATATTTAGTATACAGTTAAACAACTAATACTGAAATCACAGTATTTAATTGATAGTATACAGTTAAACAACTAATACTGTAAATACAACTGAAATCACAGTATTTTTATTTTACAGTAAATACATCAATACTGTAAATGGAATTACAGTATTTCTACTGTAAAATAGTTACAGTAATTACCTGGTTAATTGCTGCCAGTAAGTTACTGTAAATTTTATGGTAAATTTTTTTTACAGTGTATTTTTATAGCCCAACCCTGATCTATACTTCTCCACAACTTTGTCTCTGACTGATTAGGAGTGCTCCTTGGGTTTCATGTTGCTTGCTTAATAGTGTAGCAGAGTCAGGGTCCTTCCAGAACAGGTTGATTTATACAGACATCATGTGACAGATCATGTGACACTTTGATTGCACACAGGTGGATCTTAATCAACTAATTATGTGACTTATGAAGTGAATTGGTTGGACCAACTATTATTAAGGGGTGTCATACAAAAGGGGGTGAAGTCCAATACTCCATTTTGAGCTAATTTATCACCATGCCACGCAGATGTGTTGCTTTTATGCATTTAGATTAATACATGTAACTTGTGTTGTGTGTTTAAGTTACCGGTATAAGATTATTTAATTTGCTTCAGAATGTGATTGTCTCAGTTCATCTGATTATTTAATTAGCCTTTTACATTTTATCAGTGAAAATGCATGCATGTACATGTATGTTGCATAAGTTATAACACCTATCCTGTTTTAATGAGAGTCAACCCACAATCAATGAAGTCAAATCAGTCTTAGTTGAGCAAGTTGGTAACGGTATTTCTTTCACCATAAATTTTTATTTATATGACTTTTTGGTCTATAGCTGTAAAAGACCTTGGCCTTAAAACTGGTTACCACAGTGACGTCATGCACTCAGGGCTGGCTGGCTCAGCGGGGCAGCTCGAATGCCAACTTTGTGGTCGATTTTAACTCTCAAAAATATATTTTTTATTCCCATTTATGCAGCATAGAAAAGTCAAGGATGGAGATACTATCCACTCAGAAATGTATTTAAAAATAAGGGCTCTGTGTATCTGCTTTAAGTGTGTAGTTAAAATTAAGAACTGTTTGTTGCAGGTTTAATTCAGTCATGTGCAAATGCTCAACCAAGACCATATTCCTGAGTTAAGCTCTTTGGAAAATCAAGAAGATTACTGTGTGAATTGGCTCTTGGAACAAGAAGCTATTCCAAATACTTGAAATCTGGCTTGAAGCTACCTCCAAAATTATTTGAATTGAACAGCCTCAGTGAACAGAGGGCAGTTGAGACAATTTTCTGTTAAAGGAAAAAGGAAGAATAAAACCATCTCAGCATGTCACTCTGAGTTTAGAGAACTTAGAGAACACATTGTTATTCTGCTGGGTTCATAAAGAGCTGTCAGCAGTGAAGCTCTTTCCCCCAGTGCAATCCTTACTGACAGTTCAGGAACTGCAATCATGTGATAGGTCTGTTTCTATGGCAACGTATGTTTCCTTTCTGAAGCGAAGCACAGAATTTTAAAAATTCAGCCAATGTGTGGGTCAACAAATGCGCCTTGTTGCATTATCTCAGCCTGACGGATATCAAAGATGTCAAAGCACTTATTTCTGAAAGCAAGCAAGAGTAATCAGTTAATAGGTTGACAAAAACATCTTTAAAAGAGTAAGTTTAGATTCTTCAGCCCATTTGTCCTATTAAAACCTTTTTATTTCATGAAAGTTTTCAATTAAATATTGTATCTGGTTTATTAGGGTTCTCTGATCATTTAGTTTCTGTTACTTTTGGTTTACAGTTTGGGCACAGTGCACCCCCACCCCAAGGTAAAGTACAGCTAGCTGACAACTAACGTGAAAAACAATTTAAAAAAATCAGTCCATGGTCCGCGACCAGGACGAAAAGGTCAAGGGCTGTCCGGTCCCTGCACGAACAGAGCAGGAGTCTGGTTCACATTGCCGGCAGTAAGTCAGACATGTTCCAAGTGCATGTTGGACTCCAGCAGGGCTGCTCTTTGTCACCGGTTCTGTTCATAATTTTTATGGACAGAATTTCTAGGCGCAGCCAGGGGCCGGAAGGAATCCTGTTTGGGAACCACAGGATTTCATCTTTGCTTTTTGCAGATGATGTTGTCCTGTTGGCTTCTTCAAACCAGGACCTTCAGCATGCACTGGGGCGGTTTGCAGCCGAGTGTGAAGTGGCTGGGATGAGAATCAGCACCTCCAAGTCCGAGGCCATGGTTCTCAACCAGAAAAGGGTGGCTTGCCCTCTCCAGGTTGGTGGAGAAGTCCTACCTCAAGTGGAGGAGTTTAAGTATCTCAGGATCTTGTTCACGAGTGAGGGAAGGATAGAGTGTGAGGTCGACAGGAGGATCGGTGCAGCCTCCGCAGTGATGCAGTTGCTTTACCGGTCTGTCGTGGTGAAGAAGGAGCTGAGCCAAAAGGCGACGCTCTCGATTTACCGGTTGATCTACATTCCGACTCTCACCTATGGTCATGAGCTTTGGCTAATGACCGAAAAAACAAGATTGTGGATACAAGTGGCCGAAATGAGTTTCCTTCGCAGGGTGGCTGGGCGCTCCCTTAGAGATAGGGTGAGAAGCACAGTCACTCGGGAGGAGCTCGGAGTAGAGCCGCTGCTCCTCCACATCGAGAGGAATCAGCTGAGGTGGCTCGGGCATCTCTTTTGGATGCCTCCTGGACGCCTCCCTGAGGAGGTGTTCCAGGCATGTCCCCCTGGGAGGAGGCCCCGGGGAAGACCCAGGACACGCTGGAGGGACTATGTCTCTCGGCTGGCCTGGGAACGCCTCGGTGTTCTTCCCGAGGAGCTGGCCAAAGGGAAGTTTGGGCTTCCATGCTCAGACTGCTGCCTCCGCGACCCAGCCCCGGATAAGCGGATGAAGACGAGACGAGACAGTCCATGGTCTAACATATTGAATGCAAAAAGTTTCACCAAACAAATTACTATGCTTATGAAATCAAAATCGTTGATTTTTATTTGTGCCTTTTGACACTTACATTGAGAAGAAAAATAACACTTTTATAGTTTGTCACTTCCAGGAAAACTGTAATAAATATCACAGACACATCCTGGATTTGGGGTTTATTTTGGTCCAGTGAAATGGACCAAACAGTTCTTTACAATTCTTATGTTCCTTTGGCATAAACATAAATTCTGCCAGATGATCTCTGCTTCAACATCAGTTGCCTCAGTCCACTGACTATACGGTATACTAACATCCAGGCATGCATGTATATAGTAAATGCTATAATGTATGTAACCTACATGAGGTAGTATTTTCATGATATGGCTGAACAATACACTAGCTTCAAAACTTTTCTATCTGTCCAAAGACTGTAAAAAGTCGAGAAAGCTAGCTAGGGTAGAACTTAATTCTTTACACATTCATCTTCAGTAACTGATTTATCCTGTTCAGGTTTGAGTTGAATGTGGAGTTTATCATGTGAACATTAGGGATGATGCAAGAATATGTACACCAAGAAAGTAATGCCAGTCTATGTCAGGGCACCCTGCACAGTAACCCAAGATCTCAGAATAGGTCCAGGGACCCTGGATATGTGAGAGGGAAACAATACCCACAAATCCATCATTCTGCCCAGCTATGTTAAGATATTAAGTTGCATTATCGTTATTAGTCCTAAGGTATTATTTAGGAATCGGAAGTCTATGAGCATACAGACTACTGAAGTCATTTACACCTTTCTCTATTTCAGCATTACGTCGCTGTCAGGTCAAAATCTGTTATGTGACATTTTTCCTTTTTTACAGGAGACATAAAAAACTGAATAAAACTCTGAAATAACAAGCTGAGAAGCCAGTAAAAGTTTACTTGTTCTATTATTAGCTTTTCTAATTAGCATAAATGGAAGCACGAGGTCAAAATTGACCAATCAGCATAGAGAACCCAATTTGACCTAAATTGTCACATAGCAGGTTTTGAACTGCCAGTGACGATTAGATAATTGCCCTTGTTCAGTTAACATTACAGATGAACTAACACTATCTTCTAGAAATACAGTGTTTGTCCCCTCTTCCATAAGAAGTGTAGTATGTCCAATAATAAAGTATGAAACAGCAAGAGTGACAAAGTGGTCCACTGGGAGCCACCGCTCACCAAATTACGATGCATGTTTGCACTTCTGGCCAGTTTGGAAGGAGGGTTACAACAGCATGAAGAACATGGACCTGGTCCAACTCAGGAGAAGAAGTGAATTCCAATCACATGAGATTGGAAAGAATAGTGGGCCATTTGCCCTTAAGTGATCCCAATATAGTGCAATAGCCATTTGCAGGTGCTCTGTAATTGAGCATGCCAGCCAGTGTTGAGGGTCACTGACTTGTGTGGTGAGAGAAGGACAGGTGAGCTAATGTAGCCTGCCAGAACTACAGCTCAGCTTGGCATGTCCCACATGAACTTTGTTCAACTAGAATTCTTTCGTCAGTCTCACAGCCCAAACAATCCTACCTTGATCACAGAGGGAAAGAGGTAAAAAGGGGGCAAATCCAGATGTGCAAGTTGAACCATGACATTATTAGGTGGTAAATGAATGAGCTGATGTCATTTATTCTATAAGATTCACTCTTTAATGCTGACCAGGTGTTAATGGTTTAACCAGAAAGTCACTTTGATGCATATTATTATGGTTAATAACTTCTCTGTTAAATTTTCTTCTGAAGGACAAGGACAATCCTTTTTTTTTGCATTTCAGTGGGGACAAGATAGATAGAGAGAGAGAGCAAGTGAACCCCTTTGATTCACTGTGGATGTTTGGTTGCAGGGATATCAGTGTATGTTAATATTACTATCACAACTCCCTTTCCAATGTGCTTCAGCTAGCACTTAGATTCACCCATTTGATCCCTTTTTACAAATAACTCTCCATTCTCTCTCTCTCACACACACACACACACACACACACACACACACACACACTTCAGATTTCAAAGAAGCATCCTGCAATTTACAACCCCAAATCATAAGAAGTTGGAAAAGTATGGAAAATGCAAATAAAAAAAGCAGTAATCTCTAAATTTACTTTGACTTGTATTTCATTGCAGACAGTATGAACCCAAGATATTTCATGTTTTGTCTGGTCAACTTCATTTCATTTATTAATATACATCCATTCCTACATTTCAGGCCTTCAACACATTCCAAAAAAGTTGGGACTGAGCAATTTAGGGCTAGTAATGAAGTAAAACAATTAAATAGTGATGTGATTTGAAACAGGTGATTTTAATCATGATTAGGGAATGGATGAAATCAGTATCCAGGAAAGGCCTAGTCTTTGAGGAGCAAAAGTGGTCTGAGGATCTCCAGTTTGCCAACAAATGCTAAAAACATTGAACTATTTAAAACCAATGTTCCTCAAAGTAAGATAGAAAGGGATTTGGATATTTCACCCTCTACGGTGCATAATATCTCTAAATGATTCAAGGAATCTGGAGGCATTTTGGTGCATAAAGGGCAATTAGACTGGTACCAAAATCCAGAATTGTGACACCCAAAGGCATTTTTGAGACAAAGTCGGCAAACAGTCTTATTTTGTCAATTTGGGTGTGCCGAATTCAAATCTGCAATATGCCGAGCTCTATCTGACCTCTGTTGACCTCCAGAGGTCATTGAACTTTGGGCCTGTAAACATCTCAGCTGAACCCAGTTTCTCAGCTTTCTAAGGAATGAAATGTACTAAAATGATTAATGAAGTTAGCAAATGGCCTTGTTTGTTAAATGTTTGGGTGCTGAATTCATTTTTCATTTGTAAAACGACATATGACCTCTGATAACCTCAAGGTCATTAAACTTGGCCTATAGGCCTATACATTTAACGGCATTTTTAAACTGACTTTACGCCCCCAAAAAGAATATGAACAGACAAAAAACAAATAGAAAGGAACAAATACAACATTAAATGCCAGTCCATGTACATGTGACTTACTTTTCACAATGAGAATGCCTAGGCGATCACCTTACATAACATTGCATTACATTTAGCGGTTATTGTTTATACAAAGCTACTGAAAAAAGGACAGATTCAGCAGCATACAAAATGTGGGGGCATACAGGGTATACAGGTTAATCAGGGTTAGTATATATGAGAGTTTTTTTCTTTGTTGTTTGTTTTTTGTTTTGTTTTAAATGGGGTAAAGCCTTTACAAAAAACAAACAACAAAGAAAAAAACTCTTATATATACTAACCCTGATTAACCTGTATACCCTGTATGCCCCCACATTTTGTATGCTGCTGAATCTGTCCTTTTTTCAGTAGCTTTGTATAAACAATAACCGCTAAATGTAATGCAATGTTACAGTATGTAAGGTGATAGTCTAGGCATTCTTATTGTGAAAAGTAAGTCACATGTACATGGACTGGCATTTAATGTTGTATTTGTTCCTTTCTATTTGTTTTTTGTCTGTTCATATTCTTTTTGGGGGAGTAAAGTCAGTTTAAAAATGCCGTTAAATGCATAGGCCTATAGGCCAAGTTTAATGACCTTGAGGTTATCAGAGGTCATATGTCATTTTACAAATGAAAAATGAATTCAGCACCCAAACATTTAACAAACAAGGCCATTTGCTAACTTCATTAATCATTTTAGTACATTTCATTCCTTAGAAAGCTGAGAAACTGGGTTCAGCTGAGACGTTTACAGGCCCAAAGTTCAATGACCTCTGGAGGTCAACAGAGGTCAGATAGAGCTCAGCATATTGCAGATTTGAATTCAACACACCCAAATTGACAAAATAAAACTGTTTGCCGACTTTGTCTCAAAAATGCCTTTAACTCCTTAAAATAAGCACTTTTTTTAATTTTGGTACCAGTCTAAATGGCGCAAGCCGCAGCTGAACACCCGTGATCTCTGATCCCTCATACGGCACTGCATCAAGAACCGTCATTCATCTATAGCTGATATAACCACACGGGCTCGGGATTACTTTTGCAAACCTTTGTCAAGCACTACAACACAGAGTTGCATCCACAAATGCCAGTTAAAACTTTATTGTACAAAAAGGAAGCCTTACGTTAACTGTGTCCAGAAGTGCCATCAACTTCTCTGGACTCGGAGGCATTTGGGATGGACCATCACACAGTGGAAATGTGTAGTGTGGTCTGATGAATCAGAAGACATGGACGCTGTGTGCTCCAGACTAAAGATGAAAAGAACCATCCAGACTGTTACCAGCAACAAGTCCAAAAGCCAGGGTCTAGCATGTTATGGGGCTGTGTCAGTGCCCTTGGCAAAGGTAACTTGCACTTCTGTGATGGTAGCATTAATGCAGAAAAGTACATTGAGATTTTGGAGTAATATATGCTACATTCAAGATGATATCTTTTCCAGGGATATTTCAACAAGACAATGCAATATCACATTCTGCACACATTACAAAGGAATGGCTGTGGAAGAAAAGGGTTCCTGTCCCCTCTGTTCCCAAATGTATGGCAAAATTTCTCATCTCATCTCATTATCTCTAGCTGCTTTATCCTGTTCTACAGGGTCACAGGCAAGCTGGAGCCTATCCCAGCTGACTATGGGCGAAAGGCGGGGTACACCCTGGACAAGTCACCAGGTCATCACAGGGTTGACACATAGACACAGACAACCATTCACACTCACATTCACACCTACGGTCAATTTAGAGTCACCAGTTAACCTAACCTGCATGTCTTTGGACTGTGGGGGAAACCAGAGCACCCGGAGGAAAACCATGTGGACACGGGGAGAACATGCAAATTCCACACAGAAAGGCCCTCGCTGGCCATGGGGCTCGAACCCGGACCTTCTTGCTGTGAGGCGACAGCGCTAACCACTACACCACCATGCCGCCCATGGCAAAATTTGAAATGAAAAATATGACAACAATGACCCTGTACTGTTGCACACCTTAAGATCTATTTGCAGGAAGAATTGATCAAAATAATACCTGAAATGCTTCATCACTTGGTGTCTTCAGTCCCTAAATGTCGAAGTGTTTTGAGAAGGAATGGCAACATTACAAAGTGGTAAATTATTTATTGACCCAACTTCTTTTTTAAATGTGTTGCAAGAATCAAAATTGAAATGTGTTTATTTAAAAAACCAAAACAACAACAAAAATACCCATTAAAATTCATGAGGTAAAACATCAAATATTGCGCTTTTATATTATTCTGAATGCAATACAGATCAAATTATTTACAAATCACTGTTTTCAGTTTTAATTTAAATTTCAGTATACCATCCCAACTTTTTCTGATTTTGGATTGTACAAAATTTTATATGTGTGTCATGGTAAATAAAATGGCTTTTTTTTTTTTTTACAGGTTTGCTATATTTAATGTATATTATATTTATGCAATCTCATACAAGCAAGAGTGTTGTATTGAATATCAGCATGGCTGTGATTCAGCCAAAGGTACTCACAGTTGTGCTGATATTCAGTACAATAGCGCAAATGTGACTGTGATATTGCTTTTACTGTATATAACAGGTCTAGTTCCAGTAACTGACATTTCAGAAACAGCCTGACCAAGATTTTCTTTCTTTCTTTCTTTCTTTTTAATTTTTGCTCCATCAACCAAAATATTTTCCAAAGAAGTCATAACTGGATAGTGTTGTGTGTTGCCAGGTTTCAATGTAATGAATAATTGTTAGAATCAGAATTGTTTGGAGAGAACAGAGACAAGTGCTGTTATACTAGATGTCAGCACTCATTTTACAAACAGTAAAATGTACCAGTGCTGTTATACTAAATGTCAGCACTCTAAGAATGACACTTGTCCGGTCAAATTAGACCAGAACTAACAATTGTATAATGTTGGCTTTATTTTGTCGACTGTATGCATTTGGCACATTTCACTTGCAGGATGCTGACTGTCTGGCCAGCTAGCATAGAAGCTTGCTTTTCATGTCCATGCATTATCCATGTGAACTGTCCATATAATATATCTTTGTAAATTGAGCAATCCTCAGTAAACAACAGCAATCAACACACCTGCCCTATATTAAGAGGACTCAAGTAATAAGCAAGATGTTACTGCTATAATTCATTTCACAGGTTCCCAGCCTTAGTGCTGGAGTACTGCAAATTTTTGTAATTTCCCTGCTCGAGACAAACAGACAGACAGTCATTGTCTTATTTCTATCCCTCACTCCGCATGTTAGACATCACATCAAGGAGTCAGTGCATGTTTATATGTAGAAATACGACTGAATCACATGACACTGAGGTATCAACGTTCCAAATTTCCCAGCAAGATAGCTAATGTTAGTCTATAAGTGTTATATTAATCAAATATACCATGCACTGAGAGGCTCCAGTTAAAATGATGGATTCTCTGAGGTGACTGGCATAGTACTCTTTTATGAGTGATGCAGCCCCAAAGAAAATAGTACTATGCCAGTCCATCCATGCATTATCTGTAGCCGCTTATCCTGTTCTACAGGGTCGCAGGCAAGCTGAAGCCTATCCCAGCTGACTATGTGTGAGAGGCGGGGTACACCCTGGACAAGTTGCCAGGTCATCGCAGGGCTGACACATAGAGACAAGCAATCATTCACACTCACGATCAATTTAGAGCCACCAATTAACCTAACCTGCATGTCTTTGGACTGTGGGGGAAAACAGAGCACCTGGAGGAAACCCATGCAGACATGGGGAGAACATACAAACTCCACACAGAAAGGCCCCCATCAGCCACTTGGCTCAAACCCAGGACCTTCTTGCTCTGAGGTGACAGTGCTAACCACTACAACACTGTGCCACCAAATTCCACGTTAAAAGTGTTAAATTTTAACTTTCATGCATGAGATTGCATCTCAGCATAAACTCACTGGAGGCAGCCGTGTTTGTTGTTTACATCAGAGTAACCTTCAACCTGCACATGCGCAATGTACCGTGCTATTGCTTTTTTTAACCTTTATTATTATTTATTATTATTATTATTATTATTAATTTTTTTATTTTTTATAAATTTTATTTTTTAAATTTTACTATGCTATCATCTGCCTCACTAGGCATGATCATGATATGTAGATCTACACAAACAGAAATGCTCACAGAGCTGTGACAGCTGTGACTCGAGTTGGCCAGATAGCTTGAAATTGTGACATCAGTTCATGGTATATCCAGGATATACCATGACTGACTCACATTGTATCCATTTTAATTTTAATTTTTGATGTCACGAGATGCATTGCTTAATCAATGGTGGAACTATTTTATGTCATGTGAGCCATGCTTGGCCAATCCCTGCATGAGAATTTTTTGATGAGGGGTGTAATATGCAATATTAAATGTAAGCGGAGGTGGCACGGTGGTGTAGTGGTTAGCGCTGTCGCCTCACAGCAAGAAGGTCCGGGTTCGAGCCCCGTGGCCGCCGAGGGCCTTTCTGTGTGGAGTTTGCATGTTCTCCCCGTGTCCGCGTGGGTTTCCTCCGGGTGCTCCGGTTTCCCCCACAGTCCAAAGACATGCAGGTTAGGTTAACTGGTGACTCTAAATTGACCGTAGGTGTGAATGTGAGTGTGAATGGTTGTCTGTGTCTATGTGTCAGCCCTGTGATGACCTGGCAACTTGTCCAGGGTGTACCCCGCCTTTCGCCCATAGTCAGCTGGGATAGGCTCCAGCTTGCCTGCGACCCTGTAGAACAGGATAAAGCGGCTAGAGATAATGAGATGAGATGAAATGTAAGCGGCAGTGGGAGGGTCACGTGATCTGGATCAAGATGGACGCTTGAGACTTTTCTCCGCTCCAGGCTTCAAATAAATCCATTACTTTCTCCAAGTAAACTCAACACCATCAGCCAAACTGTACTCTAGAGATGCCTAGACCGCAGCGCAGCTAACTGACCAAGCAACTACGGTATGGAGCAGATCTTAGCTGAAATAAAGTCTGTGGCCTCCCGGGTGAAGGACATGGATGAATCAGTTGGCGCTCGCCTGGATATTATTGACGGTGCACTGAATGAAATAAAAGTATCTGTCACCTTGATGGAGAGCTCTTTATCGTCTCTCTCTAATCGAGTGATGGACCTGGAAAAGTGCTTGGAAGAGGTTGAGGAGAGGGTCTCCGCTACAGATGACAGCCACAGTGCTCACGGCACCTGCATAGCCGCCATGGAAAAAATAGTGGAGTAGCTGAAAATTGACGACTTAGAAAACTGTGTCCGACATAAAAACCTGAAAATTATCAACCTCCCAGAGAAAATGGAGGGCAACATCCCTCTTGCAGACTTTCTCCAGACAACATTACTGATTTTTAGTCGGCCTGCCTGCTGATTATCCCCTGCTGGAGATTGAGCTCGCCCACTGAGCCCTGGCTCCCACTCCGGCTCCAGATAAGCCCCCGAGAAGCGTCTTGGTCTGGTTTCTACGATATTCCCAAAGAAAGGCTGTGCTTAGAGCTGCGATGAAGAAGTGCGACATCCACCATGGTGGCTCCCAGTTACGGTTCTGCCCTGACCTGTCTGCGGAGGTCCTGCGAAGGCAGCAAGAGTTTGACACCATGGAGAAAGCGCTGGCTTGTCATAATAAATACCGTGGATTTGTCTACCCAGCGCGCTTCCGGTGTCTCCACAAAGGGCAAATTTGCCTTTTTGATACCCCTGAGTCTGCGGCTGCATTTCTGGATACTCTTAAATGAAGTAATTTCTTCATCCCTAATGTTACCACTTATAATGGAGAAGGTCGGACCTTACGTACACTGAGCCCCCACTGAACAATGTGCCCTTTTCTGTGACCACCACATGGATTCTGAGAGAATAGTTTACACAATGGAGCTGATTTCATTTGTAGCTCTCTCCCTTGGAAATAAGGTGATTTTAGTTCCTTTTCCTCCTCTTTTTTCTCTTCTCCCCTACCTTTTCACCTTTTACAACAGAGAATGCATAAAAACTGATTGCATTGTAGTCAGTTTGATCTCACACTCCATAGTGCTTTTTCTTTTCCATGATGTTTACTCACAAATATAGCACTTACATTTTTAATTTAGCTTTAACAGTTCTGTAAGGTTCGCTAGATGTGGGTGGAGCACAGAGGACGGCAGGACAGAGACTGAGTTCGCAAAAACCTCTTTTATTTTCACTTTTCAGTGGAAGCGTTTCTCTCTCAGCCACACACACACATTCCGGTCCTCGGGTTGTGGAGAGAGCTCCTCTGCTCTCACTCTCCCTCCTTAAATAGCCCGGTTTACTGGGGAGAACACACACAAAACATAGATTAATCACACTCAGGTGAAGCGATTCTGCCACTTATCTTCCCCAACTCCGCCCTCCTGTCACAGACCGGCGCTTGACCACGCCCCCGCTGCCACATACCCCCACCACCCGACTCAGGCCGGGCGCCCGTCCGGCCCGCAGCCGACTCCCCCCCCCCCTTGACAGGAGAGGAAGTCCGCAACGACCATCTGCGCCCCCGGCCTGTGGACCACCTTGAAATTAAAGGGTTGGAGTGCCAGATACCAACGGGTGATCCGCGCGTTGGCATCCTTCATGCGGTGGAGCCACTGGAGGGGTGCGTGGTCCGAACAGAGGGTGAAAGGGCGCCCCAGCAGGTAGTAACGGAGGGCGAGGACCGCCCACTTGATCGCCATACACTCTTTCTCGATAGTGCTGTAGCGCCCCTCACGCACCGACAGCTTCCGGCTGATGTATAATACTGGGCGATCCTCTCCCCCCACCTGCTGGGACAAAACGGCCCCCAGCCCTCTGTCCGACGCATCCGTCTGTAACAAAAAAGGGAGAGAGAAGTCAGGGGAGTGTAAAAATGGCCCCCCACACAGTGCAGCCTTTACCTCAGAGAAAGCCCGCTGGCACTGCTCCGTCCACTGGACCGGATCTGGCGCCCCCTTTTTAGTGAGGTCAGTCAGCGGGCTGGTGACGTCCGAATAAATAGGTATAAACCTACGATAATAGCCAGCCAGCCCCAGGAACTGTCTCACCCCCTTTTTGGTCTTGGGCCTCGGGCAGGCCGCAATCGCTGCTGTCTTATTAATTTGGGGACGCACCTGCCCGTTACCCAAGTGGAAGCCCAGATACCGTACTTCCACCCGCCCAATCGCACACTTCTTCGGGTTGGCAGTGAGCCCCGCCCGCCTCAGCGACCTAAGGACGGCCCTCAGGTGTTGCAGGTGCCGCTGCCAGTCATTACTATAAATGATGATGTCATCCAAGTAAGCGGCCGCATAGGTGGTGTGGGGCCAGAGGATCTGGTCCATCAGCCGCTGAAACGTAGCGGGCGCCCCAAACAGCCCAAACGGAAGTGTGACAAACTGGTGTAAGCCGAACGGTGTGGAAAAGGCCGTTTTTTCCCGGGATAATGGAGTCAAGGGGATCTGCCAATATCCCTTCGTTAAATCCAGTGTCGAGTAAAAGCGAGCCGTGCCTAGTCGATCGAGCAGCTCATCAATACGAGGCATTGGGTACGCGTCGAATTTAGACACCGCGTTGACTTTTCTATAGTCCACACAGAACCGGACCGAGCCGTCGGCCTTGGGAACCAAGACCACCGGGCTGCTCCAGTCACTGTGGGACTCCTCGACAATGCCCATTTCGAGCATGGCCTGAAGTTCTTCCCGAACCACCTTTTTTTTGTGTTTGGGTAATCTATAAGGACGGCTACGCACTACCACCCCCGGGGGCGTCTCTATGTGGTGTTCTATGAGATTGGTGCGACCGGGCAGGGGCGAGAACACATCCGAAAACTCGGCCTGCAACTGGGCGACCTCCGTGAGTTGGGTCGGGGAGAGGTGGTCTCCACAGGGGACCGGAGAGGTGCGAGATGCCAATGACCCTTTTTGGACCTCCGGCCCCAGCTCCGCCTTCTCCGGAACCACCGACACCAACGCCACGGGGACCTCCTCGTTCCAGAGCTTCAGCAGATTGAGGTGGTAGATCTGTAGCGCCCCCTCCCTGTCCGTTCGCCTAACCTCATAGTCGACGTCCCCGACTCGCCGTGTGACCTCGAAGGGCCCTTGCCACTTGGCGATTAATTTGGAGCTCGACGTGGGCAGCAGGACGAGTACCTTATCTCCCGGAGTGAACTCTCTAAGGCGCGTGCCCTTGTTGTACAGGCGGGTTTGCCGTTCCTGGGCCTGCCGCAAATTCTCCTGAGTTAAGTGGGTGAGCGTGTGGAGTTTTGCACGCAGATCCATAACGTATTGAATTTCATTTTTGCTCTGCGAAGGTCCCTCCTCCCAATTTTCCCGCAGTACATCTAAGATGCCACACGGCTTACGCCCATACAATAATTCAAACGGGGAGAACCCCGTGGAGG
Organism: Neoarius graeffei; assembly: GCF_027579695.1. Taxonomy (NCBI): domain Eukaryota; kingdom Metazoa; phylum Chordata; class Actinopteri; order Siluriformes; family Ariidae; genus Neoarius; species Neoarius graeffei. The sequence continues at coordinate 73,693,477 of NC_083572.1, forward strand.
CTTGGGGGACCTCTCGTACTGCAAACAACAAGGGTTCGAGCCACTTATCCCAGTTACGTGTGTCCTCACTTACGAATTTTTTGATAATATTCTTGAGGGTGCGGTTGAACCGTTCGACTAAACCGTCCGTCTGTGGGTGATACACGCTGGTGCGGATCGGCTTCATACCCAGTAGCCCATACAGTTCGGCCAGTGTTCGTGACATAAACGAGGTGCCTTGGTCAGTCAGAATCTCTTTCGGGATTCCGACCCGGGAGATGACGTGGAAGAGGGCCTCTGCAATACTACGTGCGGAGATATTGCGAAGAGGCACCGCCTCCGGGTATCGCGTTGCATAGTCCACCAGAACCAATATAAAGCGTTACCCTCGTGTTGACCGATCTAATGGCCCGATGAGATCCATCCCAATTCTTTCAAACGGGGTCTCGATTAATGGTAGGGGGCGCAAAGGCGCTTTTGGAATGGCCGCTGGATTTACTAACTGGCATTCGCGGCACGCCGTACACCACTTACGGACGTCGCCACAAATCCCCGGCCAATAGAATCGGGCCATTATCCGGGCGAGTGTTTTATCCTGCCCGAGGTGTCCTGCCATGGGATTAAAGTGAGCCGCCTGGAATACCAATTCCCGGTGGCTCTTTGGAATTAACAACTGGGTGACACGCTCCTTCGTCTGAGTGTCCTGCCTCACTCAGTACAACCTATCCTTTAAAATGGAAAAATAGGGGAAGGTCGGGGTGGCGTTCGGCTGGAGCGTTTGACCATCGATTACTCTCACTTGGTCAAACGCGTGTCGCAGAGTTTCGTCTCGCGATTGTTCCAGTGGGAAATCCGCGAGGGATTCCCCAATAGAAAGAGGAGGGGCCGGGGGCTCCTCACTCTGTCGCGGAGATGACGTAGACGGCTCTGCGACCGCAGCTCCAGCCAAAATGACACCGGGGAACCCCCCCCCCCCCCGCTAACCGGCAGGACCCACTCTTTACTAGGTGTGCCATCAACCCCCGGAATCCCGGCCAATCAGTCCCCAAGATCAAAGAGTGGGTAAGGCGAGGATTAACCGCCGCCTTTACTATGGATTTGTCCCCTCTGAAATGTATGTGGACCGACACCAACGGGTAGCAGTGAACATCCCCGTGCACACACAACACCTTCACCCCTTGTGCTCCCCCCAATGCCTCGTCTTGCACCAGGCTTTGGCGGATCGAGGTCTGGTTGCAACCTGAATCCACCAACGCCTGATATGTCGCCCCTTGTACACTTACCGGTATGCGATATGCTCCGGCCTGATCGAGGGCAGCCTCTGGTGCGTCGGGGATCCGCACCACTGCCCCCACCTCCATCGCGACACACTGTTGCTGCAGGTGGCCCAGTTCCCCGCAGCGCCAGCAAACCGGCCCGGGCCTCCCCTCTGCAGCTGTGGTTTGAGGGTCACTCACCTGAGGGGGGGGAGAGACAGACACAGAAGGGAGAAACGGGAGGGCACCACGGGTGCGGCGGGCCGGCTGGGGTGGAGCCAGCCCCCGCCTCCGTGGTGGGGGAATGGGGCGAGGACGGGACACGGGAGGAGGGGGAAGAGAGAGAGAGAGAGAAGAGGAGAGAGAAGATGATGACAGCCGTTGTCCTGCCGCCGGGACAGCCGCCAGATGATCCTCTGCCAGTCCTACGGCCTGATCCAGCGACGCCGGGCGGTGGCACTGGACCCACTCCGCGGTTCCGGCGGGTAGGCGGGCGATGAACTGTTCCAGTGCCACCTGGTCGATGATCCCCTCGGCGTCGCGATCTTCGGCCCTCAGCCACCGCCAGCAGGCGTCCCGGAGCTGCTGGCCGAACGCGAACGGGCTGCCGACTTCCTCCATTCGCAGCGCGCGGAAGCGCTGGCGCTGCTGCTCCGGCGTGCGCCCCACGCGCTGGAGGACAGCCCGGCGAAGGTCGGCGTAGGCCAGCCGGTGGTCAGCGGGGAGCTGTAGTGCCGCTAACTGCGCCTCTCCCGTCAGGAGGGGGAGGAGGCGCGCCGCGCGCTGCTCCATCGGCCACCCCGAGGCTTCGGCGACCTGTTCGAACAACGCGATGAATGCCTCGGGGTCGTCCTGCGGGCCCATCTTAGTCAAGGTGATGGGAGATGGGCCCGCGGCCGGGCGCTGGTGGACCCCGCCGACGCGAGGAGGCGCCGGAACGCCTCTCGGTCTTCCTGTTGAGCCAGCACCAGGGCTTCGAAGCGCTGCTCCTGCTCCTTCCGGAGCGTGACGAGTGCCTGGTGCTGGCTCTGCTGAGCCGTGGCGAGGGCGTGGATCAAGTCCGCGAACGGGGAGGATTCCATGGGGCTGCAGGACAGGTGCTCCACGATCCCGGGTTCCGGCACCACTGTAAGGTTCGCTAGATGTGGGTGGAGCACAGAGGACGGCAGGACAGAGACTGAGTTCGCAAGAAACTCTTTTATTTTCACTTTTCAGTGGAAGCGTTTCTCTCTCAGCCACACACGCACGCACACACATTCTGGTCCTCGGGTTGTGGAGAGAGCTCCTCTGCTCTTGCTCTCCCTCCTTAAATAGCCCGGTTTACTGGGGAGAACACACACAAAACATAGATTAATCACACTCAGGTGAAGCGATTCTGCCACTTACCTTCCCCAACTCCGCCCTCCTGTCACAGACCGGCGCTTGACCACGCCCCCGCTGCCACAAGTTCATATACCCTTGTATCCACCTTGTGTGTAGTTTGTATTTAAAGTACACCTTGCGCAAATGTTGTGGTCAAAGCAGAATTTGGAAACCCATCATTCTGGAGTGTTTCTCAGTGGTGTTCACCATTCAGCCTGGAGTATGGACACTGTTTCAGGTGTCTTAGTTGTTACTGTGATCTAATTGTTAAATTAGGATTCGAACTATGCTTAGAATGCCCAGTGACTTTTTCTGGAGCAGGTTTTTCCTGTCGTTTGGGGACAGGATAGGGGAGGGTAAGCGCTGCTGTTCAAATTTTTTGTGTTTTAGTTTCTTTTTGTTACACGACCAGAGTCCAGGTTCACTCTTTTATATAATTGCGTGCACCCTGATTAATTCCTCCTCATTCAGTACCTGTTACTCAATTATTTTCCAGCTTTGTGGCTCTTATGTCTGGTTCACTTAAACTCACTACTTGGAATATCCAGGGATTGGGTCATGTAATTAAAAGAGAGAAGATTTTAACATATTTGAAAAAACAAAAATCTGATATAGCATTACTTCAGGAAACAAGGCTATCTGATACAGAACATCTGAAACTTAAGAGGGACTGGGTACGCAAAGTTTACTTCTCCTCCCATTCACAGAACAAGAAAGGCACAGCTATTCTCATAAATAGCTTTCCTTTCATCTTGGAACATGAAGAAAAAGATTCAGAAGGGAGATTTATTTTGATTAGAGGTTTGATTCTTGAACAACATATAACTATTTTCAATATTTATGCCCCAAATAATGATTCACCCCAGTTTATGTCACAAATGATTTTGATGTTTAACCATCATTGCAATGGCCTAGGCTTCTTAGCCGGCGATTTTAATTGTATAATGAACGCTCCTCTGGATAAATCCTCCTCTGCAAACATGTCTAACCCAAGGTCGTCTGCCATCCTTAAAAATTTATGCACAGATACCAGATTAATAGATATATATGGCGACATTTAAATCCTAAATTGAGGGACTACATTTTATTCATATCCTCACAATTCATATTCTAGACTGGACTATTTTTTTACATTTGGACTAACTTTTTACATTTGGTTCAGACCTGTTGTATAGACCCTATTGTTTTATCAGACCATGCTCCAGTACATCTGTACATCAACCCAGTATTTAACATTCCTAAAACGCCTATTTGGAGATTCAACACGTCATTTTTGAATAGCAGCTCTTTTTGCACCTTTGTCCAGAACAACCTATCACAATTCTGGCTCGATAATAAAAGCTCTCTGGTGTCCCCTGCTACAATCTGGGATGCAGCTAAAGCCACTTTGTGTGGACACCTTACAGTATTTCCTATAGCTCTCATCAGAAAAAAGCCTTAGAGGAAAACAGAAAAAAACTTGAAAAAGAAGTGACTAGATTGGAGCAAATACATAAACAGTCATCCACACCAGCAAACTTAAAGACACTAGTGGCTGCTAAGACTGAACTTAATATGGATCTTACTCGCCATGTCCAGAAACTATTACTTTACACTAAACAGAAATATTATGAATTTGGTAATAAGTCCAGTTGCCTGCTTGCCCACCAATTAAAAAATCAAAATAATGATCGCTCAGTTAATATGATAAGAACGCAAAATGGGGATGTCACATGTGATCCAGTGATTGTCAATAGCACATTCCGGGATTTCTATAAATCTCTGTATAGTGCAGAGAAGACTGCCGCTGCCGCTATTGCTTCATATTTGAACAATATTCCTTTGTCTACCATTGCGAAGGAGGATCGCTCCAGGTTAGATGCTGCATTCATGCCGGAGGAGGTCTGAGCCGCAATCCAATCTATGCCAAATGGGAAGTGTCCAGGCACAGATGGGTTTCCATTGGAATTTTATAAGAAATTCTGGACAGAGATCCATTCAATTTTTATGCCCACCATCAATGGTATTTTAAGAGACGGCATCCCCCCCCTCCTGGAGATACGCTTCCATTAGTCTGCTTTTAAAAAAAGATAAAAAAACCCTTTGGATTGTTCATCATTTAGGCCTATTAGTCTCCTACATGTGGACTACAAAATTGTTGCAAAGGTACTGGCTCGAAGATTATAAAACATCCTTCCGAAAATAAAAAACCCAGATCAGGCAGGGTTTGTAAACTCAATATATGGCACAGACAATGTACACCATTGTGGCAGTGGGGGCGTGGTCAAGCGTCGGTCTGTGACCAGAGGGCAGAGTCAGGGAAGGTAAGTGGCAGAATCACTACACCTGATGTGAATTAACCTGTGTTTGTGTGTCTTCCCAGCAGCCGCGCCCTATTTAAGGAAGAGAGCGAGAGCAGAGTGAGCTCTCTCCTGACCAGAACACGTGTGTGTGTGTGGCGTGTGTGTGTGTATATAGTTATATATGAATAAACGTGTAGAAGCTGAAAAGCTGTCAATAAAAGAGTGATTGAGAACTCAGTACTGGCCTGCCGTGCTTCTGTGCTCCACCCACCTAGAACGCTTGTTACAGTGGTGCTGAAACCCGGGACGGAGCACAGGAGAGAACAGCCCCATGGAGTCCTCCCCCTTCAAGGACCTGGTCCATGTCCTCGCCACGGCCCAACAGAGCCAGCACTAGGCGCTGGTCGCCCTCCGGGAAGAACAGGAGCAAAGGTTCGAGGCCCTGGTGCTGGCGCAGCAGGAAGATCGCCGGGCGTTCCGGCACCTACTCGCATCGGTGGGGTCCTCCACCTCCACCACCGCGGGCCCTTCCCACCTCACCCTGATGAAGATGGGCCTGCACGACGACCCCGAGGCCTTCCACATTCTCTTTGAGCAGGCAGCAGAGGCATGGGGTTGGCCGGTGGAACAGCACGTGGTGCGCCTCCTCCCCCTCCTCACGGGCAAGGCGCAGCTGGCAGCGCTACAGCTCCCTGCCGACAGCCGGCTGGTCTACGCGGACCTCTGCAGGGCCGTCCTCCAGCGCGTGGGTCGCACTCCGGAGCAGCAGCAGCAGCGCTTCCGCGCTCTGCGCCTGGAGGAGGTCGGCCGGCCATTCGTGTCTGCCCAGCAACTCCGGGACGCCTGCTGCCAGTGGCTGAGGGCTGACAACCACGACGCTGAGGAGATCATCGATCTGGTGGCGCTGGAGCAGTTCGTCGCTTGACTTCCGGAGGGAACCGCAGAGTGGGTCCAGTCCCATCGCCCGGCGTCACTGGACCATTGAGCTGGCGGAGGACCATATGGTGGCCGTTCCAACGGCAGGACAGCGTGTCTCCCCTTCTCCCCTCCCCTCTCTCTCTCTCTCTCTCTCCTTCTGTTCCTCTCCCTCGCCCCATTCCCCCACCGTGGAGGCGGGGGCCGGCTCCACCCCAGCCGGCCTGCCACACCCACGGTGTCCTATCTTCTCCTACTTCCGTGTCTTCCCCCCCTCAGGTGAGTGATATCCGGAACACCGGTGCAGAGAGAGAGCCAGGGCTGGTGTCCTGGCGCTGCGGGGAGCCGGGGCACCTCCAGCATCAGTGCTCGGCGATGGAGGTGGGCGCGGTGGTCCGGATCCCTGATGCGCCAGGAGCCGCCCTCGATCGGGTTGGAGTGTATCGCATACCGGTGAGTATCCAAGGGGATACGTATCAGGCTTTGGTGGATTCCGGCTGTAATCAGACCTTAATCCACCAAAGCCTGGTGCAAGACAAGGCATTGGGGGGAGCACAATTGGTGAAGGTGTTGTGTGTGCACGGGGATGTTCACAGCTACCCTTTAGTGTCAGTTCACATTCTTTTTCGAGGGGAGAAATTTATAGTAAAGGCGGCGGTTAATCCTCGCCTCACCCACTCTATAATTTTGGGGACTGATTAGCCGGGATTTCGGGATTTAATGAGTCATCTAGTGAAGAGTGGGTCCTGCCATAGTTTAATAAGGGGAGGTCCCGGTGTCGCATTGGCGGGAGCAGCTGTCACAGAGCCGTCTACGTCAGCTCCGCGTCAGAGTGAGGAGCCGTCGGCCCCTCCTCTCTCTCTTGGGGAATCCCTCGCAGATTTCCCATTAGAGCAGTCACGAGACGAGACTCTGTGGCATGCATTTGACCAAGTGAGAGTAATCGATGGTCAAATGCTCCAGCCAAATGCCACCCCGTCCTTCCCCTACTTCGCGATTATGAAGGATAGATTATACCGAGTGACGCAGGACACTCAAACTAAAGAGCAAATCACGCAGCTTTTGATTCCGAAGAGCCACTGGGAATTGGTATTCCAGGCGGCTCACTTTAATCCCATGGCTGGACACTTAGGGCAGGATAAAACACTAGCCCGAATAATGGCCCGGTTCTATTGGCCAGGGATTCGCGGCGATGTCCGTAGGTGGTGTATGGTGTGCCGCGAATACCAGTTAGTAAATCCAGCGGCCATTCCAAAAGCGCCTTTGCGCCGTCTACCATGAATCGAGACCCCGTTTGAAAGAATTGGGATGGATCTCGTCGGGCCATTAGATTGGTCAACACGAGGGTACCACTTTATATTAGTTCTAGTGGACTATTCGACGCGATACCCGGAAGCAGTGCCTCTTCACAATATCTCAGCACTCAGTATTGCGGAGGCACTCTTCCGCGTTATCTCCCGAGTTGGAATCCCGAAAGAGATTCTGACTGACCAAGGCACAGCGTTTATGTCACGTACACTAAAGGAATTGTATAAGTTATTGGGGATTAAGCCGATCCGCACCAGTGTTTATCACCCACAAACAGACAGTTTAGTTGAACGTTTCAATCGCACCCTCAAAAATATAATTAAAAAATTCGTAAGTGAGGACGCACGTAATTGGGATAAGTGGCTCGAACCCTTGTTGTTTTCAGTGTGAGAGGTCCCACAAGCCTCCACAGGGTTCTCCCCATTTGAATTGTTATATGGGCGTAAGCCGCGCGGCATTCTAGATGTGCTGTGGGAAAATTGGGAGGAGGGACCTTCACAAAGTAAAAATGAAATCCAATACGTTATTGACCTGCGCACAAAACTCCACACACTCGCCCACCTAACTCAGGAGAATTTGCGGCAGGCCCAAGAACGACAAACCCACCTGTACAACAAGGGTACGCGCCTCAGGAAGTTCGCATCGGGAGATAAAGTACTCGTACTGTTGCCCACATTGAGCTCTAAATTAATCGCCAGGTGGCAAGGACCCTTTGAGGTCACACGGCGAGTTGGGGACGTTGACTATGAGGTGAGGCAAACGGACAGGGGTGGGGCGTTACAAGTTTACCACCTCAACCTGCTCAAACTCTGGAATGAGGAGGTCCCCGTGGTGCTGGTGTCAGTGGTTCCGGAGAAGGCGGAGCTGGGGCCGGAGGTTCAAAAGGGAACATTGGCATCACGTACCTCTCTGGTCCCCTGTGGAGACCACCTCTCCCCAACCCAACTCGCGGAGGTTGCCCAGTTGCAGACCGAGTTTTCGGACATATTCTCGCCCCTGCCCGGCCGCACCAACCTCATAGAACACCACATTGAGATGCCCCCGGGGTGGTAGTGTGTAGCCGCCCTTACAGGCTACCCGAACACAAGAAAAAAGTGGTTTGGGAAGAACTCGAGGCCATGCTCGAAATGGGCATCATTGAGGAGTCCCACAGTGACTGGAGCAGCCCGGTGGTCTTGGTACCCAAGGCCGATGGGTCGGTCCGGTTCTGTGTGGACTATAGAAAAGTCAACGTGGTGTCTAAATTCAACGTGTACCCAATGCCTTGTATTGATGAGTTGCTCAATCGACTAGGCACGGCTCGCTTTTACTCGACACTGGATTTAACAAAGGGTTATTGGCAGATCCCCTTGACTCCATTATCCCGAGAAAAAAATGGCCTTTTCCACACCATTCAGCTTACACCAGTTTGTCACACTTCCTTTTGGGCTGTTTGGGGCGCCCGCTACGTTTCAGCGGCTGATGAATAGGGTCTTTCGCCCCCACGCCACCTATGTGGCCGCCTATCTCGACGATATCATTATCTATAGTAATGACTGGCCGAGGCACCTCCAACATCTGAGGGCCATCCTTAGGTCGCTGAGGCGGGCGGGTCTCACAGCCAACCCGAAGAAGTGTGCGATTGGGCAGGTGGAAGTACGGTATCTGGGCTTCAACTTGGGCAACGGGCAGGTGCGTCCCCAAATTAACAAGACAGTGGCAATTGCGGCCTGCCCAAGGCCCAAGACCAAAAAGGGGGTGAGACAGTTCCTGGGGCTGGCTGGCTATTATCGTAGGCTTATACCTAATTATTCGGACGTCACCAGCCCGCTGACTGATCTCACTAAAAAGGGGGCACCAGATCCAGTCCAGTAGGCAGAGCAATGCCAGCGGGCTTTTTCTGAGGTAAAGACTGCACTGTGTGGGAGGCCACTGTTACACTCCCCTGACTTTTCTCTCCCTTTTATATTGCAGATGGATGCGTCGGACAGAGGGCTGGGGGCTGTTTTGTCCCAGGAGGTGGAGGTGGAGGATCGCCCAGTGCTGTATATAAGTCGGAAGCTGTCAGTGCATGAGGGGCGCTACAGCACCATAGAGAAGGAGTGCCTGGCCATCAAGTGGGTGGTCCTCGCCCTCCATTACTACCTGCTGGGACGCCCTTTCACCCTCTGTTCGGACCACGCGCCCCTCCAGTGGCTCCACCGCATGAAGGATGCCAACGCGCGGATCACCCGTTGGTATCTGGCACTCCAACCCTTTAACTTCAAGGTGGTCCACAGGCCAGGGACGCAGATGGTCGTGGCGGACTTCCTCTCCCGTGAAGGGGGGGGGGGAGTCGGCTGCGGGCCGGATGGCTACCTGGCCTGAGTCAGGCGGTGGGGGTATGTGACAGTGGGGGCGTGGTCAAGCATTGGTCTGTGACCGGAGGGCGGAGTCAGGGAAGGTAAGTGGCAGAATCACTACACCTGAAGTGAATTAACCTGTTTGTGTGTCTTCCCAGCAGCCGCGCCCTATTTAAGGAAGAGAACGAGAGCAGAGCGGGCTCTCTCCCGACCAGAACACGTGTGTGTGGCGTGTGTGTGTGTGTATATAGTTATATATGAATAAACATGTAGAAGCTGGAAAGCTGTCAATAAAAGAGTGATTGAGAACTCAGTACAGGCCTGCCGTGCTTCTGTGCTCCACCCACCTAGAACGCTTGTTACAACCATGCTCTTAATGTTGTTCAGTATCTTAATACTCATAAAAACCCAGCGCTGATAGTCTCCCTTGATGCCGAAAAGGCCTTTGACTGAGTGGAATGGTCTTTTTTTGTTTCTGGTATTAGAAAAATTTGGTCTGAGCTCTAACTTCATTAATATGATTAAAACTTTCTATTCAGACCCAATAGCCACAGTTAATACTAACAGCCTGCTGTCTGATGGCTTCCCGGTGCGCAGGGGCTGCAGACAGGGGTGCCCCCTGTCACCTTTATTATTTATATTGTTTTTTGAACCTTTTGGCCAAGGTCATCAGAATTAACCATGATTATATCTGGAGTTAGGGTAGGTGACTGTGGCAGCTGGGGCATGGTCAAGCATCAGTCTGTGAATGGAGGGCAGAGTCAGGGAAGGTAAGTGGTAGAATCACTGCACCTGATGGGAATTAACCTGTGTTTGTGTGTCTTCCCCAGTGACCGCACCCTATAAGAGGATAGGGAGAGCAGAGGAAGGGAGCTCTCCCCCAACCTGAACACTGGTGTACATGCGTGTGGCTGGGAGAGTGAATGTTGAAACACTGAAAAGTGAGTAAATAGAGTTTTGTAAGAACTCAGTTCTGACCTGCCGTGCTTCTGTGCTCCACTCACCTGTGGGGATTTTACAGTGATGAAAACCACATTATTTCCTTATTTGCAGATGATGTCCTTTTATATTTGAATAAACCCGAGAAATCTATTCCGGCAGTTTTGAAATCTATAGCCATATTCAGTACCTTATTAGGTTATAAGATTAACCTAGGGAAGTCGGTCGCTACGCCCTTTAATATCCCCCAGGATATGTCAATACAATCTCCTTTTCAAGTGTCTAAGAGGGGTTTCAAATATTTAGGTATCTTTGTCACTCCTGACTTAAATAATCTGTTTGAAACTAATTACTCACCCATAATTCAAAAGGTTAAGAATGATCTGACAAAATGGGCCTCCTTACCAACTTCTCTTCTTGGGAAAATCAGCACTATAAAAATGAATATTCTTCCTCGGTTGAACTATGTATTTTGAAATATCCCGTACTATTTGACCCCTGCCTTCTTTAAGTCACTGAATTCTCATATCTCTCGCTATATTTGGAATAACAAACACCAAAGAGTTAAGTTCTCTATACTTACTAAGCCAAAGGATCTGGGAGGCTTATCCCTGCCCAATCTACAACTATATTATTGGTCAGCACAACTTAAAACGATGTCAAATTGGTTTACAAACAGAAAAGATTCCTTATGGTTGGGCCTTGAATCCCTATCTTGTTATCCCAGAAGGCTTAACTCTCTTCCTTTTATCAATAATATAGATCAGTTAAATCATCTCAAGAATAACATAATTGTCTATAACACATTACTGGTTTGGCGAGATGTGAAGAAATACCTAATTATTCCCCCTGCCATCTCTCTCCATTCTCCCCTGGCTCTGAATCCAGATTTACCAGCACAGATTAGGAGTATTGGTTTGATAGAGTGGACATCTAAAGGCCTGTCAAACTTTACAGATCTGTTGGTGTCTGACTCTGTTAAGTCAGTTTGAGCAAATCAGGGCTGGTTTTAATATCCCCCACATGGATTTTTACAAATATCTCCAAATTTGTTACTTTATAGCGTCTCTCTTGAGAACAGGCGGGATCCGCATGAGACTATCAGAGCTGGAAAATACTATAGTTTTGGCCAAATCTCCCAAAGGACTGATTTCCAAGATTTATACTTCATTACTTTATTCTGATTCTTCAGGCTACGACTCTCTGAGGTTGTTGTGGGAGCGTGATCTGGAGGTGACGTTTAATCCTGTAGACTGGGACGAGATCTGCAGCAGGGTTTTTCCTAAATGTACTTCAATCTCTATACGTGAACAGAACTTTACATTTTTTCACTGAACTTATTACACACCTGTTCGCCTCCAGAGAATGTTCCCTGACACTTCTAACCTTTGTTATAAGTGTAAAACACACAAAGGTACATTGATTCACTTGTTTTGGTCATGCGACTGCATCCAGACTTTCTGGAAGGGGGTTCACTCTGTAATCCAGGAGGTCGGTAAACAGTTTTTGCTGACTCCTTCTTTCTGTCTACTTGGCCATGCTCCAGATAATTTCTCAGACATGGACACCAAATCTCTGTTGATAATTCTTTTGTTTCTGGCTAAAAAATTTATTTTGCTGCGGTGGTCAACTCCCCAGGTCCCTACAGTAGACATGTGGATATCACAGATTTCTGCTCTTATTCCTCTCGAAGTTGACTCATGACCTTAATCACAAATCAGGCAAGTTTTGGAGGATCTGGGAACCATTGCATTCCTTCTTACAGAAGCTTTAACTCACCATCTGTCCCTGGAAGATGAGGACTGTCTGCCCTTTCATTTATTTCATGTATGTGTTCTTCGTGTACCTGTATCCTGTCGTCTTTCTATTTACTTACTTATATATATATATATATATATATATATATATATATATATATATATACACACACACAACCCCGATTCCAAAAAAGTTGGGACAAAGTACAAATTGTAAATAAAAACAGAATGCAATGATGTGGAAGTTTCAAAATTCCATATTTTATTCAGAATAGAACATAGATGACATATCAAATGTTTAAACTGAGAAAATGTATCATTTAAAGAGAAAAATTAGGTGATTTTAAATTTCATGACAACAACACATCTCAAAAAAGTTGGGACAAGCCCATGTTTACCACTGTGAGACATCCCCTTTTCTCTTTACAACAGTCTGTAAACGTCTGGGGACTGAGGAGACAAGTTGCTCAAGTTTAGGGATAGGAATGTTAACCCATTCTTGTATGATGTAGGATTCTAGTTGCTCAACTGTCTTAGGTCTTTTTTGTCGTATCTTCCGTTTTATGATGGGCCAAATGTTTTCTATGGGTGAAAGATCTGGACTGCAGCCTGGCCAGTTCAGTACCCGGACCCTTCTTCTACACAGCCATGATGCTGTAATTGATGCAGTATGTGGTTTGGCATTGTCATATTGGAAAATGCAAGGTCTTCCCTGAAAGAGACGTCGTCTGGATGGGAGCATATGTTGCTCTAGAACCTGGATATACCTTTCAGCATTGATGGTGTCTTTCCAGATGTGTAAGCTGCCCATGCCACACGCACTAATGCAACCCCATACCATCAGAGATGCAGGCTTCTGAACTGAGCGCTGAGAACAACTTGGGTCGTCCTTCTCCTCTTTAGTCCGAATGACACGGCGTCCCTGATTTCCATAAAGAACTTCAAATTTTGATTCGTCTGACCACAGAACAGTTTTACACTTTGCCACAGTCCATTTTAAATGAGTCTTGGCCCAGAGAAGACGTTTGCGCTTCTGGATCATGTTTAGATATGGCTTCTTCTTTGAACTATAGAGTTTTAGCTGGCAACGGCAGATGGCACAGTGAATTGTATTCACAGATAATGTTCTCTGGAAATATTCCTGAGCCCATTTTGTGATTTCCAATACAGAAGCATGCCTGTATGTGATGCAGTGCCATCTAAGGGCCCGAAGATCATGGGCACCCAGTAGGGTTTTCTGGCCTTGACCCTTACGCACAGAGATTCATCCAGATTCTCTGAATCTTTTGATGATATTATGCACTGTATATGATGATATGTTCAAACTCTTTGCAATTTTACACTGTCGAACTCCTTTCTGATATTGCTCCACTATTTGTCGGCGCAGAATTAGGGGGATTGTTGATCCTCTTCCCATCTTTACTTCTGAGAGCTGCTGCCACTCCAAGATGCTCTTTTTATACCCAGTCATGTTAATGACCTATTGCCAATTGACCTAATGAGTTGCAGTTTGGTCCTCCAGCTGTTCCTTTTTTGTACCTTTAACTTTTCCAGCCTCTTATTGCCCCTGTCCCAACTTTTTTGAGATGTGTTGCTGTCATGAAATTTCAAATGAGCCAATATTTGGCATTACATTTCAAAATGTCTCACTTTCGACATTTGATATGTTATGTTCTACTGTGAATACAATACCAGTTTTTGAGATTTGTAAATTATTGCATTCCATTTTTATTTACAATTTGTAATTTGTCCCAACTTTTTTGGAATCGGGGTTGTATACATACTATATATATACGGTAGTGCAGCGCTCTCTGTTAGATTAGGTTGGGGTGGGACTGTTTTTGTTTTGTTTTTTCTAATGTTTGTGTTTATAAAAATTGAAAAAACAATAAGAGTAAAAAAAAAAAATGTAAGTGGTAACAAGATAACTAACATTGCATATTTGAGATGCCAATGTTCCAAAATACCTAACATTAGACTTGCTATAATATTGTAAACCTAATAAACCAACAGCTAATAGAAAGTTAGCTAATATTAGGCTAAATAGCATGTAATTAAAACCATTAGCCAAGTTAGATAAGTCAGTTAACTATTTTAGGATAATATTAGGCTAGCAAAAGATAGCCCATATGTACAGTACCAGTCAAAAGTTTGACACACCTAATCATTCATAGGTTTTTTTTTCTATATTTTGACTATTTTCTACATTGTGTCATGTGTGCACTTGCTTGCACTCAAGACTCCACTTCCCAGAAATCACAGCAACCTTCAAATATGGTCTCCATGGCCTACAACAACCATCTTGCACCTCACTGCTCACAATCTCCACAGTTCTAATCACTCACACCTGAACTCGATCACTTCTCAGTTACACAGCCACAGCATTTAAGGTCATTCAGTGTACTTACTCATTGTGAAGTAAGTGCTCAGTTTCTTATGCCTAACCTTACCAAGCAGTTTGCTCATGACATTGCTTATCTGGTTTGATTTTGTTTGTACTTTGGATTTCGCTCTTTTGCCTTTGCCTCTGATACCCTGTTTGTGCCTTGCCTGACCATTACTTTTTTTTTTAATTCTACTTCTTGCCTCATGATTTGGATTTGTCTCCCAGTTTGCCTGAATAAACTCTCTTTCAGCTTTTGCATCTGTCTGTTGCCTACATTCTTGACATGTTGTAGAACAATACTGAAGACGTTAAACTATGAAATACATGTTTCATCACCAAATATTTTAGCTGAAAATAGATTTGTTTGCCTGAGTATGTAACGATGCTAAATGTTATGGCCAAACATGTATTGCTGTTTTTGTTGTATTACAGTTCACTACAGAAATTCAAAAACATCAAAACTATGACATAACATAAGGAACATAGATGGAATTATGTGGTTAACAAAAAAGTGTTTTTAAAAAAAACCAAGATATGTTTTATATTTTAGATTCTCCAAAGTAGCATGCCAGCGCTTTGCACACTATTGGCATTATCTTAACCAGCTTCATGAGATAGTCACCTGGAATGTTTTTCAATTAACAGCTGTGCCTTGTCAAAAGTTAATTAGTGCAATTTGTTGCTGCCTTGATGCAATTGAGATAAAACAGTGAATAGTAAATAATAAAAATACAGTAAATAGCCCTGTTCTACAACTGTAGTAATCCATATTATGTCAAGAACTGCTCAACTAAGTAAAGAGAAACAACATCCATCATTACTTTAAAACAGGAAGTATCTTTTAATTAATTTAAAGTATCTTTGTGTCCAAACTTTTGACTGGTATTGTACAGTCAATATATACTGGCACTGGACATACACAGACATCATATATACATATATAACAATTATTCCATGAAATCTGTCATGTAGCACCCAAGACTCAGATTCCCAGAATTCACATCAGCCTTCATACATGGCCGCCATGGACTACAACATCCAACATGTACTTCACCGCTCACTGTTTCCTGATTACTGATTGCACACACTTGGATTGTATCACCACAGTACACATATGAACACTCTCATTAGCACATGGACTTTACGAAGTAAATGCTCAGTTATCACTGGTTTGATTTTACCAAGCCTTTGTTATTCTGTTCTGTTTGCCTGGTTTTGACTTTGTCTGCTTTTTCCATTTTACTCTTTTGCCTTTACCTCTGATATCCTGTTTGTATATCATCTGATCCTTGTCTGTCCCTGTATTTGCCTTTATGTTTTGGATTTGTCTGCCTGTTTGCCACAGTAAACTCTTTTTACTGTATCTACATCTGTCTGTCACCTGCATATCTGACACAATGTTAACGGCAGTTCACGCCATATGAGATGAGACAGAATAGTAAGGCCTTGTCAGGATAAAAGTGTTAAACAGGTTTCAAAATATCTTGTGATATACTATATATGTTGCACTTATGTACTTGGAACTAGAAACTAAAAACAGGTTATGTAGGACATTTCTGTTGTTTATCCTTTTTATCAGAAGAGAGACATCCACTATATGTGATCAGAATAGGCTGAGATTTCATTCCGTTTACATGTTAGTGTTACATTTTCAATCGAGTTTTTAATATTTTCAAGATCCAAATAAATCTCTATCAATCACTTTAAAGCAATTTTGCATGTTCATGTTTTCATCCCAGTGACCCTGCACCTCTTTGTCACATAGCACTCATCACAAAGCTGCCAGTGTACTGTATACCAGTATGAGTGCATCTCAAAAATTTGAATATCATGAAAAAGTTCATTTTTTTATAATTTAATTCAAAAAGGTGATCTTTCATATATTGTATATTCATTAGATGTAAAATAAAATATTTCAATCCTTTTTTTTATTTTTAGGTAGAGGGTATGTGTTAAAGTAAAACCCACATGAAGGCCAGAACTCAAGTTTTCCCAGCAGAAAATTGCCTAGAGCATTACACTTCCTTCACTGGCTTGCCTTCTTCCCATAGTCCATCCTGGTGCCATCTCTTCCCCGGGAAAGCGACGTACACAAAACCAACTGTCCACATGATGTAAAAGAAAACATAATTCATCAGACTAGGCCACCTTCTTCCATTGTTCCATGGTCCAGTTCTGATAGTCACGTACACATTGTAGGCAATTTCGGTAGTGGACAGAGGTCAGCAGGGGCACTATGACTGGTCTGTGGCTACACAGTCTCATACCCAGCAAGCTGCTGGGGTGCACTGTGTGTTCTGACATCTTTCTATCATAGCCAGCATGAACTCTTTCAGCAATTTGTGCCACAGTAGCTCTTCTGTGTGGTTGAACCAGATGGGCTAGCCTTGTTTGTCCTTCATTCCTCCTATATATCAGTGTGACTTGGGCACCCATGACCATGTACAGGTTCACCGGTTGTCCTTCCTTGAACTACTTTTGGTAGGTACTAATCACTTTATCCCCACAAGACCTGTCATTTTGGAGATGCTCTGACCCATTCATCTCACCATCATAATTTGTTAAAATCACTCAGATTCTTACACTTGCCCATTTTTCCTGCTTCCAACACATCAACTTCAAAAACTAATTGTTGACTTGCTACCTAATATATCTCACCCCTTGATGGGTGCCACTGTAACTAGATAATCAGTCTTATTCACTTCACCTGCCAGTGATTTGAATGTTATGGCTGATTGGTGTTATCCCCATATTGATATGATTTTTAATATGTAGTTTGAGATTTTTAATGCAGTTTGAGAAAAAAAAATGCAGAGAGTTGGAATCTTCAGGAGAAAAATACAGTTTGAATCTTGGTGCCTCATTTATTTTTTGAATGTCTTTACCTAGTAATTTTCATCATCTTTTTCGTGTACTCATTTAAGTCCCCTGTAATGTTCTTGATCATAAGTTCAGACTTGAATGTTATGGTGATGATACACGGGGCAACTTTTTGGGCAATGTTGCCGAGCAAAGTTGCTGGCAACGGGCAACTAGGTGAGACACAGGGCAACTTTTCAGGGCAGTTTACAGTTAGCTAAAAAAAAAAATCGATGTCTTAATTTTTGCTGTGACCATTTAATCAAGCTGTCTGTTGTTTTTTAGAGCTTTGGTGAGGTAAATTCCTCCATATAGAATATTAAAATAACAACTTACTGGCATAAAAACAGATGAGGAGTCTCTTCACTCCACTGACACTGAGCGGCCGCCATATTTGTTTGAAATTTCTGATCCGAACCTCACCGGAGGTCACATGACTCGATACTCGCATTCTGATTGGCTTATCTCAAAAAGTTGCCAGAGATTATCAAAACCATTCAGAAAGAAGCAATGTTGCCCAATCTCAATAGAAAAGAGTCAAAACGCAATTGCCCAGCAACATTGCTCGGCAGCATTGCCCAAAAAGTTGCCCCGTGTATCATCACCATTAGGGTCAAGGTAGAGATCAGTACCAGATAGCACACCTAGTGGTTTAGCTTTCATTGTAGGATACTACATAAAGCTTAGAGGGTATTAATTGGCAGTGCTTCTGCAGGTGAAGGCAAAAAAAAAGGTTACAATGAGGCATAATCACAGCAGAGGACATAATGAGAAACACAACTCAGCCATATGATTTTTACAATAAAAACTGCTCTATATAAGATGCTTGATTACTGCCATAATGACTCCCGAACAATGTTTGTGTGTAATTTTAATGTCAAGAGGACACTAAAGTAATAAATATGAACAAACAATACTTCTTAATCATGATGTGATTAACTCAGTGTAAGGCACTGTGTTCATTTGATGAGCTGTGAGAAATAAATGAAACAATTACATGAGCCCATTAAAAAGTAAATTCAATGAATTACACATTTTCATCTTTCATTGTACAGACACTCTGAAATCTATGTCCCTTCTGAGGATTTAATGATGATGCAAATATGAAGATGAAGAAGATAAACATGACCAGGTAAAGGATTTTTTTTTTTAATGAGAAGGTAGACTATTCACAAGATGCCTTTATCTTCTATGTCCTACAGCTCGCAAGTTGCAATACAAGAGGAACAGTGTGTGGTGGTGAGTGGATTCTTCAAAAGGAACAGACGTTTGAAGTAAAGTAGCCTAAGTTACAAGAGATGTGTATACACACACAGGCACAATGAACCCAGAGGAGAAATGAGACGCAGAAGTATCTTTGCTTTCATTAACATTAATCAGAATTTTCAAGAAGAAGAAGAAGAGGGTATTATTTGTCACATGCACTCTCAAGCACAGTGAAATTCGTCCTCTGCATTTAACCCATCTGAAGCAGTGAACACACACACGTACCCAGAGCAGTGGGCAGCAATGCTACAGCACCCGGGGAGCAGCTGGGGGTTAGGTGCCTTGCTCAAAGGCACTTCAGCCCAAGGCCACCCCATGTTAACCTAACTTTTGCTGGTAAAGCTCTCAACTTTAAACAAATAAAAGAGCCATCCATGACTCACAGAAAAACTTTACTTATATATGAAAAATATATGAAAAATGTGGAGCAGATTGGTGACAATTGCTATAGACGGAAAAATAAATATGTAACATCAGCGCCAGAATCTCCATCTCCACTGAAGTCCATTTCCCAGAACATACTGCAGTCTACAAACATGGCCACTCAGGACTACACACACAGCTCACGGTCACACTCCCATTTACCTGATTACTGATCATATACCTGTTCATCATTACAGCCATAGACTACTCAAGGACTTCACACACATACACACCTTGCGAACTAAATGCTTAGTGTCACTTTGTGCCTGACTTTACCAAGCCATTTTCCTTGCAACTGTATCAGGTAAGCAGGCGACAGATGGCTGTAAAAGCAGTAAAGAGTTAAATGAAGGCAAACTGGCAGATAAGTCCAAATCATGAGGCACAGGTAGTATCAGTAAACAGGCAATGGTCAAGTGAGGCACAAACAGAATGTCAGAGGCAGAAACGAATCAAAATACAAATTGGGTCAATAACCAAGTAATCAGCACAAACAATAAAGGCTTGGTAAATCAGGCACAGGAACACTGAGTGTTACTTTGCAATGTTGGAGTAATCCCTGATGTGGGTGGGGCACAGAAGCACGGCAGGCGAGAGTAAGTGTTCACACAGACACTTTATTTTGCTGTTTTCCTTAGCTTTTCAGCTTTTCTCAGTCACACACGCAACATACACGTGTTCTGGTCAGGGGAGCGATTCTTCTCTCCTCTCCTCCTCCCTTTATACTCCATCCCTGCAACACACAAACAAACACACAAACAAACACATTAATTGACACCAGGTGTAATGACTTAGCCACTTACCTTCCCCGACCCCGCCCTCCATTCACAGACTGCTGCTTGGCCACGCCCCCACTGCCACATACCCCCACCGCCCAACTCAGGCCGGGGAGCCGTCCGGCCTGAAGCTGACTCCCCCCGACGGGACAGGAAGTCCGCCACCACCATCTGTGCCCCCGGCCTGTGGATCACCTCGAACTTAAATGGCTGGAGAGCGAGATACCAACGGGTGATCCGCGCATTGGCATCCTTCATGCGGTGGAGCCACTGGAGGGGCACGTGGTCCGAACAGAGAGTGAAAGGGCGCCCCAGCAGGTAGTATCGGAGGGCGAGGACCGCCCACTTGATGGCGAGACACTCCTTTTCAATTGTGCTGTACTTGCTTTCACGCATCGACAGCTTTTGGCTGATGTACAGCACTGGGCACTCCTCACCCTCCACCTCCTGGGACAAAAACGGCCCCCAGCCCCCTGTCTGATGCATCAGTCTGCAAAATAAAGGGGAGAGAGAAGTCAGGGGAGTGTAAAAGTGGCCCCCCACACAGTTCAGCTTTTACCTCAGAGAAGGGCTGTTGGCATTGCTCCATCCACTGGACCGGATCTGGAGCCCCCATTTTAGTGAGGTCGGTTAGCGGGCTGGTGACGTCCAAATAGTTAGGTAGAAACCTACGATAATAGCCAGCCAGCCCCAAGAACTGCCTCACCTCCTTTTTGGTCTTGGGCCTCGGGCAGGCCGCAATCACTGCAGTCTTGTTAATTTGGGGACGCACCTGCCCATGACCCAAGTGGAACCCCAGATACCGTACTTCCACCCACCCAATCACACACTTTTTCAGGTTAGCTGTGAGGCCCGCTCGCCTCAGCGACTTTAGAACAGCCCTCAGGTGTTCCAAGTGCCGCGGTCAATCATGACTGTAGATTGTTATGTCATCTAGATAGGCGGCCACGTAGGTAGCAAGAGGGCGGAGGACCCTTTCCATAAGCTGCTGGAACATAGCAGGCGCGCCAAACAACCCAAAAGGGAGCGTGACAAATTGGTGTAAACCAAATGGTGTGGAAAAGGCCGTTTTCTCTCGGGATAGAGGAGTCAAGGGGATCTGCCAATATCCCTTGGTTAGATCCAGTGTCGACTAAAAGCAAGCAGCGCCTAACCGATCAAGCAACTCATCAATGCGAGGCATTGGTTACGCATCAAATTTAGACACCGCATTGACCTTTCTATAGTCCACACAGAACTGGGAACCAGGACCACTGGGCTGCTCCAGTCACTGTGGGACTCCTCGATTATGCCCATTTCGAGCATGGCCTTGAGTTCATCCTGAACCACCTTTTTCTTGTGTTCGGGCAAGTGGTAAGGGTGGCTATGCACTACCACCCCTGGGGGCATTTTGATGTGGTGTTCTATGAGGTGGGTACGACCCAGAAGGGGCGAGAACACGTCGGAAAATTCCTTCTGCAACTTGGCTACCTCCATGAGTTGGGTCGGCAAGAGGTGGTCTCCACAAGGGACCGGAGTGGTCCGAGATGTTATCCTTTTTACCTCCGGCCCCAGCTCCGCCTTCTAAAGAGCGCGCTTTATGTGATATTTGTGATCCTCATAGATTTTGTCTGCGGGATGATTTTTGGTGATCCTCGTGGAAGAGCCATGGGAAGAGCGCGCTTTATGAGTTAAACCCATAATAATAATTCATCTCGAGGCTGATTAACTTTATTTCATTTTATTATTTTATTTCTACTATTGTTTAATTCTTATTTTTCTTCCCCAATTATTTTATATAATTTTATTTTCTATTGTTTACTGTTCTGCTTTTACTTCTGTAAAGCACATTGAACTGCCACTGTGTATGAAATGTGCTATATAAATAAACTTGCCTTGCCTTGCCTTGGGACTACCGATGCCAACGCCACGGGGACCCCCTCATTCTAGCATTTTAAAAAGTTGAGGTAGTAGACTTGCAGTGCCCCACCCCTATCCGTTCGCTTCACCTCATAGTCGACATCCCCAACTCGCCGTGTGACCTCGAAGGGCCCTTGCCACTTGGCGACTAATTTAGAACTCGACGTGGGCAATAATATGAGTACTTTGTCTCCCGGTGTGAACTCTCTAAGGTGCGTGCCCCTGTCATACAGCCAGCTTTGACGTTCTTGTGCCTGCCGTAAATTCTCCTGGGTTAGGTGCATGAAGGTGTGGAGTTTTGCGCGCAGGTCAAGAACGTACTGGATTTCATTTTTACTCGGTGAAGGTCCCTCCTCCCAATTTTCCCGCAGCACATCCAGAATGCCACGCAGCTTACGCCAATATAATAATTCAAAGGGGGAAAACCCTGTGGAGGCTTGTGGGACCTCTCGTACTGCGAATAACAGAGGCTCGAGCCACTTATCCCAATTACTTGCGTCTTCCCTTACGAATTTCCAGACTATGTTTTTGAGTGTCTGGTTAAATCACTCTACTAATCCATTCGTTTGTGGGTGATAGACACTGGTGCGGATAGACTTAATCCCCAGTAACCCATACAGCTTGCGCAATGTGTGTGACATAAACGAGGTGCCTTGGTCTGTCAGGATTTCTTTCGGAATCCCGACCTGGGAGATAAAGCGGAAGAGTGCCTCTGCAATACTGCGTGCTGAGATATTGCAGAGAGGCACTGCTTCCAGATATCGCGTTGCATAGTCCACTAGAACTAAAATGAAGCGATATCCCTGTGCTGACCAATCTAATGGCCTGACGAGATCCATCCCAATTCGCTCAAACGGGGTCTTGATTAGAGGAAGAGGGCGCAACAGCGCTTTTGGAGTGGCCGCATGATTGACTAATTGGCATTCAAGACACGCCACACACCACCAACGGATATCCCCGTGAATCCCTGGCCAATAGAACCAGGCCATTATTCGGGCTAGTGTTTTGTCTTGCCCCAAGTGTCCAGCAATGGGATTAAAGTAAGCCGCATGGAATACGAGTTCCGTACGGCTCTTTGGGATTAACAACTGGGTTACTTGTTCCTTAGTTTGAGTGTCCTGAGTCACTCGGTACAATCTAGCTCTAATAAAGGCAAAATAGGGGAAGGTTGGTGCCGCGCTTGGCTGAAGAGTTTGACCATTGATTACTCTCACTTGGTCAAACGCATGCCGCAGAGTCTCGTCCCGCGACTGCTCTAACGGGAAATCCCCAAGGGACTCCCCAAGAGAGGGAGGAAGAGCAGGCTGCTCCTCACTCTGACGCGGTATCGATGTGGACGGCTCTGCAACAGCTTCTCCAGCCAATGCCACACCCAGATCTTCCCATGACCTACTAAGGCAGGACCCACTACGTGTTAAATACTCCATTAATTCTTTAAAGGGCTGATGACACGAACATGACTCTATGCAATTTCTTAAATAAACTATACAACATGGCAAACATGTTAGATTTCTGTTATAATTACGTGAAAAGAAGCTGTTGTTACGCGAATATCCAACTTTTAATTGCACAGCGCAAGAAAACTGGGTCCGTGGCTCGTGGCCATGCTGTGACGTCAGCGGAAGAACACGCTGCGGTTCACTGGCTGTCTACTCAGTGGATATGGCGCATGAAAATGCCAGTGAACTCTCTAGCTCTTCCTCTTCTGGGAGTCTAGAATTGTGTTGTGAGTGGGATAGATCAGAAGAATCAAGTGATGACGAATACGGGTGCATCCAACCGTACAGGTTTGAACCTGTTACTGTGCAATCTGAGAGTGACTCCGACTCCGACCCTGAGATGGACAGCGGACAGGCAGACAGCCCAGCATTGAACACCACAAGGATGCATAACAAGGATTGGTAGGTCAACCCGTATTTGTTCAAAATGTTACGGAATCAATATTTTAATATTGTGTATTGTTGTCTTGCATGTGTAAACACTGCTTATATCATGCAAGCCATATGCTACACTGAATACATAGTTCCTAATGGAGCATGCAAACGGCTAACATAATAAGCTTACGACTATGCCTGATCCATGATACATTTAGGATAATATTGGCAGGCACGTCTTCTAGTTTATGGCTTCTTAGTTTTATCCTTGAATGAAGCAAAATATTTGATAATCTACATCAGCGTAAGCAAATGACAATCTGTAGCCTACTTGTCTGGCTAAGTTAGCTTTCCCTCAGTGTTTGCTTTGAGAAACAAATTCTTTCAACTTGGCAATAAGAGACCACAATGCAAAGGCAAAATATTACAACTGCTACTACAAATCTGTCACATCAACAAACCAGCAAGTGAGGAGGAAGACTAGGCAATATGATGCCCATACCCATAGATCAGTTTTTTTTGTATTAGTACTAAGAAGACGTAAACAAACCATCCAACACCATCGAAGACAGTGCAAGCTTTCACAAGCAAATACATGACTGATATCACGCCGACTTTATGATTACATTTATGATTATCATGAATGTGTGCTCTATGATGTGTACTCTATGATGTGTACTCTATGAGCGCTCTGGAGCGAGTCACTTCCAAGATGGTCGCACAGACCGCATGGTTACTATTTTTAGCATCATGTCGGAGCACTCTATAGCTCTACGTACCTTTATCTTATGTCGTTTCTCAACACATGTTCTGACAGGAGGACTGTCTTTGGAGGAGTTGCCTTGTCCCAGGTGACTGCTGGATCTGGCATAGCTACTAGTAGACCCCTTCCGGAATACTGTAGGCACTGCTGATGGTAGTAACACACGTTTGTGCTGAACTGAACACCCAAGAGATTCTTTTAAGCTGGGAAGGTTGTCAAAACAATCCAAATCGAAGTGTTCAGAGCACAGGACGGATGTTGGTGAGGGCTCCCACTTGTCACGAGTGCGCCTGACTTGCTTCACCCACTTCGCATGCAGCTCGGGATCTCTGGGAAACTTGAATAAACTTACCCCATCCTTGTGGGTTTTGGAGCAAAAGCCGGCAACACAACGCGAAGGCATAATAACTATATATATTATAAAAATGTATAATAATGTATAATAATAATACTAATAATGATAAACTGAACACCTCTTGCATCAACAACAAACTGGTAAGTGAGGAGGAAGATTCTTTCGCTGATGTCATATAGCCCCTCCTCCTCTTTCGTCTCCTGGGTGCTGCAGCCCCGTCAAATTTGCCCAAATAGCCGCGTTTTTTATCATAACTTGTAAAATAGGCGCCTTCGTGAACTAATATATGGATCATTGGTAATTACTTTTTAGGTTATAAAACATCGCCAAAGATGTCAAAAACGTGTCATCAGCCCTTTAAATCCTGGCCAATCAGTTCCCCAAATCAACGAGTGAGTAAGACAAGGACTAACTGCCGCCTTTATTCTATGCGTTTGGCCCCGGAATAGAATATGGACAGACACTAGTGGGTAATGGTGAACATCCCCATGCACACACAACACCTTCACCGCTTGTGCTCCCCCCAATGCCTCACCTTGCACCAGGCATTGGTGAATTGAGGTCTGATTACAACCGGAATCCACCAAAGCGTGATATGTATCCCCTTGAATACTCACCGGTACACGATATGTTCTGGCCCAATTGGGGGCGGTTTCTGGTGCATCGGGGATCCAGATGACAACACCCACCTCCCTTGCAGAGCTCTGACTCTGGAGACGCTCCGATTCCCCGCCACACCAGCACACCGGCCCAGGCTTTCCCTCTGCACTGGTGTTATGGGTGTCACTCACCTGAGGGGGAGACAACACAGACACAGAAGAGGGAGATGGGAGGACACCACGGGTGCGATGGGCCAGCTGGGGAGGAGCCAGCTGCCGCCTTCGTGGCAGGGGAATGGGGTGGAGAGGGGGACAAGAGACAGGAGAGAGAGGGAAGAGAAGCGAGGGGAGATGCCTCATCTGCCTGCCATCAGAGCCACCTCCAGATTGTCCTCCGCCAGCTCGATGGCTCGTTCCAGCGATGCCGGGCGGTGACACTGGACCCATTCCGCCGTTCCTTCCGGAAGTTGAGAGATAAACTGCTCCAGTGCCACCAGATTGATGATCTCCTCGGCGTCGCAGTCTTCCTCCCTCAGCCACAGCCGGCAGGTGTCCCGGAGTTGCTGGCTGAATGCAAACAGCCGGCCAACCTCCTCCAGTGTCAGCGTCCGGAAGCGCTGACGGTGTTGCTCCGGGGAGCAGCCGAACCGCTGCAGGATGGCTTTCTTTAGGCCCGCATAGACCAGCCGGCTGTCAGCAGGGAGCTGCTGCGCTGCGAGCTGCGCCTCACCAGTCAGGAGCGGGAGGAGGCGTGCCGCGTGCTGCTCCAGCGGCCACCCCCACGCCTCGGCTGCTTGCTCAAAGAGAGCGAGGAACGCTTCCAGATCGTCCCGTGGTCCCATCTTCGTGAGGGTGGCGGCAGCGGTGGCCGATGGCCCGGTTGGCATGAGCAGGTGCTGGAACGCCTGGCGATCTTCCTGCTGGGCCAGCATCAAGGCTTCGAAGTGCTGCTGCTGCTCCTTCCGGAGGGTGATCAGCGTTTGATGCTGGTTCTGCTGGGTGGTAGCAAGGGCAAGGATGAGCTCTTCGAACAGGGAGGACTCCATGGGGTGGTTCTCTTCTGTGTCCCGGGTTTCGGCACCACTGTAGTAATCCCTGATGTGGGTGGGGCACAGAAGCACGGCAGATGAGAGTAACTGTTCACACAGACACTTTATTTTGCTGTTTTCCTTAGCTTTTCAGCTTTTCTCAGTCACACACGCAACATACACGTGTTCTGGTCAGGGGAGCGATTCTTCTCTCCTCTCCCCCTCCCTTTATACTCCATCCCTGCAACACACAAACAAACACACAAACAAACACATTAATTGACATCAGGTGTAATGACTTAGCCACTTACCTTCCCCAACCCCGCCCTCCATTCACAGACTGCTGCTTGGCCATGCCCCTGCTGCCACAAGTGCCTTGCAAAAGTATTCATCCGCCTTGGTGTTTGTCCTGTTTTGTAACATTACAAGCTGGAAATAAAATTGATTTTTTGGGGGGTGAGCACCATTTGATTTACACAATATGCCTGCAACTTTAAAGGTGCACATTGTTTTTTTTATTGTGACACAAACAATAATTAAGATAAAAAAACAGAAATCTGAAGTGTGCATAGGTATTCACCCCCCAAAGTCAATACTTTATAGAGCCCCCTTTTGCTACAACTACTGTACAGCTGCAAGTCTCTTGGGGTATGTCTCTATTAGCTAAGCACATCTAGCCACTGGGATTTTTGCCCATTCCTCAAGACAAAACTGCTCCAATGCCTTCAAATTCGATGGGTTGTGTTGGTGTACAGCAATCTTCAAGTTATGCCACAGATTCTCAGTTGGATTAAGGTCTGGGCTTTGATTAGGCCATTCCAAGACATTTAAATGTTTCCCTTTAAATCACTCCAGTGTAGCTTTAGCAGTCTGTTTAGGGTCATTGTCCTGCTGGACCGTGAACCTTTGTCCCAGTCTCAAACCTCTGGCTGACTCAAACAGGTTTTCCTCCAGAATTGCCCTGTATTTAGTGCCATCCATCTTTCCTTCAGTCCTGACTAGCTTTCCTGTCCCTACAGATGAAAAACATCCCCACAGCATGATGCTGCCACCATCATGTTTCATTGTAGGGACGGTGTTCTCAGGGTGTTGGGTTTGCATCACACATGGCATTTCCCATGATGGCCAAAAAGTTCAATTTTTGTCTCATTTGACCAGAGAATCTTCTTCCATGTGTTTGGGGAGTCTGCCACATGCTGTTGGGCAAACTTCAAACGTGATTTTTAAGCAATTACTTTTTTGTGGCCACTCTTCCATAAAGCCCCACTCTGTGGAGTGTATAGCTTAAAGTGGTCCTATGGACAGATACAGGGGTGCTTGAAAGTTTGTGAAGCCTTTCGAATTTTCTATATTTCTGCATAAATATGACCTAAAACATCATCAGTTTTTCACACAAGTCCTAAAAGTAGATAAAAAGAACCCAGCTAAACAAATGGGACAAAAATATTATACTTGGTCATTTATTTATTGAAGAAAATGATCCAATATTACAGGTCTGTGAGTGGCAAAAGTATGTGAACCTTTGCTTTCAGTATCTGGTGTGACCCCCTTGTGCAGCAATAACTGCAACTAAACATTTCTGGTAACTGTTGATCAGTCCTGCACACTGGCTTGGAGGAATTTTAGCCCATTCCTCTGTACAGAACAGCTTCAAGTCTGGGATGTTGGTGGGTTTCCTCACATGAACTGCATGCTTCAGGTCCTTCCACAACATTTTGATTGGATTAAGTTCAGGACTTTGACGTGGCCATTCCAAAACATTAACTTTATTCTTCTTTAACCATTCTTTGGTAGAATGACTTGTGTGCTTAGGGTCATTGTCTTGCTGCATGACCCACCTTCTCTTGAGGTTCAGTTCATGGACAGATGTCCTGACATTTTCTTTTAGAATTGGCTGGTATAATTCAGAATTCATTGTTCCATCAATGATGGCAAGCCATCCTGGCCCAGATGCAGAAAAACAGGCCCAAACCATGATACTACCACCACCATGTTTCACAGATGGGATAAGGTTCTTATGCTGGAATGTAGTGTTTCCCTTTCTCCAAACATAATGCTTCTCATTTAAACCAAAAAGTTTTATTTTGGTTTCATCCGTCCACAAAACATTTTTCCAGTAGCCTTCTGGCTTGTCCACATGATCTTTAGCAAACTGCAGATGAGCAGCAATGTTCTTTTTGGAGAGCAGTGGCTTTCTCCTTGCAACCCTGCCATGCACACCACTGTTGGTCAGTGTTCTCTTGATGGTGGACAATGAACATTAACATTAGCCAGTGTGAGAGAGGTCTTCAGTTGCTTAGAAGTTACCCTGGAGTCCTTTGTGACCTTGCCGACAATTACATGCCTTGCTCTTGGAGTGATCTTTGTTGATTGACCACTCCTGGGGAAGGTAATAATGGTCTTGAATTTCCTCCATTTGTCCACAATCTGTCTGACTGTGGATTGGTGGAGTCCAAACTCTTTACAGATGGTTTTGTAACCTTTTCCATCCTGATGAGCATCAACAATGCTTTTTCTGAGGTCCTCATAAATCTCCTTTGTTCGTGCCATGATACACTTCCACAAACGTGTTGTGAAGATCAGACTTTGATAGATCCCTGTTCTTTAAATAAAACAGGGTGCCCACTCACACCTGATTTCAATCAATGGGATGACAAACACCTGACTCTAATTTCACCTTCAAATTAACTGCTAATCCTAGAGGTTCACATACTTTTGCCACTCACAGATATGTAACCTTGGATCATTTTCATCAATAAATAAATGACCAAGTATAATATTTTTGTCTTATTTGTTTAACTGGGCTCTCTTTATCTACTTTTAGGACTTGTGTGAAAATCTGATGATGTTTTTGGTCATATTTATGCAGAAATATAGAAAATTTGAAAGGGTTCACAAACTTTCAAGCACCACTGTAATCCCATCTTTGCAGCTCCTTCAGTGTTCTCTTTGGTGTCTTTGTTGCATCTCTGATTTATGCCCTCCTTGCCCAGTCTATGAGTTTTGGTGGGCGGCCTTCTCTTGTCAGGTTTGTAGTGATGCCATATTCTGTCCATTTTGCTATAATGGATTTCATGGTGCTCTGTGGGATATTCAAAGTTTGGGATACTTTTTATGACCCAACCCTGATCTATACTTCTCCACAACTTTGTCTCTGACCTGTTTGGAGTGCTTCTTGGTTCTCATGTTGTATACAGACATCATGTGACAGATCATGTCAAGGTCAAGGTAAACTTTATTATCCCACAAGGGGAAACTCATGTGGTCAATATTGCACGTCTCACAAAACATATAGTATACAACAGGTAACAAGACAGACAGTAAACATACCACATTACAGACATAGCAGACATACAGAGACATGTCATAAAAAGTCAATGGAATAAATAGAAAAAAATAGAAAAGAGAAAGAGAAAAAAATGTGACACTTTGCACACAGGTGGCTCTTAATCAACTAATTACAGTGCTCAGCGTAAATGAGTACAAACAATATCTCAATTAACACAAACAATTTCCAAAATGTTGAAAAGACAAAGTTTAATATAACATCTGTTTAACTTATAACGTGAAAGTAAGGTCAATAATATAACTTAGATTACACATTTTTCAGTTTTACTCAAATTAGGGTGGTGCAAAAATGAGTACACCCCACAACAAAAACTACTACATCTAGTACTTTGTATGGCCTCCATGATTTTTAATGACAGCACCAAGTCTTCTAGGCATGGAATGAACAAGTTGGCGACATTTTGCAACATCAGTCTTTTTTTTCCATTCTTCAACAATGACCTCTTTTAGTGACTGGATGCTGGATGGAGGGTGATGCTCAACTTGTCTCTTCAGAATTCCCCATAGGTGTTCAATTGGGTTCAGATCAGGAGACATACTTGGTCACTGAATCACTTTCACCCTGTTCTTCTTCAGAAATCCAACAGTGGCCTTCGATGTGTGTTTAGATCATTGTCATGTTGGAAAAGTGCACGACGACCAAGGGCACGGAGTGATGGTAGCATCTTCTCTTTCAGTATAGAGCAATACATCTGTGAATTCATGATGCCATCAATGAAATGCAGCTCCCCGACACCAGCAGCACTAATGCAGCCCCACATAAGGACACTGCCACCACCATGTTTCACTGTAGGCACCATGCATTTTTCTTTGTATTCCTCACCTTTGCGATACCATACAGTTTTGAAGCCATCAGTTCCAAAAACATTTATCTTGGTCTCATCACTCCAGAGTATAGAGTCCCAGTAGTCTTCATCTTTGTCAGCATGGGCCCTGGTAAACTCTAGGTGGGCTTTTTTGTGCCTGGGCTTTAGGAGAGGCTTCTTTCGTGGACGGCATCCATGCATGCCATTCCTCTGCAGTGTATGCCATATTGTGTCATGGGAAATAGTCACCCCAATTTGGCTTTCTACTTCTTTAGATAACTGCAGTGAACTTGCATGCCGATTTTCTTCAACCCTTCTCACCAGAAGACGCTCCTGTCAAGGTGTTAACTCCATGGACGACCTGGACGTCTCTGTGAGATGGTTGCAGTTCCATCTTTCTTAAATTTTTTTTTACCACTTTTGCTACAGTATTCTGAGTGATAAGTAAAGCTTTGCTGATCTTCTTGTAGCCTTCACCTTTGTGGTGTAAAGAAATTATTTTCTTTGGGGAATTCTGAAGAGAGAAAGTTGAGCATCATTCTCCATCCAGCATCCAGTCACTAAAAGAAGTCCTTGTTGAAGAATGGAAAAAGATTGATGCTGCAAAATGTCTCCAACTTGTTCATTCCATGCCTAGAAGACTTGGTGCTGTCATTAAAAATCATGGAGGCCATACAAAGTACTAGATGTAATAGTTTTTGTTGTGGGGTATACTCATTTTTGCACCACCCTAATTTGAGTAAAACTGAAAAAATGTGTCATCTAAGCTATATTATTAACCTTACTTTCACGTTATAAGTTAAACAGATGTTATATTAAACTTTGTCTTGTCAACATTTTGGAAATTGTTTGTGTTCATTGAGATATTGTTTAAAATGTTAGTTTTCAAAGGGGGTGTGCTCATTTACGCTGAGCACTGTGTGTGACTTATGAAGTGGACTGGTTGGACCAGCTCTTATTTAGGGGTTTCATACGAAAGGGGGTGAATACTTATGCACACTCCAGATTTCTGTTTTTTCATCTTATTGTTTGTGTCACAATAAAAAAAAATGTGCACCTTTAAAATTATAGGCAAGTTGTATATGTAAATCAAATGGTGTTACCCCCCAAAAAATCCATTTTAATTCCAGCTTGTAATGCAACAAAACAGGACAAACACCAAGGGGGATGAATACTTTTGCAAGGCACTGTATTGAGAGTCCTTTTATACTGCGCTGTAATGAGGCAGTGTTATGGAACAGGTGTGTGTGTGTGTGTGTGTGTGTGTGTGTGTGTGTGTGTGTGTGTGTGTGTGTGTGTGTGAGAGATTATAAGTATTCCAGAGCTTGAGAGTGGTGTGCAGCGGCCATGTTTGAAGGCTGCTGCGAGCCCTGGGAAGTGGAATCTTGAGTGTGAGCAGGTGCAGACGTGACATACTGCTGTTCTGTGTTTTTTTTTTATATTGTTCTGGTTTTGGATTTTGCCTCTGTATTGCTGTTTGTTGATTGCCTGACCTTTTGTCTGAATTTTTTACTCTGATTCTGCTTCATATTATTTACATCTGTCTATAGCCTGTTACCTACCAATATGCACGCTATATGTGATGGTCTGGGAACACAGTTGGATGTCACTGTGGCTAAATTCTAGAAAACAGTTTTAGAAAATGAGTTTTATTCTGCCAATTATATACTTAATCAAACAAATATGTTACCGATATCAAAATTATTTGTTTTTATTTGGCTACTTTCAAACCTTGCCTTTCTTGTCTGCCTGCAAAGATCCTGTTGTATAAGAAGCTAGTTTAACAAAGATACTGGTAAAAAATAGTCTGCCTAAATATATCTAAAGCATGCTTTGTTCAGTGATGGTGAGTGTGTCTAATCAGGTGTGTTTAGATACTGGCTGCCAAAATGTCCATGATGCACTTGCAACATCACATTGTCATCAAAACAGAGAAAAACACTTCCATGCTCTGTACAGATTAAAATATTTAAATGATCTAATGATAACCAGAAAGAAAGCAGGGCAGAAAAAGCATTCTTTTATCCATTTTCACAACACACTCATAAGTTTTTCAGCTGTCACAACCTGGGTTAGCTAGTTGGTATTGCATGCTGCATGGGAGTTAGCTAATAATGCTAACTAGCTAACACCTATAGTGACCGTCAGCCAGCTGAAAAGCTCATGAAAGCTCATTACAAAGAAAACAGGAAAGCAAAAACACTTAACCATTCTCACAGTAGAAAATCAGTATGAGTTCCCAAGAGTTTTGTTTAGCTTAGGGTGACCAGACGTCCCGGTTTTACCGGGACAGTCCCGGTTTGGGGTTGTGTGTCCCGAGTCCCGACAAAAGTCTGTCGGGACACGGATATGTCCCGGTTTTCGCCACTCACGGCGTTTGCGACTGAGCAGCGTGGGAATCATTAGCGGAGAAATGTCTGCATTTACTATTTTGATGAATTGACAGAAATCGCAAACTTTCCTGGTTACTGCCCCCTGGTCCTGTGGCATGGGTGTTTATTTAGCCACATTATTCCAGACAACAGAACGTGTTGCCATGCAACAATAAAATAAACATTAACTGGCACAAATGTTCTTTGTCTAGCAGCTAGCAGCAGTAATGCCGCAGCAATTATGCCAAAAAGAAAATGTACCTTTTCCAAAGGTTTACAGGGCACCTACCCCTTCCTCCGAGAGGTGCAGAACAATGCGCACGAAGCCGACTGCACACACTGTAAGTGCTTTGTTCTTGTACTGAGTTGGGTAGCCTATGCTGCAAATGCTGTGCGCTCCTTTTTATTCACCTTGTTATCCCGAGATAACGACATAATTAATTCAGGATCTCGAGAAAACAACACAACTAATTCGAGATCTCGAGAAAACAAAACCGTTATTCCGTGATCTCGAGAAAACAAAACAATTATTTCATGATCTCAGCTGGATCACTGTATCTCTGTCGGTAGAGACGAAGCCGGGCCAGTCTTCTGCAGAGGTGCCGCGGACTAATTTTGAAATTATCCCTTATTAAAAGACTTAATGCAATCTCTCCCTGTGTCAACCCCTGATCAAAATATTGCCTTATTAGGTGATCGATTATTCCAGACATTCTAATGACCAAAGTTGCGTCTATACAGAATGAGAAATAGCCCCAAAGTCAGCATATCACAAGTCTCTTGGCATACCTGAATGAACCATTTCTCAGCTGTTTACTCGAGATCTCGAAATAATGGTTTTGTTTTCTCGAGATCTCGAATTAGTTGTGTTGTTTTCTCGAGATCCTGAATTAATTATGTCGTTATCTCGGGATAACAAGGTGAATAAAAAAAAGGATTATATGAAGGGCCTCTCTCGGCTTCCGTAGTATATATTCTCAAATCACTTGTCTCTTTTTTGTTTCTGTTTAACATACCATTCTGACAGTTTGGCCATATTGCTGTGTTGAACAGCTTGTTGCACCTTCCATTAAAGTGTTCACTTTTGTACACATCTTCTTGCTTTATTCATTCAGTTGTGGGGAATGGTTAGTAAGGTTAATTCTGATCTAGGCTATGTTGAGGTCACATATCTACTTTTTATGTTCATGCTATAGTGCATACAATTTTAGAGATATAGCCTACATGTGCATATGCATTCTTCTTGGTGTTCTCACAAACAGCTGAAATAAATCAGTTTAAATTTGTCCTATGGACATAGCCTGGCCTATTCTCAGCCATTACAAAATCTGCTGTCTGACCATAATTTAACTGATCTGTATACCACTATGCTACTAGATAACAACATGCCTGTTTGTTTTATTTCATGTGAGATGTTGATAAATGTGAGCTTCAACAAAATGATAAGAGCACCTCTCTGAGTGTCACATTTACGTAAAAAAAAAAAAGGTGTGCATGCACGACCATGGTCGTGCGCAAAAGTGTCCCGGTTTCAGACTAGGGAAATCTGGTCACCCTAGTTTAGCTGCACTAGAGTTTACTCAGAACAGTAACTAGCTAACACCAATACTGACAAGAGCAAAACAAACAAACAAAAACCCCTCATAACTACGAGAAACAGGACACTCTTGACCATTCTGTCATACTGTTTCTGTATGAGTTGAATTTCCTCTGTTGATAGTATAATAACATGCCTTTAAAGCATTTAAAAGGCTGATTGGGCAACACTACAGGTCATGGTAAAATGCTAACACCAGGAGAAAAGTGAGTTTGATCTTCATTCTGGCAACAACAAAGTTGTAACAAGAGTGCTCAATTTGGCAATAACATTATTAGATAAATCGTGCTGAATAAGTGAAATATAATGACATATCATCAATTGCCAAGTGCAGTAAATGGCCCTCTGAGGAGATAGAAGTGGTGTAACTTATCTTCCTGGATATACACTAGTCTATAGCCATGCTCTTCACTGTTAACAATGTTAGGTACATTTAAGAAGAAACCTTTATTTGTCACATGCACACTTCAAGCACAGTGAAATTCATCCTCTGCATTTAACCCATCTGAAGCAGTGAACGCATGCACACACTCAGAGCAGTGGGCAGCCACACCAGAGCACCCGGGGAGCAGTCAGGGGTCAGGTACCTTGCTCAAGGGCACCTCAGCCCAAGGCCACCCCACGTCAACCCCACGTCTTTGGATTGTGGGGGAAACCGGAGCACCCGGAGGAAACCCACGCAGACACAGGGAGAACATGCAAACTCCACACAGCAAGGACCTTGTTGGCTGCTGGGTTTGAACCCGGAACCTTCTTGCTGTGAGGCGACCGTTCTAACCACTACACCACCGTGCCGCCATTTATAGACTAAATAATGAAGCAAACCAATTTCTCTTGTTCAATACTTCAACAACAAACTATTTCATTGCTTGAAAGTGATGTCATGATAAAACTTGGTAGCATTAACTCTCATTTAACTCACTGACCATTGTATTGTGTACATGGGTAAAAGGCAGGCAGATTCAAGAAGTAAAAACAAGCATGTCAAACAAACATGAACCAGCATATAGTGAGGAATTGACTTCATCGCTACAACCAGATGAAAAAACTTTTATTAAAAGAATTTGTGTTTAACATACATGTAAAGAATTTTAGCTTATTTCACTTGGTATCTTGCTGCTGTAGTAGCTCTCAGAAGATGTTAAGTCAGAGTGTGATCTGCACTACAGTCATGGCTGTAACTGTATTCAAACAGTAACTTTAATAACATCATAAGGACAGAGTTATTAAGTACATGTAATAGCTGATATTGCCCAGGAGAGCTGAGGCAGTGTCAGCGTCATTAGGCCTTAGCCCCGAGGGAGCCCACACGGCAACCATGACTAACCCATCATTCACAAATGAGTGCCATTACATGAGGAGCATGAATATTCTCCCTGGTTAGACAGAGTGGAGGAATAATCGAGTGCACTGGACCAAAAAATGAGACGGCCTCGGTACGTGCGCAAAGAGAGAGGCAGCAAAACACTCAGCTTCTAATCCTCCATGGGAGATGAAATGAGCTACTCACACGCATTTAGACAAATGCTGAACTTCAAACCAAATGCATCTCTTACATGATGTCTCTCACTGCAGACAGGAAAGAGTCATTTTCTAAACAAACATCACACTGATGCACTGCTTCATCACCTCTATGCTGTGTTATTGTATAACTGCACCATCATGTGCAGATAACACTGCTCAGAAAATGGCTTCTCTCTCTCTCTCTCTCTCTCTCTCTCCATCTATCTATCTATTGTTCTGGTGCCTAGAAGATATGAAATCTGTAGTCATACATTTTTGAAACTGTTTTTACTGCACTACCAGAGGCTGATAAATGAGAGCTATGGAGCAGAATAAAAGAAACAAACAAGATAAATATTACATAATGTGGGGATCTGTGTGTGGCTACCTGCACTGATAATGCAGGGCTTTGATTTGTGTGGCTGCTTGTTTTGTCACATGACCAACTAGGAAGTTATAAAGTTTGGCTTCCTCCTGCCATTTGCCATTGTGTCTGGGTTCCCCTGTTATGCAGGGTGAGTGCTTTGTGTTCCACTTCATGGAGGACACAGAGGTGACTGCCTGATTTTAAAGACTTGACCACCTATTGAGTAGCTGGGCTACAGACATTGATTTGCACTGGAATGTCCCATTTTGCTCCCGTGTTACTGTGCTGTGGGGGAGCACTGAACGCTCTTGCAAAACCAGGCCAGTCACTGTTTTACTGTTAGTTCACGCCTTTTTTGTGGTGTTTTGTTTGTTTGTTTGGCTGCTTTGGCTGTCTTCAAATAGCCACAGTATTTACTTGCCCTGAGTGTTTCTACCTGGGTAAATATTGCCCCGTAGTCATACTGTACATAAGCTTTAACTTTAGTCTATTGTTGTACTGGGAGCTGGCTGTTCTCCTGCTTTTGTCTCCATGTAGGTTCTCTCTGTACAGGGCCGGATCCGCATCTGACTAGCTCCTTTCTGTGGGGGGCTGCACTGAGGGGGGACACTTCTATCTTGGTGTGTACTGGTAATATACAACACAGTGTGTCATATTGTAGTGATATTCACAGCTATTGCATGTGTGTGTGTGCAGTGCTTGCTGTGTGCATGCTTGTGTGGTGTGGGTTTTGCTGCCTCTTTCCTCTCTCTCACTGGGGCCACCTGAGATGGGAGCTGTGTGTGCTGATCCGACCTTATTACTTTGAGGAGTCCCAGCCAGTTGCCCTCCATTGTCCTTGTTTCTGTCTTTCACATCATTTAATTGTATTTATACTAATTTGTAATAAATTTGAACTGCTCATAGATATGCCTCTTGTAAACTGTTCCTTTGCGGGGAAGGTTTAGCATCAGTCACACTGCAGAGTTGAGGGGTTTCCCCCGCCCAGATAGGGGGTGGCGTAGTCCGTGGTATTCTGCATGTCAGGTACTACATTTTTGGTATAGTCAGCAGGATTTATTGAGGCATTATTCTTGTTTGTATAGTTTTGTTTGGTTGTCTTTTTTTAAAACTAAAACAGTGGCTGGCTCTGGACAACAGAAGAGGACGATTGACAGCAGAGATGAACCTGTGATGAACTGAAGGCCAGCGACAAGTGTTCAATGGTTGCCCTGTTGCCTTTGTTGTGCTTCTGTTGCATCTGTTTTTCTTTTTAGTCTGCTACAAAGCTGGTAAAATGAGTTTGGAGCAGGAGCGTGAATGGGAGCAGGAGGAACTTTTAACCCTTCGGGAGGAGGTACAGGAGTTATGAGTGGCTAATGAACAGCTCAGTCAAGGAAGAGGTACTGTTAACCCTGCTGTTAGTGCTAGTGGGACTGCTTCCAGCAGCAATGTGGCCTCACCAAATTTGTCTGCTCACCCTGTATCTGAACGTGTGGTGTATATTCAGAGAGAGAGGAAATGCCCTTTCTTCTCGGGATCAAAATCTAAATCTGATATATCAGTATATGATTGGATAGAAAATGTTGAATCATGTTTGAGAGACAGAAATATGACCAGCAGAGAGAAGGCCCTCTTCCTTTATGATCATTTGGAAGGAGAAGCAAAAGCTGAAATCAGATTTCGCACACTAACTGAAAGAGAGAATCCTGATACAATTTTAAGAATTCTAAAAGAGCTCTATGGTTCCTCCTCCTCCTTTGTTAGCCTGCAAAGACAGTTTTTTGATCGAAAACAAAAGGATGGGGAGTCTTTAAAAGAATTTTCTCACTCTCTGTGGGCATTGATTGAAGAAATCAAATGTGCATATCCCAATAGATTGATTGATTCAGATATACTTGTGAGGGATCAGTTTGTGGAGCATGTCCATGATGTTTCTTTAAGACGAGAGCTTAAGAGCATTGTACGAAACGATCCCCAAGTTTCTTTTATAGCACTGCGACATGAAGCCATTAGATGGTTGGAGGAGGGTGAGCGCCCCTCTGGACAAGCTAGAGTTGGGCTTCACCACTGTGGAGTAGATGTTGAGCTTGAGGGGGCCTGTCGGGTAGTCACTGCAGGTAAAGGGGTGGAAACTTCTACTTTACAAAAGCAACTTGATCAACAGCAGTCTCAGATTGATAAAATTCTTAAGAGTTTGTCTAAGATAGAATCTGTGCTAAACCAACCTGCTTCTCGTTCCCATAACCCAAGTTACCAATTTACCACAGAAGGTTTGCCCATATGTCTCCGCTGTCGTAAGCCTGGACATGTCCTACGCCAGTGTCGCCAGGGGCCAAGACCATGGACATCCAGTCTGCCTAACCTTCAACCTGAAGAAAATCCTGCTCCAGCCAGTGCGGGACCCTCAGGTATGCATCGTAGTGAGCATGTTAATGACCCCAGTAATACTGTCTCCTCTAAGCAGCCTCTACCTCTGTCAAATATTTCTAAACCATTGATAGGTAGTTGCCCTGTAGTGGAGGTAGACATGGGGGGAGTTAAAGTGAAGTGCCTCCTGGATACTGGTTCCATGATAACTACTATCACCGAATCACTTTTTAAAGAGTCTTTCCAACACTGGGGTGCATCTAGGCTTAGGTCATGTGGGTGGTTGGCTTTAAAGGCGGCCAATGGCTTAGACATTCCCTATGTTGGGTACTTGGAGTTGGACATCAGAGTACTGAGTAGAACTATTCCAGGTCGTGGGGTTTTGGTGGTGAAAGACTCTCCTTGCACATCACCATCCACCCCTGGATTGTTGGGGATGAATGTTATTAATGAGTTCTATAGAGAGTTATTTGTACATCAGGGAGAGTCTTTATTTGCCTCTTTGTCAGCCATTCAAGCAGAACCATGCTGGGAGTCAGCCCTTCGCCATTGCCATCGGCAAGAAGTTTGTCCACTAATTCCTGAGGGTCAGGTTCGTGTCTTTGAGAAGACAGGGGAGTTCATACCAGCTGGGTCACTTAAATTTGTTAAGGTTACTGGCCCCAGAGTTCCTTATACATCATCCACCACTATGTTGTTAGAGCCAGGGGGCTCCGACCTTGCACCTGGCTTGTTGTTGTCTCCAGCCTTAGTTAATGTTTTTAATGTTGTGACTTATGTCCCTATAGTTAATGTGGGAGCCACAGGAGCTACTGTCCATTCAAAGCAAGTGTTAGGGATGATGTTGCACTCAGTTACTGGCATAGATGGGCAGCAGTTTAGCTTCAAGGGGGAGAATGAAGAGGTTGCTTGTGTCAGTATACGTTCTATAACGGGGTCTCCAGCCTCTATCTCAGAAACCATTGCAGCTCTTAAATGGCCAGGACTTTCACCAGCAGATGAAAAACAGATGAGGGAGCTCTTGGGGAAATATAGTAGTGTTTTTGCCAAACATGATGGGGATCTAGGATGCACTAATGAAATTGTACATGAAATACCTCTCTTAGATAATGCTCCAGTTCGACAAAGATACAGACGTATACCTCCTACTCAGTGGCAGGCTGTAAAAGATCACATTAAGCAGCTCCTTGAAAGTAAAGTTATCAGGGAGAGCAGCAGCCCTTATGCATCACCTATTGTCTTAGTGCAAAAGAAGTCTGGGGAGTTAAGGATGTGTGTTGATTATCGACAGCTTAACGCGAAGACACGGAAGGACGCTTATCCCCTGCCTCGAATCGAGGAATCGTTGGATGCACTGGCAGGTGCTCAGCGGTTTTCAACACTGGATCTAGCCAGTGGCTACAATCAAGTAGCTGTTGCTGAGGAAGACAAAGCAAAGACTGCATTCTGTACACCTTTTGGTCTTTTCGAGTTTGAGCGAATGCCTTTTGGTTTATGTAATGCTCCTGGAACATTTCAAAGGCTCATGGAGCGAATATATGGAGATCAGAGCTTTCATTCAGTTCTTTTATATCTCGGTGATGTTATAATCTTTTCGTCCTCAGTAGAACAGCACTTACAGAGACTGGAGATGGTCCTGAGCCGACTCAGCCAGAAGGGGTTGAAGGCCAAGCTGAGCAAATGCCGTTTTTTCCAGACCAAGGTGCAGTATCTGGGTCATCGGGTCTCCAGAGAAGGAGTGGCTACAGATCCTGAGAAGATGTCAGCCATGAGTGACTGGAAGCAGCCCTGTGATGTGACCGAAGTACGGTCATTTCTTGGATTCTGCAGCTACTACCGGCGCTTCATTAAGGGGTTTGCACAGTTGGCTGCACCCCTCCATCAACTGGTGGCAAATGTCATCAAGACTGCCAAGATGAACAGGAAGAGGCCAGCTGAAATTCTGCCCAGTATGTGGACAGAGGAGTGTGAGAGAAGTTTCAGTGAGTTGAAGAGGATGCTCATCAGTGCCCCAGTCTTGGCTTTTGCGGACTTCGCCAAGCCCTTTGTCTTGGAGGTAGATGCGAGTCATCAAGGGCTGGGTGCGGTCTTATCTCAGGAACAACAAGGTAAACTAAGACCGGTGGCATATGCTAGTCACTCATTACGGGGGTCCGAGCGCAATATGGAGAATTATAGCTCCATGAAGTTGGAGTTCCTTGCTTTAAAGTGGGCAATATCTGAGAAGTTTAGAGAGTATTTGCTTGGCAGTAAGTGCACTGTTTATACAGATAATAACCCTTTAAGTCATTTTCAAACTTTGAAGTTAGGTGCAACTGAACAACGGTGGGCTGCTCAATTAGCAGCTTTTGACTTTACTGTGCACTATCAGCCTGGCCGAAGTAATGCCAATGCTGACTCTCTTTCCCGTCAATACAGTGATCCGGCCAAGACAAGGTTGGACTCCGCTCCTTTGCTAGTTCCTGAACAGCCTGAAGGAGCGTTTTTACATCAAATTGGAGTTCTTCCCAGTTGATCTACCACTGAATTGGCACACCTGCAGGGAGCGGATCCTGTTCTGAAGGACTTTCTGTTGTATTGGAAACAAGGAAGGCCACCTAGCAAGGAGCAAAGGGTAACCCTCCATGCAGATGTCCAGCGTCTGTTTTGGCAGTGGGACCGGATCGTTGAAAGGGATGGCCTACTCTACAGGAAGGTAACAACTCCTCATGGTGAACCATACCTCCAGCTTCTCCTGCCCTTCTGTCTCCATCAGGAAGTCCTGAATAGCCTTCATGACCAACATGGGCATCAGGGAGTGCGACGGACCACCGACCTGGTAAGGCAGAGATGTTACTGGCCAGGGATGGGGACCGAAATTGAGAAGTACTGTCAGAACTGTCAGCGCTGCATCCTTTCAAAAGCTGTTCAGCCGAGGGTGAAGACTTATCAGGGCGTCCTTTTGGCTAGCCAACCTTTAGAGGTGCTTGCTATAGATTTCACACTCCTTGAACCTGCAACAGACCGTAGAGAAAATGTCCTGGTTATGACAGATGTTTTTTCTAAGTACACTCAAGCTGTTCCGACCAAGGATCAGAGTGCAGTCACAGTGGCAAGAGTTTTAGTTGATTACTGGTTCCACCGGTACGGAGTGCATAAGTGAATTCACTCTGACCAAGGGAGGAACCTTGAGAGTGCGCTTATTGGCCAGTTGTGCAAACTATATGGGATTGAGAAGTCAAGGACAACGGCATACCATCCCCAAGGAAATGGCCAATGTGAAAGGTTCAACAGGACTCTTCATGACCTGCTCCGCTCCCTGCCCCCTGAAAAGAAGCGGACATGGCCAGAATATATTTCTCAGTTGGTTTGGGCATATAACACCACAACCCATTGCTCTACAGGTCACTCTCCCTACTCCTTAATGTTTGGGGTACCGCCCCAACTCCCTGTGGATTTTCTCTTGGGGGTGGATATGGCACGCCTGTCCACAAGCCCCCAGGATGAATGGGTCCTACAGCACCAAGAACGGCTGCAGGTAACACGGGACCTGGCAAGGAGAAACCTGGAGGAGGCAGCGGAGTATCGGCAACAGAGTCATAACCAACAGGTATGTGACCCGGGATTTAAAGAAGGTCAGCTAGTCTATTTGAAGGACCATCGCCACCATGGTCGGCACAAGATTCAGGATGTCTGGTCACCAGTCTTTTATCAGGTTGTTAAAGTACCAACGGAGCCAGGTGGGCCCTATACGGTTATACTGGCAGATGGAACTGGCAATGTGAGGCAAGTCAACAGATTTGAGATGCGGGCATCACAACTGGAAACTTTGCCCATTAGGTCTGAAGCTTCTCAATCACCCCCGAGACCCAGCTGCCCAGAACACGACTCAACCAGCAGTGCTGAGGACATCCTAGTGTGGATAGATGAGGCAAACCCCCAGCAAATGGCCCTCATGCCAGAGGCACCACAGACGGATTTAAGTATGGCGTCATCCACATCAATTGATGAAGCGGGAACTGGTGGTGATTCCAATCCACCCCAGAATGAACAGGGTGTAGTGGGGGCTGCTGCTCTCTTTGAGACCAAGGTTGATGGGATGGAGCCTAGATTTTGAGTATATTTGGTCATCGGGAGGACGACTCATTTTGAAGGGGGTGTGTGGGGGGATCTGTGTGTGGCTACCTGCACTGATGATGCAGGGCTTTGATTTGTGTGGCTGCTTGTTTTGTCACATGACCAACTAGGAAGTTATAAAGTTTGGCTTCCTCCTGCCATTTGCCATTGTGTCTGGGTTCCCCTGTTATGCAGGGTGAGTGCTTTGTGTTCCACTTCATGGAGGACACAGAGGTGACTGCCTGATTTTAAAGACTTGACCACCTATTGAGTAGCTGGGCTACAGACATTGATTTGCACTGGAATGTCCCATTTTGCTCCCGTGTTACTGTGCTGTGGGGGAGCACTGAACGCTCTTGCAAAACCAGGCCAGTCACTGTTTTACTGTTAGTTCACGCCTTTTTTGTGGTGTTTTGTTTGTTTGTTTGTTTGGCTGCTTTGGCTGTCTTCAAATAGCCACAGTATTTACTTGCCCTGAATGTTTCTACCTGGGTAAATATTGCCCCGTAGTTATACTGTACATAAGCTTTAACTTCAGTCTATTGTTGTACTGGGAGCTGGCTGTTCTCCTGCTTTTGTCTCCATGTAGGTTCTCTCTGTACAGGGCCGGATCCGCACCTGACTAGCTTCTTTCTGTGGGGGGCTGCACTGAGGGGGGACACTTCTATCTTGGTGTGTACTGGTAATATACAACACAGTGTGTCATATTATAGTGATATTCACAGCTATTGCATGTGTGTGTGTGTGCAGTGCTTGCTGTGTGCATGCTTGTGTGGTGTGGGTTTTGCTGCCTCTTTCCTCTCTCTCACTGGGGCCACCTGAGATGGGAGCTGTGTGTGCTGATCTGACCTTATTACTTTGAGGAGTCCCAGCCAGTTGCCCTCCATTGTCCTTGTTTCTGTCTTTCACATCATTTAATTGTATTTATACTAATTTGTAATA
The DNA here is from genome assembly GCF_027579695.1 of Neoarius graeffei. Lineage (NCBI taxonomy): Eukaryota > Metazoa > Chordata > Actinopteri > Siluriformes > Ariidae > Neoarius > Neoarius graeffei. The sequence goes on from NC_083572.1 coordinate 73,737,203, forward strand.
AATTTGAACTGCTCATAGATATGCCTCTTGTAAACTGTTCCTTTGCGGGGAAGGTTTAGCATCAGTCACACTGCAGAGTTGAGGGGTTTCCCCCGCCCAGATAGGGGGTGGCGTAGTCCGTGGTATTCTGCATGTCAGGTACTACAATAAATTTAAAGAAAGAATGAAACAAAACAGTGAGAGAGAAAGAGAGAGATGCCTGTAATTATGAAAACAGGGTTCACATGGAACCCTATGCCACGTACGTAATGCACCACACATATAGTACTACTCAAAAAGGGACTGCTTATTTAATAATAATAATAATAATAATAATAATAATAATAATAATACAACCCCGATTCCAAAAAAGTTGGGACAGAGTACAAATTGTAAATAAAAACGGAATGCAATAATTTACAAATCTCAAAAACTGATATTGTATTCACAATAGAACATAGACAACATATCAAAAGTCGAAAGTGAGACATTTTGAAATTTCATGCCAAATATTGGCTCATTTGAAATTTCATGACAACAACACATCTCAGAAAAGTTGGGACAGGGGCAATAAGAGGCTGGAAAAATTAAAGGTACAAAAAAGGAACAGCTGGAGGACCAAATTGCAACTCATTAGGTCAATTGGCAATAGGTCATTAACATGACTGGGTATAAAAAGAGCATCTTGGAGTGGCAGCGGCTCTCAGAAGTAAAGATGGGAAGAGGATCACCAATCCCCCTAATTCTGCGCCGACAAATAGTGGAGCAATATCAGAAAGGAGTTCGACAGTGTAAAATTGCAAAGAGTTTGAACATATCATCATCTATAATGCATAATATCATCAAAAGATTCAGAGAATCTGGAAGAATCTCTGTGCGTAAGGGTCAAGGCTGGAAAACCATACTGGGTGCCCATGATCTTCGGGCCCTTAGACGGCACTGCATCACATACAGGCATGCTTCTGTATTGGAAATCACAAAATGGGCTCAGGAATATTTCCAGAGAACATTATCTGTGAACACAATTCACCGTGCCATCCGCCGTTGCCAGCTAAAACTCTATAGTTCAAAGAAGAAGCCGTATCTAAACATGATCCAGAAGCGCAGATGTCTTCTCTGGGCCAAGGCTCATTTAAAATGGACTGTGGCAAAGTGTAAAACTGTTCTGTGGTCAGACGAATCAAAATTTGAAGTTCTTTATGGAAATCAGGGACGCCGTGTCATTCGGACTAAAGAGGAGAAGGACGACCCAAGTTGTTCTCAGCGCTCAGTTCAGAAGCCTGCATCTCTGATGGTATGGGGTTGCATTAGTGCGTGTGGCATGGGCAGCTTACACATCTGTGTGGTAAGTTCCCTATGTGTGGGTGGAGCACAGAGGACGGCAGGACAGAGATCAACGTATCAGAAGGCTTTATTGCCGTACTTTTCAGTTTGACAATTTCAAGACGTGAATATGAGACACACACACACTGTCGTCTTGTCTCGGGAAGCTCCCTCTGCTCTCCCTCTGCCTCCTTAAATAGGGTGCGGTTACTGGGAAGACACACAAACACAGGTTAATTGCCGTCAGGTGTAGTGATTCTGCCACTCACCTTCCCTGACTCCGCCCTCCTGTCACAGACCGGCGCTTGACCACGACCCCGCTGCCACATACCCCCACCGCCCGACTCAGGCCAGGCGGCTGTCCGGCCTGCAGCCGACTCCCCCCCCTTGACGGGAGAGGAAGTCTGCCACGATCATCTGCACCCCCGGCCTGTGGACCACCTTGAAATTGAAGGGTTGGAGTGCCAGATACCAATGGGTGATCCGTGCGTTGGCATCTTTCATGCGGTGGAGCCACTGGAGGGGCGCGTGGTCTGAACAGAGGGTGAAAGGGCGCCCCAGCAGGTAGTAACGGAGGGCAAGGACCGCCCACTTGATCGCTAGACATTCTTTTTCGATTGTGCTGTAGCGCCCCTCACGCACCGACAGCTTCCTGCTAATGTACAGGATGGGGTGGTCCTCCCCCTCCACCTCCTGGGACAACACTGCCCCCAGCCCTCTGTCCGACACGTCGGTCTGCAACACAAAAGGGAGAGAAAAGTCAGGGGAGTGTAATAGTGGCCCCCCACACAGTGCAGCCTTTAACTCAGAGAAAGCCCGCTGGCACTGCTCCGTCCTCTGGACCGGATCTGGTGCCCCCTTTTTAGTGAGATCAGTCAGCGGGCTGGTGACGTCCGAATAATTAGGTATAAACCTACGATAGTAGCCAGCCAGCCCCAGGAACTGTCTCACCCCCTTTTTGGTCTTGGGCCTTGGGCAGGCCACAATTGCTGCTGTCTTGTTAATTTGGGGACGCACCTGCCCGTTGCCCAAGTGGAAGCCCAGATACCGTACTTCCACCCGCCCAATCGCACACTTCTTCGGGTTGGCAGTGAGACCCGCTCGCCTCAGTGACCTAAGGATGGCCCTCAGGTGTTGTAAGTGCCGCTGCCAGTCGTTACTATAAATGATTATATCATCAAGGTATGCGGCCGCATAGGTGGTGTGGGGGCAGAGGACCCTGTCCATCAGCTGCTGAAACGTAGCAGGCGCCCCAAACAGCCCAAAAGGAAGTGTGACGAATTGGTCCAAGCCGAACCGTGTGGAAAAGGCCGTTTTTTCCCAGGATAATGGAGTCAAGGGGATCTGCCAATATCCCTTTGTCAAATCCAGTGTCGAATAAAAGCGAGCCGTGCCTAGTCGATCGAGCAGCTCATCAATACGAGGCATTGGGTACGGGTCGAATTTAGACACTGCGTTGACTTTTCTATAGTCCACACAGAACCGGACCGACCCATCGGCCTTGGGTACCAAGACCACCGGGCTGCTCCAGTCACTGTGGGACTCCTCGACGATGCCCATTTCGAGCATGGTCTGAAGTTCTTCCCGAACCACCTTTTTTTTGTGTTCGGGTAGCCTGTAAGGGCGGCTACGCACTACCACCCCCAGAGGCGTCTCTATGTGGTGCTCTATGAGGTTAGTGCGACCGGGCAGGGGCGAGAACACATCCGAAAACTCGGTCTGCAACTGGGCGACCTCCGTGAGTTGGGTCGGGGAGAGGTGGTCTCCACAGGGGACCGGAGAGGTACGTGATGCCAATGTCCCTTTTTGAACCTCTGGCCCCAGCTCCGCCTTCTCCAGAACTACTGACGCCAACGCTACGGGGACCTCCTCGTTCCAGAGTTTAAGCAGATTGAGGTGGTAAATCTGTAGCGCCCCACCCCTGTCCATTCGCCTCACCTCATAGTCGACGTTCCCGACTCGCCGTGTGACCTCAAAGGGTCCTTGCCACTTGGCGATCAATTTGGAGCTCGACGTGGGCAACAGTACGAGTACCTTATCTCCCGGAGTGAACTCTCTAAGGCGCGTACCCTTGTTGTACAGGTGGGCTTGCCGTTCCTGGGCCTGCCGCAAATTCTCCTGAGTTAGGTGGGTGAGCGTGTGGAGTTTTGCGTGCAGGTCCATAACGTACTGAATTTCGTTTTTGCTCTGTGAAGGTCCCTCCTCCCAATTTTCCCGCAGCACATCTAGGATGCCGCGTGGCTTACGCCCATATAATAATTCAAATGGGGAGAACCCCGTGGAGGCTTGGGGGATCTCTCGCACTGAGAACAGCAAGGGTTCGGGCCACTTATCCCAATTGCGTGCGTCCTCACTCACAAATTTTTTAATAATATTTTTGAGGGTGCGGTTGAACCGTTCTACTAAACTGTCCGTTTGTGAGTGATACACACTGGTGCGGATCGGCTTAATCCCCAACAACCCATACAGTTCGTTCAGTGTACGTGACATAAACGAGGTGCCTTGATCAGTCAGAATCTCTTTCGGGATTCCAACTCGGGAGATGACGCGGAAGAGTGCCTCCGCAATACTGCGTGCTGAGATATTGCGCAGAGGCACTGCTTCCGGGTATCGCGTTGCATAGTCCACCAGAACTAATATAAAGCGGTACCCTCGTGCTGACCGATCTAATGGCCCGACGAGATCCATCCCAATTCTCTCGAACAGGGTCTCGATTAACGGAAGAGGGCGCAAAGGCGCTTTTGGAATGGCCACTGGATTTACTAACTGGCATTCGCGGCATGCCATACACCACCTATGGACATCGCCGCGAATCCCCGGCCAATAGAATCGGGCCATTATTCGGGCTAGTGTTTTATCCTGCCCTAAGTGTCCAGCCATGGGATTAAAGTGAGCCGCCTGGAATACCAATTCCCGGCGGCTCTTCGGAATTAACAGCTGTGTGACTCACTCTTTAGTTTGAGTGTCCTGCGTCACTCGGTATAATCTATCCTTCATAACTGCGAAGTAGGGGAAGGACGGGGTGGCGTTCGGCTGGAGCGTTTGACCATCGATTACTCTCACTTGGTCCAACGCATGCCGCAGAGTCTCGTCTCGCGATTGTTCTAATGGGAAATCCGCGAGGGATTCCCCAATAGAGAGAGGAGGAGCCGGCGGCTCCTAACTCTGACGCGGAGATGACGTAGACGGCTCTGCGACAGCTGCTCCCACCAAAGCGACACCGGGACCTCCCCCTGTCAAATGGCAGGACCCACTCTTTACTAGGCGCGTCATTAAACCCCGAAATCCTGGCCAATCAGTCCCCAAAATTAAAGAGTGGGTAAGGCGAGGATTAACCGCCGCCTTCACTATAGATTTTTCCCCTCTGAAAAATATGTGGACCGACACCAAAGGGTAGCTGTGAACATCCCTGTGCACACACAACACCTTCACCCCCTGTGCTCCCCCCAATGCCTCGTCTTGAACCAGGCTTTGGCGGATCGAGGTCTGATTGCAACCAGAATCCACCAACGCCTGATATGTAGCCCCTTGGACACTCACCGGTATGCGATATGCTCCGGCCCGAACGAGGGCGGCCTCTGGTGCATCGGGGATCAGTACCACCGCGCCCACTTCCATTGCCGTGCATTGTTGTTGCAGGTGGCCCGGCTCCCCGCAGCGCCAGTAAACCGGCCCGGGCTTTCCCTCTGCACTGGTGCTCTGGGGCTCACTTACCTGAGGGGGGGAGAGACAGACACAGAAGGGAGAAACGGGAGGGCACCACGGGTGTGGCGGGCCGGCTGGGGTGGAGCCGGCCCCCGTCTCCGCGGTGGGGGAATGGGGCGAGGACGGGACACAGAAGGAAGGGGAGAGAGAGAGAGAGAGAGAGAGAGAGAAGAGGAGAGAAGGGTTGACGTCTTCGGCTGTCCTGCCACCGGAACAGCCGCCAAATGATCTTCCGCCAGCCTGACTGCCTGATCCAGCGACGCCGGGCGGTGGCACTGGACCCACTCCGCAGTTCCTGCTGGTAGGCGGGCGATGAACTGTTCCAGTACCACCTGGTTGACGATTCCCTCGGCGTCGCGATCGTTGGCCCTCAACCACCGCCAGCAGGTGTCCCGGAGCTGCTGGCCGAACGCGAACAGCCAGCCGACTTCCTCCAAACACAGCGTGCGGAAGCGCTGGCGCTGTTGTTCCGGTGTGCGCCCCACGCGCTGGAGGACAGCCCAGCGGAGGTCCGCATAGGCCAGCCGGTGGTCGGCGGGGAGCTGTAGCGCGGCCAGCTGTGCCTCTCCCGTTAGCAGGGGGAGGAGGCGCGCCGCGCGCTGCTCCAGCGGCCACCCCGAGGCTTCGGCGACCTGTTCAAACAATGTGAGGAACACCTCGGGGTCGTCCTGCGGGCCCATCTTGGTGACAGTGAGGGGGGACGGGCCCGCGGCCGGAGCGCTGGTGGACCCTGCCGACGCGAGGAGATGCCGGAACGCCTCGCGATCTTCCTGCTGGGCCAGCACCAGGGCTTCGAAGCGCCGCTCTTGTTCCTTTCAGAGTGTGATGAGCGCCTGGTGCTGGCTTTGCTGAGCTGTGGCGAGGGTGTGGACCAGGTCCGCGAACGGGGAGGATTCCATGGGGCTGCTGGGTTGGTGCTCCACTGTCCCGGGTTTCGGCACCACTGTGGTAAGTTCCCTATGTGTGGGTGGAGCACAGAGGACGGCAGGACAGAGATCAAGGTATGAGAAGGCTTTATTGCCATACTTTTCAGTTTGACAATTTCAAGACGTGAATACGAGACACACACACACTGTTGTCTTGTTTCGGGAAGCTCCCTCTGCTCTCCCTCTGCCTCCTTAAATAGGGCGCGGTTACTGGGAAGACACACAAACACAGGTTAATTGCCGTCAAGTGTAGTGATTCTGCCACTCACCTTCCCTGACTCCGCCCTCCTGTCACAGACCGGCGCTTGACCACGCCCCTGCTGCCACAATCTGGAAAGACACCATCAATGCTGAAAGGTATATCCAGGTTCTAGAGCAACATATGCTCCCATCCAGACGACGTCTCTTTCAGGGAAGACCTTGCATTTTCCAACATGACAATGCCAAACCACATACTGCATCAATTACAGCATCATGGCTGCGTAGAAGAAGGGTCCGGGTACTGAACTGGCCAGCCTGCAGTCCAGATCTTTCACCCATAGAAAGCATTTGGCACATCATAAAATGGAAGATATGACAAAAAAGACCTAAGACAGTTGAGCAACTAGAATCCTACATTAGACAAGAATGGGTTAACATTCCTATCCCTAAACTTGAGCAACTTGTCTCCTCAGTCCCCAGACGTTTACAGACTGTTGTAAAGAGAAAAGGGGATGTCTCACAGTGGTAAACATGGCCTTGTCCCACCTTTTTTGAGATGTGTTGTTGTCATGAAATTTAAAATCACCTAATTTTTCTCTTTAAATGATACATTTTCTCAGTTTAAACATTTGATATGTCCTCTATGTTCTATTCTGAATAAAATATGGAATTTTGAAACTTCCACATCATTGCATTCTGTTTTTATTTACAATTTGTACTTTGTCCCAACTTTTTTGGAATCGGGGTTGTAATAATCTAAACATGCTCCCTTCATATGATGACAAAAAATGTAGCAGAAACACTTAAATTTTACATGATGATGCATTTTGGGGTGGCACAGTGGTGTAATGGTTAGCACTGTCGCCTCACAGTAAGAAGGTCCTGGGTTCAAGCCCAGTTGCTGGTTTGGACCTTTCTGTGTGGAGTTTGCATGTTCTCCCCGTGTCTGTGTGGGTTTCCTCCGGTTTCCCCCACAGTCCAAAGACATGCAGGTTAGGTTAATTGGTGGCTCTAAATTGACTGTAGGTGTGAGTGTGAATGGTTGTTTGTCTCTGTGTCAGCCCTGCGATAACCTGGCGACTTGTCCAGGGTGTACCCCGCCTCTCGCCCATAGTCAGCTGGGATAGGCTCCAGCTTGCCTGCGACCCTGTAGAACAGGATAAGTCACTACAGATGATGGATGGATGATGATGCATTTTGCTGTGTCCAACTTGGATGTTCCTCATGGAGCATACAGAGCTCAAGCAGTTGTTGCCCATTATTGTTCATGTTGCCAATCCCATACTGCCAGAGGCAACTTGGCCAGGAGTCATGGGCAGCACCCACTCTGGCATTGAAGTTGCAAAGTAGCAGCAACTGTTCTTGACTTGAGATGTTCTGTATTGTCAATGAGAGCTGATCGTAGAACTCATCCTTCATGTCTTGTGGAGAGTAGAATGTTGGAGCATAAACACTGGCAAGGTTGACAGGCCCAACGGTTGGGTGCAGTCAGAATGAGAAAATCTACTCCGTCTCTTTCTCACTAGGCTCTACCATCTTCAGCGGTGAGTTCTTCATGGGATAGCTGACACATGCTTTCTGGTCTCGTCTGAGCCCCTGCTCTGCCAGAAGAAGGTATAGACTCTCTCACATGGGGTTCCTGATCCTGGGAGACATGTCTCATGAAGCATTGCAATGTCCATTTGGAGTCTCAGCAGCTCATTGTTAATCACTGCTGTCTTGTGTGTGATGCTTATTTCCCAAAGGTCATCTGATATGCCAGTGGTCATGGTCCATACATTTGAGTACCCCTGTCTGAGTGCTGGCTTCTTTCTTCATCTTCTTGTTGTGCCTAGTGCAGAGTTTGCAGTCCATAGTTCGGGACACTTGTATCACTAAACCCCATGCACCCAGTTGAGTGGGCAGACTGTGGCAGGACAGCACTTAATTGGCTGGGGGATGCCCAGCTAAAGGTGGGTGGTAGCTGTCCAGTAAGACCTGATGATGATCTCTCCCTCCATCGAACGCAACCTCTGGCACCTTGCTCTACGCCAATTGAGCACAGGTTTATAACCAGTAGTCTGCTGCTTTTCATGTTGTGCCAATGCTGGAGTGTCCTCTCCAGGACACAGGCCTGGACAAGGTTGTATGGGAGGCTGGCAATTGCCCAGGCAGCAAGTCTCCCCTCTCCACATGCCAGTTGGTGTCCACATTTTTATTATTATTGCCATAATAGTAGAAATGGACATTTCAGACAAGTCGCTATTTTATGGTGGCATGTGTTTTTGTTGAAAATAATTATTTCTTAATGAGGGATTTGTTTTTCTCTGATTTTTTTTAATTAAAGGTTGTTTTTTTTCTCATTTTTTTTAGTGTGAGATGAAGCTACTTCACCAAAAGGTGGATTTTTTTTGTAACCCATTTTATTAATCTTTACAAAGGGTGCCAATAATCGTGGCAGGTACTGTGTGTATATTTTTCTAACACATAAGAAAAATAAAGGTAATAATTCAGTTACGACAAAAGAAATGCTGTATTCTTTCATCAAACGGTTGAACCATTCTGCTCAATGTTGTAAGATGTAAACAAATGCCTCAGCTTATGGAAGATTTAGCACTCACTTTTAATAAGTAATATTGTATATTATAAAATATTTTTATTGGTATAGAAGTGAGTCAAAATAACTCCCATTTCTGCCTTTCAGCCTTTACTTTCATCATTCGTTTTGAATCAAAAAACTTCCATTTCTGTCTTTCAGACTTTATCCTAATCAATTGTTTTGTGCTCAAAGCTATCTATGCACTTGAACTTTTATGGAGCTTTGTGGGCGATACTGAAAAGAGCTGTATTGGGAATGCACTTTTAGTTTATGGGCGCTTAAGATACAAATGAAAGTATGAAGAAAAATCAGGGTTTCTGAAACATTTGTAAATCCAGTGGAAACTTTTAGTTTGGTTTGACTTAAGGAAACTTTTGCACACAACTTTAGTGAAAGTTGATAAAATGAGGTCAATTGAGTCAGCAGGAACAAAATTCTAAATGTATACATCTAAGAACTTCACTGAAAATCCTAAAATAATTTATTTAAAATCAGAGCTATAGGGTCAGATTTGATGTAAGTGTTTTGGTTTCATATGTCATCAGTGATTTACACCACAGAAACTAGTTACTTTACTTTCAGGCTTTTGTGTGTATTGACTTGCCACAATTAATCCACAAGCAGTCGATTAATCCACACAGGGGAGTGCAACTGACATTACAAAATGGTCTTCTGTGAGTTGCATGTAATAACAGCTTTCGAGCAGAAAGGTAATTAAATCCATAAATTCCCAAAGGTATCATTCTGCAACGTTATCCTGATCTGCTGCTCCAAAATGACAGCCTGGACTGCAACATGTGTTTATATCTAAGGCTTGGCAATTTGACTATACGGTATGATATTAATATCACAATAGATTTAATTATGAATAAGAAAATCATAAGCAATTTTATAATTCTGTTAGCCCTGCTGACAAGTAGTTAACTGATGTTAAAGCATTTTTTGTACTTATTGCCTCATTTCTTCTTCTTTTATCTGATTAAATATTTATTTTTTGTAACTGAACAAAAGCATTCTATAAAATATCACAGCAGGTATAATAATAATAATAATAATAATAATAATAATAATAATAACTACTTTTTGAATTATTTTTTAATGTGTCACTCTACTGGAACTGTGTTAGCAATATCTCTTCTGTTATAAATGCTTTTTTTTTTTAACTACCCCCAATTTTTAAGCCTTTATCTGTTGAAGTGTGTTTGAATTTGCAGTCTGCTAAGCCATGGAAAGCACACTGACACTTCACACTCGTACATTTTCTCCCAGTTTTGCTAAGCTAGTCCTGCTGTAGCTCCATACAGCTAGTTAACACCTCTTTACTGCTTCTGCAGGGCTACTGTAGCACAAACTGCTGAAAAAGTTAATGCTGGCTAAAACAGAAAGGTGCCAGCATTAACTTTTTCAGCAATTTGTGCTACAGTAGCTCTTCTGTGGGATTTGACCATTTGGGCTAGCCTTCATGCCCCATGAGAATCAGTGAGTCTTCAACACCCATGACCCTGTTGCCAGTTCACCAGTTGTCCTTCCTTGGACCACTTTTGGTAGGTACTAACCACTGCATACTGGGAACACCCCACAAGATGTGCCATTTTGGAGATGCTCAGACCCAGCCATCCAGCCATCACAATTTGGCCCTTGTCAAAGTCACTCAGATCCTTTTGCTTGCCCATTTTTCCTGCTTCCAACACATCAACTTCAAGAACTGATTGTTCTCTTGTTGCCTAATATATCACACCCCTTGACAGGTGCCATTGTAATGAGATAATCAGTGTTATTCACTTTACCTGTCAGTGTTTTTAATTTTATGGCTGATCGGTGTGTCTATGTGTTGCGACATGGGATTTTTGTACCAGATGCTCTGTTTATAGAATGTGTAAAAATAGCGTTGAAAAGCACGTGATATTTTGCACCATCTTCACTGGCTGATCCAGTAACTATAAATGAATAATCACCTCAATAGCGCCCCTATGGGATCAGTCAGTGAAAACAGTGCAAAATATCGTGCTCTTTTCAACGCCTTTTCTACACATTCTGTAAACAGAGCATCTGGTACAAAAATCTTGTACATGAGCATAATGCCGAGTTGGCTATAAGCCATGTATGACGAGATTGAGTGGAATAACTGTTTAATTCTATCCACATTCACTGGATTTTGAGAAACAGAGGTGTGTGGTTTTTTTTTGCAAATTCATTAAATAAAAACTTTATACAAAATGTTTGACAAAATCATTTCTGCTTAGAATGTAAACAAACCGGCAAAATGACAGTAGCGATTTGTGAAAAATGCTATAATAATAATAATAATAATAATAATAATAATTCTTGAAAAATTAAAAAGATACATTCTTACCATCAAATACTTTCATTCCATATTTTGCTGCTTTTTTTATTATGTGGGGTTTTGTTTTCAAGCGGAGTTTTTATTTTGTCCTCGGTTGGTTCAGCAACATGCCCCGCCATTTTGTTTTTCTCTACTCACAGTATATGAACTGATATCCTAATAGTAGAGTAGCCAATCAGAGCACATGATTGCTTGATTGCATGATTGCAGTGAATGTGGATATAATAAATATACACACACATAAAGCATCAACATAAAAGTCATGTAAGAGACAAAGTGAAACATAACTTGAGTGAGATGATCCACCCTACTGTGAAGTGCACATAAACATTACATTACATTACAGGTATTTAGCAGACGCTCTTATCCAGAGAGATGTACAAAATACCCCAAGCAGCCTGGGGAGCAGTTAGGGATTAGGTGCCTTGCTCAAGGGCACTTCAGCTATTCCAGCTGGTTTAGGGAATTGAATCGACATCCTTTTGATCCCAAAGCTGCTTCTCTAACCATTAAGTCATGACTTCCCCATAAACATACATTTTAAAAAAGATGTTTCTGATCCAGTCTTTTTCGAGAAAACTCCATTTTGGAAAAATTAATATTATTTTGTTTTCTACATAAATTTATATTTGCATAAGCATTTATTAATTGCATTTTGAAATAAAAAAATATATATATTAAAATTTTAATAAAAAGACAGTGTAGTTAAACCCCCACTCCCAATTTGCTGCTACAGGAAAGCCAATCCCTTGTTCCCAAGACACTTGCCATTTAAACCCTAAATACTATTATACATATTGTATATCGTAAAAAAAAAAATGTCTTTAATCCCTGTGATATAATATCCCCCAGCTGTGTATGTGTACCTTTTGCTCACTGGGAAAATTTAGACAAGGGTAACCTTGTTGAGAGTCACATCCATACAGGACCACAAATCTGAATCCAGACTGAGAACAAACAACTGATAAATGTTTGTAACACTCCCTACGTGTGGGTGGAGCACTGAGGACGGCAGGACAGAGATCAGGTTTGGGAAAAGGCTTTATTGCCACACTTTTCAGTGAACAATCGTTACGGTGACTAGACAGACAGACACACACAGCCAGCGTCTAGTCCGGAGATCCCCTCTGCTCTCACTCTCCCTCCTTAAATAGGGCGCGGTCACTGGGAAGACACACACAAACACAGGTTAATTGTTCTCAGGTGTCGTGATTCTGCCACTTACCTTCCCTGACTCCGCCCTCCTGTCACCGACCGGCGCTTGACCACGCCCCCGCTGCCACATACCCCCACCGCCCGACTCAGGCCGGGCGCCCGTCCGGCCTGCAGCCGACTCCCCCCCCCCCTTGACGGGAGAGGAAGTCCGCCACGACCATCTGCGCCCCCGGCCTGTGGACCACCTTGAAATTAAAGGGTTGGAGCGCCAGATACCAACGGGTGATCCGCGCGTTGGCATCTTTCATGCGGTGGAGCCACTGGAGGGGCGCGTGGTCCGAACAGAGGGTGAAAGAGCGCCCCAGCAGGTAGTACCGGAGGGCGAGGACCGCCCATTTGATCGCCAGGCACTCCTTTTCAATCGTGCTGTAGCGCCCCTCACGCACTGACAGCTTCCGGCTGATGTATAAGACCGGGCGATCCTCCCCCTCCACCTGCTGGGACAAAACGGCCCCCAGCCCTCTGTCCGACGCATCCGTCTGTAACATAAAAGGGAGAGAGAAGTCAGGGGAGTGTAAAAGTGGCCCCCCACACAGTGCAGCCTTTACCTCCGAGAAAGCCCGCTGGCACTGCTCCGTCCACTGGACCGGATCTGGCGCCCCCTTTTTAGTGAGGTCAGTCAGCGGGCTGGTGACGTCCGAATAATTAGGTATAAACCTACGATAGTAGCCAGCCAGCCCCAGGAACTGTCTCACCCCCTTTTTGGTCTTGGGCCTCGGGCAGGCCGCAATCGCTGCTGTCTTATTAATTTGGGGACGCACCTGCCCGTTGCCCAAGTGGAAGCCCAGATACCGTACTTCCACCCGCCCAATCGCACACTTCTTTGGGTTGGCAGTGAGCCCCGCCCGTCTCAGCGACCTAAGGACGGCCCTCAGGTGTTGCAGGTGCCGCTGCCAGTCGTTACTATAAACGATAATGTCGTCCAGGTAGGCGGCCGCATAGGTGGCGTGGGGCCGGAGGACCCGGTCCATCAGCCGCTGAAACGTAGCGGGCGCCCCAAACAGCCCAAACGGAAGTGTGACGAACTGGTGTAAGCCAAACGGTGTGGAAAAGGCCGTTTTCTCCCGGGATAATGGAGTCAAGGGGATCTGCCAATATCCCTTCGTTAAATCCAGTGTCGAGTAGAAGCGAGCCGTGCCTAGTCGATCGAGCAGCTCATCAACACGAGGCATTGGGTATGCGTCAAATTTAGACACCGCGTTGACTTTTCTATAGTCCACACAGAACCGGACCGAGCCGTCGGCCTTGGGAACCAAGACCACCGGGCTGCTCCAGTCGCTGTGGGACTCCTCGACGATGCCCATTTCGAGCATGGCCTGAAGTTCTTCCCGAACCACCTTTTTTTTGTGTTCGGGTAGTCTATAAGGGCGGCTACGCACTACCACCCCCGGGGGTGTCTCTATGTGGTGTTCTATGAGGTTAGTGCGACCGGGCAGGGGCGAGAACACATCCGAAAACTCGGCCTGCAACTGGGCGACCTCCGTGAGCTGGGTCGGGGAGAGGTGGTCTCCACAGGGGACCGGAGAGGTACGTGATGCCAAACTCTCTTTTTGAACCTCCGGCCCCAGCTCCGCCTTCTCCGGAACTACCGACACCAACGCCACGGGGACCTCCTCGTTCCAGAGTTTGAGCAGATTGAGGTGGTAAATCTGTGGCGCCCCACCCCTGTCTGTTCGCCTCACCTCATAGTCGACGTCCCCGACTCGCCGTGTGACCTCAAAGGGTCCTTGCCACTTGGCGATTAATTTGGAGCTCGACGTGGGCAAGAGTACGAGTACTTTATCTCCCGGTGTGAACTCTCTAAGGCGCGTACCCTTGTTGTACAGGCGGGCTTGCCGTTCCTGGGCCTGCCGCAAGTTCTCCTGAGTTAGGTGGGTGAGCGTGTGGAGTTTTGCGCGCAGGTCCATAACGTACTGAATTTCATTCTTACTTTGTGAAGGTCCCTCCTCCCAATTTTCCCGCAGCACGTCCAGGATGCCGCGCGGCTTACGCCCATATAATAATTCGAACGGGGAGAACCCCGTGGAGGCTTGAGGGACCTCTCGCACTGAGAACAGCAAGGGTTCGAGCCACTTATCCCAATTACGTGCGTCCTCACTTACGAATTTCTTAATGATATTTTTGAGGGTGCGGTTGAACCGTTCTACTAAACCGTCCGTTTGTGGGTGATATACACTGGTGCGGATCGGCTTAATCCCCAATAACCCATACAGTTCGCGCAGTGTTCGTGACATAAACGTAGTGCCTTGATCAGTCAGAATCTCTTTCGGGATTCCAACTCGGGAGATGACGCGGAAGAGTGCCTCTGCAATACTGCGTGCTGAGATATTGCGCAGAGGCACTGCTTCCGGGTATCGCGTTGCATAGTCCACTAGAACTAATATAAAGCGGTACCCTCGTGCTGACCGATCTAATGGCCCGACGAGATCCATCCCAATTCTTTCAAACGGGGTCTCGATTAACGGTAGAGGGCGCAATGGCGCTTTTGGAATGGCTGCTGGGTTTACTAACTGGCATTCGCGGCATGCCGTACACCACCTACGGACATCGCCGCGAATCCCCGGCCAATAGAAACGGGCCATTATTCGGGCTAGTGTTTTATCCTGCCCTAAGTGTCCAGCCATGGGATTAAAGTGAGCCGCCTGGAATACCAATTCCCGGCGGCTTTTTGGAATCAAAAGCTGCGTGACTCGCTCCTTAGTTTGAGTGTCCTGCGTCACTCGGTATAATCTATCCTTCATAATCGCGAAGTAGGGGAAGGACGGGGTGGCGTTCGGCTGGAGCGTTTGACCATCGATTACTCTCACTTGGTCAAACGCATGCCGCAGAGTCTCGTCTCGCGACTGCTCTAATGGGAAATCCGTGAGGGAATCCCCAATAGAGAGAGGAGGGGCCGGCGGCTCCTCACTCTGACGCGGAGATGACGTAGACGGCTCTGTGACAGCTGCTCCCGCCAAAGCGACACCGGGACCTCCCCCTGTCAAATGGCAGGACCCACTCTCGACTAGGCGTGTCATTAAACCCCGAAATCCCGGCCAATCCGTCCCCAAAATTAACGAGTGGGTAAGGCGAGGATTAACCGCCGCCTTCACTATAAATTTTTCCCCTCTGAAAATAATGTGAACCGACACCAAAGGGTAGCTGTGAACATCCCCGTGCACACACAACACCTTCACCCCCTGTGCTCCCCCCAATGCCTCGTTTTGAACCAGGCTTTGGCGAATTGAGGTCTGATTACAACCAGAATCCACCAACGCCTGATATGTAGCCCCTTGGATACTCACCGGTATGCGATACGCTCCGGCCCGATCGAGGGCGGCCTCTGGCGCGTCGGGGATCCGAACCACCGCGCCCACTTCCATTGCTGTGCACTGCTCATGAAGGTGGCCCGGCTCCCCGCAGCGCCAGCAAACCGGCCCGGGCTTTCCCTCTGCACCGGTGATCTGGGGCTCACTCACCTGAGATGGGGGAGAGACAGACACAGAAGGGAGACACGGGAGGGCACCGCGGGTGCGGCGGGCCGGCTGGGGTGGAGCCGGCCCCCGCCTCCGCGGTGGGGGAATGGGGCAGGGACGGGACACAGGAGGAGAGGGAGAGAGAGAGAGAGAAGAGGAGAGAAGAGACGATGCCATCTGCTGTCCTGCCGCCGGGACAGCCGCCAGATGATCCTCCGCCAGCTCGACTGCCTGATCCAGCGACGCCGGGCGGTGGCACTGGACCCACTCCGCGGTTCCGGCTGGTAAGCGGGCGACGAACTGTTCCAGTACCACCTGGTCGACGATTCCCTCGGCGTCGCGATTGTTGGCCCTCAGCCACCGCCAGCAGGCGTCCCGGAGCTGCTGGCCGAACGCGAACGGCCGGCCGACTTCCTCCAGTCGCAGCGCGCGGAAGCGCTGGCGCTGTTGCTCCGGTGTGCGCCCCACGCGCTGGAGGACGGCCCGGCGGAGGTCCGCGTAGGCCAGCCGGCGGTCGGCGGGGAGCTGTAGCGCGGCCAGCTGCGCCTCTCCCGTGAGCAGGGGGAGGAGGCGCGCCGCGCGCTGCTCGATCGGCCACCCCGAGGCTTCGGCGACCTGTTCGAACAACGTGATGAACGCCTCGGGGTCGTCCTGCGGGCCCATCTTGGTGACAATGAGGGGAGACGGGCCCGCGGCCGGAGCGCTGGTGGACCCCGCCGACGCGAGAAGATGCCGGAACGCCTCGCGATCTTCCTGCTGGGCCAGCACCAGGGCTTCGAAGCGCTGCTCCTGCTCCTTTCGGAGAGTGACGAGTGCCTGGTGCTGGCTTTGCTGAGCCGTGGCGAGGGCGTGGACCAGATCGGTGAACGGGGAGGATTCCATGGGGCTGCTGGTTTGGTGCTCCACGTCCCGGGTTTCGGCACCACTGTAACACTCCCTACGTGTGGGTGGAGCACTGAGGACGGCAGGACAGAGATCAGGTTTGGGAAAAGGCTTTATTGCCACACTTTTCAGTGAACAATCGTTACGGTGACTAGACAGACAGACACACACAGCCAGCGTCTAGTCCGGAGATCCCCTCTGCTCTCACTCTCCCTCCTTAAATAGGGCGCGGTCACTGGGAAGACACACACAAACACAGGTTAATTGTTCTCAGGTGTCGTGATTCTGCCACTTACCTTCCCTGACTCCGCCCTCCTGTCACCGACCGGCGCTTGACCACGCCCCCGCTGCCACAATGTTCTTGCACAATATTTTGTGGATTTAATTGTTTGCCACCTACTTTAATCACCTACTTCTATCAGCCTGTCTTCACTGGCTGAAGCTGTCATGAAAACACAGGTAAGAAAATGAGCATGGTGACTCAAATAATTGATCCTGTGGTTACTTTTTGAATAAAGGCTTTGAGCTCTTGGATACAAACAGGAAATCGTGATGCGTGATGGGACACGCTGTATTCTGTTGCTTTTTTTCTTTATCCCCAGTTTGGTCACTTCTTAAATCCCACCCACAAACTGGCTTTCCCCTATCATACGACAGCTACCAGGGTTAAGGCAGACTCATGCTTCCTCAGAGAGACATGAAGCCAGCACAATGCATGTTTTTGAACTAGTGCTCATGCTGTGTCACAGGGCTTCTTAACACAGTGGAAGGAAAGTGATATCTGCACTCTTCTCCATACAAGAGCTCACAGATGCCCATGATTAGTTATTGTCCTTGTGATTGACAGAGGGGAGAGAGTAAATCCACAAATCCCACCCAGAGAGCAGGGCCAATTTTGCTCCCTTGGAGCCAGGATGGTTGTGGCATTTGACGGATTTGAACTTGTGATCTCTTATTGATAAGGTGAATGCTTTTCTGTTGTTCCAATCCTTTTTCTCCTGATTATGAATGTAAAAATACATAAGGTTAAAGGTTACAGTAGCAGCTTTTTAGATTAGCATTTATTAGTCAACAAATATGTGACTAATGGTTCTCATAAACATATGAGAACAATAAGATATACTGTATCATACCTGAGTATTATGTTTGAGAAACATATTAATGATGTTTATTATGCAGAGTAGCATAGTGTTGCATGTTTTTGGCCTGTATATTACAAGAAAAGCTATGGACAACTCTCTCTCTCTCTCTCTCTCTCTCTCTCTCTCTCTCTCTCTGTATTAATGGGCTCAAGGTGTGTAATAAAATATATGTCTCATTCACAAATTCAGACAGCTATTGGTGAACACAGGACATCAGCAGAGTTGGAAACAATTTTCATCTGGATATTTCCATTTTACATGGCAATATGATTACATTATCATTAATTTATTTGTAGAAAACACTATATCATACTATGAAAATATAAAGTGTGACATTATAGACAACTTAGAATTATGCAGTACAAATATGCTATTCTGTTCCCATAATAAAAGCAACAACTTCAAAGCTTCAAACTGTTTGTCACTCAGCACTGTTGCAAATGAGGCATTTCCCCTTATTGTGTTTCTTGAGACATAAAGAAACGCACTGTAATGAAATGAACACACACAGTATGGCTGAGGGTAAAGTCTCAGTGATTTCCACTTAAATTACTAATGATTTGACAGGCTGAGTTTTAAAAAAAAAAAAAATTCATCTCCAGAATGAGGAATGGCTTTTCCACTAACAAACAGGGAAACGTGAAAAGACCTAAAGGGCCACATGTGAGATTGTTAACATCCCTATGGTGTGATGTATAGGCAGCTTTGCAGTGACGGAGGAACAACATGGTGGCATCCTGGCCTGATAACACTATGTCTGTGATCTTTGAATGAGTGAAGAACATACAGTACATCCACTACGTTCAGGAGCTTAGGTCCTGGTCACACTACAGCTCGCAATGGGTTTGTGAATACTTGGCAATGAAAAATTGGTAACATCGCTGTCAATCTTGCAATGCACGGCAAATGTTCTCCAAGCTTTGAGAGTTGTTTTTTGGTGTATCTCCACCTCGTGAATGGCCAAAAACTTCATGAAAAAATTCAATGTATTCATTGAAATTTGGTGGAAATGTTTTCATTGGCAAACTAAGTGGCAAATACTCACAGATGGGTTTGGGAATACTTCCTGAAGCTCAGGAAGCATCGCCAGCAAAATGCCTTATTTTCATCAATAACCCACAGCAAAGCATTGCAAGTTTAGTGTTACCATAGCCTTAGAGGATTGAGGAGGAGCCATTCTGGAAATGTTGACAGAAATTTTGAATTTTTTTGACTGAATGAAGGATTTGGGAAGATACAAATCTTCCTGGGGGTATTTCTTTTTAGTGTCTTGAGTGAAGCTCATTCCCATTGAGATAAGTTGGTCTCAGGCAGAAGTAGAAAGAACCTAATCCAATTATGTAAATGAGCCATATTCCTCAGTTTATCCATTCTCCCTACACCGTTTCCTCACTCAAACATGAGTTTCTTGTTACAGCCTTACAATATAAATTACCTTGCTATAACATGAAACATTTCACATAATAATAAGTCATCACTGTATAATGTGAAATGTCTTATGTGATAATTTATTGTTATAACAAGATAAAGAGTATATTAAAACAAGAAAAAGTTTCTTGTTAAAATGTGATGTTTGTATGTTATAATAACATGAAAATACCTTGTTAAAACATGAAAAAACATATTATAGCAATAAACTTTTCATGTTATAATGTGATACTGATCTGCTTTTCTGGCATGGCAGCAATCCATTTGCCATACTTTGGTTTTTAGGCATCATTACAGAGTTACATTTTTAAGAATCTGCAAGTTTATGGTGTAAATTCTGGTGTAGATTCACCCATCAATGCTAGGAACAAGCTACGTGCTGAGCATCAGTGGAGCTGAAGCAACAAATGCCTTCAAGAAATATGTGAGGTAGAACAAGGCACTGCTCCCCTGCTGAAATATAAATGCTTCCAGATGAAACAGCAACTTGGCCCTTGAACTTGAAACATAAAATAAGACTTTGAGCCTGTAATCTTAGCATCTAACAAAAAGTCATAGCTCGACATATATTTGTATATTTTTTTAAAAGTTAAATTATACATTACATGAGAATTCCTCAGTGCAATTTTGGGTTGCAATTAATATCTAAAAATGTTGTATTCATTTTTTTATGTGTGCTTCATAGACAGGAATTCAGCTAGTTCTTCTGGACATAGTAACTCACAATACCTGTTACACTCCTGTTACACATACTTTGTCAGGCACTGTGTTGCAACCAGGTGCATATGTAATATTAAACACTTCTTAGCTGCAACTGTGTCAGGATGTATATGTTTCAAATTCAAGAACTGGTCACTATTCATGCTGGTGGATAAATAACACGTACACTGTTGACTGATTTTGCTAGGATTTGTGTAATATTCCCATTGTCACCCTCATGAGCTCACCTAACAGTCAGGACTCCACTTCCCACAATCCCCATCACACACCTGTCACTACCACATGCACTCCATCTGCCAATCTGGAGCCATTTCCTAGGAGTGGCTCCCCCAAGTTCTGATTATCATCACCTGTACCTCTTTGTTTATATCTGTATTTATACCCCTCTGTATGTTTTACCTTTTGCACAGTATTGCCTCCACATTTTCGTGAGCCTACTGAGCATTTCTATTTCTGATTGCATTCCTGTGTATGACCCTTTTTGCCTTCTGGTTTCTTCCTGTTTTGCCTAGCCCTTGTGTTGGTTTGCTCGTCTCTTTCGCTTCCCGGTTTGTCAATCCTCGCCTGTTTTTCAACTCCGATTTGCCTAGCCCTTGTGTTTATCTTGCCTGTGCTTTTCTGATTCCCAGTTCTTGGACTATTGCCCATTTCCAGACCACGATTTGTCTAGCCCTCATTACTGTGTTAGATTTCTTGGTATTGACCTGGCCTGGCTTTTGTACATTGTCTTCTCTCACTGTGTTCATTAAAGCATTGAGTTTATTTTTAATCCGCGAGCATCTGGTTTGTCACAGCTGTGTTACAGAATACTGTGCCGACATGCAGACGGCGGATTACATGGCACTACAGGTGGCGCTTAGCAGCCAAGGACAAATGCTTGAACAACACCACCAGCGTTTCGACTCCGTGACTCAGTCCATCCAGAATCTTATGCAGCAGCAGGGGGAACAGCAAAAACAATTAATGCAGATCATTGAAAGCATGAAAGAAATTACTACCCAACTCCAACGACTCAGCTTCCCCAGCGCGCCTATGGTCACTAACCAGGCTGCTCCCCCCGCGGCAGGTTCCAGTCCATTTGTTGTCAGCAAGCGGGATAAATTTGATGGCTCACCTAATCAGTGTAAGGGGTTTTTGTTACAATGTTCAATATTTTTTGCGATTTCCCCCCCCGAGCTCAGACAAGGCTCGTATTTCTTTTATGATTTCTCGCCTTACGGGCAAGGCCTTAGCTTGGGCTACCACAGTCTGGCCCATGGTCCAGTCTGACACTTAGGACAATTTCATTCAAGAATTTCAAGCAGTTTTCAATCACACCAATGAGGGCCACTCATCCATTTACGTCAGGGTAGTCACTCAGTGTCTGACTATGCTTTGGAATTTCGCACTCTTGCGGCTGGGGGTGGTTGGAATGAGCCGGTGTTACTGGTGACATTTCGCAATGGTTTGAACTCCGACATACTAACGGAAATGGTATGCAAGGATGATGGCCTTCCACTAGAGAAGCTGATTTCCCTAGCCATTCGCCTAGACCAACTGAAGCACAGGAGAGGTCTGTGTAAATCCCCTATGGCTCCAGCTGCTGCACTGACTCCTCATCGCCTGTACCCACTGCTGGACTCATAAGGAGCCTGAATCCCCTGAACCCATGCAGTGTGACACATTCCATTTGTCTGTGGAGGAGAAGCAACGATGTCTCCATGAGGGGCTGTGTCTCTATTGTGGAGCTGAGGGTCACTGTCTACATGACTGTCAAATCTGCCGACACAGTACTTTGGCACCGACCACGGGAAAGCGCGTGGAGCCTGCTTCACATGCTAATGTGATGAGTGCACCCACTAAGGGTTGGTCTCCAAGTCCTTCCTCCTGCCTGTGACAGTTAACTGCCCTCAGTCTGTCTGTGTGTTTTCAGCATTAATTGATTCCGGAGCTGAGGGGGACTTTATCCACGCCGAGCTGGTGGAGCAACTCCAGATTCCCGTGGAGCCACTGGAGGCGCCACTGAGATTGACTGCCATTGATGGAGATCCCGTGGGAGAAGGACTTGTTGACTGGGTCACGAAACCCATTTCTATGACTGTCAGTGCTTTGCATTCTGAAGAGATTCGGTTTTTTGTACTGAATACTTGTGAGTATGCCATTATTTTAGGTTTGCCCTGGCTCAGAAAACATAACCCCATCATCTCCTGGTCTGACAAAGAAATACTCTTGTGGTCCAGTTACTGTTATGATCATTGTCTCACGCTTCCCACAGCCCAGGTGTCATCTACGACTATAAAAAGCCCCAATGACAATGTCATAGTTTAGTCCCCGTAGTGCTTGAACAACTTCGAGGAGCATTAATATTTACAAAACTCAACTTAAGAGGCGCATACAACCTAGTCCATATAAAGGAAAGTGATGAATGGAAAACAGCATTTCTTACCACTAGGGGGCACTATGAGTATTTGGTAATGCCCCTCAGGGTTGCGCAATGCCCCATCCATATTCCAGGCTTTCGTAAACGATGTACTCCGAGATATGCTTGGCAAATATGTCATTGCCTACATCGATGATATTTTGATCTACTCCCTTAATTTTGAAACTCATATTTGTCACGTCTGTTCCATCTTTATGCATCTGCTTGAGAATCAGCTGTATGTTAATGGAGAGAAATGTGAGTTTCATCTCCCTTCTACTTCCTTCCTAGGTTATGTCATCAGTCTGGAAGGTGTCGTTATGGATGATCAGAAAGTGAAAGCCATAACGAATTGGCCCATCCTTACGTCCATAAAGGAGCTTCAACAATTTCTTGGGTTTGCTAATTTCTACCGTCATTTCATTCACAATTTCCGTAGTCTAGCAGCTCCCCTTACCACCCTATTGAAAGGACCAGCCAAGAGACTTTCATGGAACCCCCGGGCGCAGGAGGTGTTCGAATACCTCAAGGTAGCCTTCACCTCTGCCCCCATTCTGAAGCATCCTGATCCCACTCAGCCTTTTGTGGTGGAGGTGGATGCCTCTGAGGTAGGCACTGGGGTGGTGCTGTCCCAGCACGTAGGTGGCCCCTGTAAACTACATCCAATCGCCTTCTACTCCCACAAACTGACCCCTGCCAAATGTAATTATGATATCGGGGATAGAGAATTGCTGGCCATGAAACTAGCTTTCGAAGAATAGCGCCATTGGCTAGAGGGAGCTATGCATCCCTTCCTCATGTTAACAGATCATAAAAACCTAGAATATTTATGGTCAGCTAAACGGCTCAACTCCCGTCAGGCTCGATGGTCTCTTTTCTTTTCCCGGTTTGATTTTTCCATCTCTTATCACCCCGGATCCCATAATACTAAAGCAGATGCCCTGTCTTGCATATATCCTAGTCCTGAATCCTCCCTGGAGGCAGTCAATGTACTACCCTCATCAGTTGTAGTCGCCCCCATTAGATGGGAAATAGACAAAGAGATCGACCGACTCCTGCCACTCCTGCCCCTGAATCTTGCCCTGTAGGAAGTAAATATGTACCCACTCAATGCAGGGATAAGCTGATTACATGGGCCCACTCCTCCCTGTTAATTGGCCATCCAGGAGAGACACATACACACCAGTTATTGTCCTGCAGATATACACACACACACACACACACACACACGAGAGAAATGAACCAAAAAGAAGGTGAACATCGCAGATGAAAAGAGTAGAGGGAGTAGAAGGAATGCAAGAAAAAAGGGGGAAAGGAGAAAAGGAGACCTGCTTGTAAGCAGTGAACTATTTCAACAACAAATTAGAAAAATGTTCAAAGCATGAGAAGAAAGAGATGCACTACAAACCATGCAGATTTGGTCACCAGTGGGAGGGTGAAGAAACATGGTGAGCATGTACAGGGCGAACATGCATAATTAGAGACTAGGGAACGAAGAAATTTGGCAAATACAACACTAGAGATCTAGAGACATGACAAGACCTCAGAAAGGCACAAAGCAAAAGTGACACAAGTGATACTATCTGTACAGAAAAGACATACAATGAACATTTTATTACCTATACAGTTTAATCATGACTAAACTTCAAAATTACTGCCAACTTCAAAATTACTCAGAGAACATTCATGGAGAGACTATTGGGAGAAATTAAATGAAAATAACAACATGAAAATCAATGTGGGTTCAGGGTAACTGCCTCTCACACAGCTGTGTAAAATAAATCATTAAAATTCAGGCCATGGAAAAACTCCACAAATCTAAATACAGGTCAAGGGAACCTTTCTCTTATCTTAATTCCACACACTAGTGAGTTCAATTCACAATAAATGACAGTAATTGAAGACCTCATGATGGTGCATTTAACCAAAGATCAAGACTGATTTTGGTCGAGTACTGCCGTGTTAATGATTTAACATCCTGATGGATTTACAGTAAGAAGGAATTAGAGTAGGGGAGCTAGAGGCAGAGATGTCGTCAGCTAATTCACATTCAAGTGTTATTGGTCACATACAACCATGCACAGTATGATCTCATCTCATTATCTCTAGCCGCTTTATCATGTTCTACAGGGTCGCAGGCAAGCTGGAGCCTACCCCAGCTGACTACGGGCGAAAGGCGGGGTACACCCTGGACAAGTCGCCAGGTCATCACAGGGCTGACACATAGACACCGACAACCATTCACACTCACATTCACACCTGCGGTCAATTTAGAGTCACCAGTTAACCTAACCTGCATATCTTTGACTGTGGGGGAAACCGGAGCACCTGGAGGAAACCCACGCAGACACAGGGAGAACATGCAAACTCCGCACAGAAAGGCCCTCACCGGCCATGGGGCTCGAACCCGGACCTTCTTGCTGTGAGGCGACAGAGCTAACCACTACACCACCGTGCCGCCCAGTGGTGAGTATGTGGCTGCATATGTTTAGATGCTAGTCAGAATATATGGTCTCATAACAATTTTCCACTCAGGCAGTGAGCCTCTACCAAACATCCACACTGAGTTAAAACTTGCATACACGAGGTGAAACTTGATGCAAGAGTTGATTGTAGCCTCCATTCATGTCCTCGTTGATAAATGCAAAGCTTGGCATGAATATGACTGTGTGCCCAGTTTTGTTGTATGTTGGTTTCATAAATGAGGGCCAGTGTGTATTTCTGTCTTTGTATTTATTGAAAGGAACTCAGATAAGATATTTCTAAAAACATGCTAATACAAAAATTACAATTTCAGTGAAACTTGAACAATTATATTGCATTGCTTTCACTTCTGGATTTAATTGTTTTTAGAAATTTTTTTAAAAACTAAATCCTTTAGTTGCCACTCAAGATCACAGTTCTATTTTGCCTTATCAAATGTATGTGTACTCCTCTTTCGCAGCACATACTACAGAGTGTGTAACTGTAAACATTTTCATTATCATTTTGACATTCATGAGATCACACTGAAAAATCAAAACTTACGAATAATCCTCAGAAAGTTTTTGCTTTCACTATTTTCACAATTTTAGTTTAGAAGCAATGCTTGAGCGAAACTCCAAAGAGAAAGAAATTTATTCCACTTTGTCTCTCCAAACCCAATCAAACCCATGCAGCATATGACAACAGTTGTTTCTGTTGATTCAGCTGACTTCTTGATGTCTTTGAACTCTGTCTAGTTATCATTCCCCAGCAGCTGTTTAGAAGCCTCAGCAAACAAAAGGCTTAGCAAAAACTCCTGAAATGGTTCTGCATGGCAGTGAAAGCACCATCAGATTGCAACTTGACTGAAAGTCTTTGAGTGAGTATCCTATCTGTGACAGACCTTCAGATGCATGAAGGCATGCTCAGCTTACAATTGGTGAAAGCAGTCAGTCAATGTCATACCCTTTCCACCCTTATCTTCCATCAGCCCCTCCTCACTTGGCCTGTCTTCTACTTAGACACAAGCAGGGATTTTATACCAATTTTGTATGTGAATTTTAAGCTCAAAGCCAACATGGTGGCACATCAGGTAATATTGCCTCCTCACAGCTCTAAGGTTACGATTCTACTATTTTCTGGAGTTAGTAATTTTGTGTGCTTGTGTGTGTTTCCTCTGGGTCCTCTGGTTTCTTGCCACCATCTAACACATGCCAGTAGGTGGACTGGCTACTGTAAATTGCCCCTATGTGTGAATGTGTGTAAATGTTGTACTAAGATGGCCTGACATCCCATCCAAGGGGTATTCCTTCCTCATGTCCAGTGTTCCCAGCATATACTCTGGATTCACTCTTGTCCTTATCAGGATAAAAGATACTGAAGAGGAATTAATTAATTAATTAATTAATTAATTAATTAATTAATGCAAAATATCCAATATACAAGTTTTCATGACTCCTGTGGGTTCACCACCCACAGAGGTAGCAGTAGGGGTTTGGTGCAGTGTGGATTGGGTGGCAGTCAAAGGCAGGGGCCTCGACGACCTGATCCCCGGACACAGCGGCTGGCTGTTGGGACATGGAATGTCACTTCGCTGGGGGGGAAAGAGCCTGAGCTTGTGCGGGAGGTTGAGAGGTACCGGCTAGAGATAGTCGGGCTCACCTCCACGCACAGCTTGGGCTCTGGAACCCAGCTCCTCGAGAGGGGCTGGACTTTCCACTTCTCTGGAGTCGCCCGTGGTGAGCGGCGGCGGCGGGCTGGTGTGGGCTTGCTTATAGCTCCCCAGCTCAGCCGCCATGTGTTGGAGTTTACCCCAGTGAACGAGAGGGTCGCCTCTCTGCGCCTTCGGATTGGGGAGAGGGCTCTTGCTGTTGTTTGTGCCTACGGGCCAAATAGCAGTATAGAGTATCCGGCCTTCTTGGAGTCCCTGGGAGAGGTACTGAGGGGTGCTCAGACTGGGGACTCCATTGTGCTACTGGGGGACTTCAATGCTCACGTGGGCGACGACAGTGACACCTGGAGGGGCGTGGTTGGGAGGAACGGCCTCCCCGATCTGAACCCGAGTGGTGTTTTGTTATTGGACTTCTGTGCTAGTCACGGTTTGTCCATAACGAACACCATGTTCGAGCATAGGGGTGTCCATAAGTGCACGTGGCACCAGGACACCTTAGGTCGGAGGTCGATGATCGACTTTGTAGTCGTTTCATCTGATCTCCGGCCCTATGTCTTGGACACTCAGGTGAAGAGAGGGGCTGAGCTGTCAACTGATCACCACCTGGTGGTGAGTTGGATCTGCTGGCGGAGGAGGAAGCTGGACAGACCTGGCAGGCCCAAATGTATGCTGAGGGTCTGCTGGGAACGTCTGGCCGAGCACTCTGTTGGGGAGGTCTTTAACTCCCACCTCCGGGAGAGCTTTTCCCAGCTTCCGAGGGAGGCGGGGGACATTGAGTCTGAGTGGACTATGTTCTCTACCTCCATTGTGGATGCAGCTGTTCGGAGCTGTGGCCGCAAGGTCTCCGGTGCCTGTTGTGGCGGCAATCCCCGAACCCGGTGGTGGACACCGGAAGTAAGGGATGCCGTCAAGCTGAAGAAGGAGTCCTATCGGGCCATGTTGACCTCCGGGACTCCTGAGGCAGCCGACGGGTATCGGCAGGCCAGGCGTGCTGCAGCTCGGGCAGTTGCGGAGGCAAAAACTCGGAACTGGGAGGAGTTCGGGGAGGCCATGGAGAAGGACTATCGGTCGGCCTCGAAGAAATTCTGGCAAACCATCCGGCGCCTCAGGAGGGGGAAACAGTACTCTGCCAACACTGTTTACAGTGCGGGTGGGGAGCTGTTGACCTCGACTGGGGACATTGTCGGGCGGTGGAAGGAATACTTTGAGGATCTCCTCAATCCCACCGTCATGTCTTCCACTGAGGAGACTGAGGCTGATGACTCAGAGGTGGACTCGTCCATTACCCAAGCCGAAGTCACTGAGGTGGTTTGCAAGCTCCTCGGTGGCAAGGCACCGGGGGTGGATGAGATCCGCCCTGAGTATCTCAAGTCTCTGGATGTTGTGGGGCTGTCTTGGTTGACACGCCTCTGCAACATCGCGTGGTGGTCGGGGACAGTGCCTCTGGAGTGGCAGACTGGGGTGGTGGTCCCTCTTTTTAAGAAAGGGGACCGGAGAGTGTGCTCCAATTATAGGGGAATCACACTTCTCAGCCTCCCAGGGAAGGTTTACTCCAGGGTACTGGAGGGGAGAATTTGACCAATAGTCGAACCTCGGATCCAGGAGGAACAATGCGGTTTTCGTCCTGGTCGCGGAACACTGGACCAGCTCTATACCCTTCATAGGGTGCTCGAGGGTTCATGGGAGTTTGCCCAACCAGTCCACATGTGCTTTGTGGATCTGGAGAAGGCATTCAACCGTGTCCCCCATGGTATTCTGTGGGGGGTGCTTCGGGAGTATGGGGTTCGGGGCTCTTTGCTAAGGGCTGTCCAGTCCCTGTACGAACGGAGCAGGAGTCTGGTTCGCATTGCCGGCAGTAAGTCAGACCTGTTCCCAGTGCATGTTGGACTCCAGCAGGGCTGCCCTTTGTCACCGGTTCTGTTCATAATTTTTATGGACAGAATTTCTAGGCGCAGCCAGGGGCTGGAAGGAATCCTGTTTGGGAACCACAGGATTTCATCTCTGCTTTTTGCGGATGATGTTGTCCTGTTGGCTTCTTCAAGCCGGGACCTTCAGCATGCACTGGGGCGGTTTGCAGTCGAGTGTGAAGTGGCTGGGATGAGAATCAGCACCTCCAAGTCCGAGGCCATGGTTCTCGACCGGAAAAGGGTGGCTTGCACTCTCCAGGTTGGTGGAGAAGTCCTGCCTCAAGTGGAGGAGTTTAAGTATCTCGGGATCTTGTTCACGAGTGAGGGAAGGATGGAGCGTGAG
Source organism: Neoarius graeffei (assembly GCF_027579695.1). Classification (NCBI taxonomy): domain Eukaryota; kingdom Metazoa; phylum Chordata; class Actinopteri; order Siluriformes; family Ariidae; genus Neoarius; species Neoarius graeffei. Next base: position 73,765,884 of record NC_083572.1, read on the forward strand.
ATCGACAGGCGGATCAGTGCAGCCTCCGCAGTGATGCGGTCGCTTTACTGGTCCGTCGTGGTGAAGAAGGAGCTGAGCCAAAAGGCGAAGCTCTCAATTTACCGGTCGATCTACGTTCCGACTCTCACCTATGGTCATGAGCTTTGGGTAATGACCGAAAGAACAAGATTGCAGATACAAGCGGCTGAAATGAGTTTCCTTCGCAGGGTGGCTGGGCGCTCCCTTAGAGATAGGGTGAGAAGCACAGTCACTCGGGAGGAGCTCGGAGTAGAACCGCTGCTCCTCCACATCAAGAGGAACCAGCTGAGGTGGCTCGGGCATCTTTTTCGGATGCCTCCTGGACGCCTCCCTGGGGAGGTGTTCCAGGCATGTCCCCCCGGGAGGAGGCCCCGGGGAAGACCCAGGACATGCTGGAGGGACTATGTCTCTCGGCTGGCCTGGGAACGCCTCGGTGTTCTTCCCGAGGAGCTGGCCGAGGTGTCTGGGGAAAGGGAAGTTTGGGCTTCCATGCTTAGACTGCTGCCTCCGCGACCCGGTCCCGGATAAGCGGAAGAAGACGAGACGAGACGAGAAGTTTTCATGAGCTAGCTAAGTATTTAATAACAACAGTTTAGCTTTCTAAGTTACTATGGCTACTTTTGAAACCAGTGAACTAAAGCTGATATCAAAATAACACTGAATATACGTATAGAAACTCTATTAACCCTTTGATGTGGAAGTTGTAATAACATATGAAGTGGTACATGCTTTGGATGTAACCAGTGACTGATTGCAATCCAGTGCCTCTGTTTGGATGACATCATCTTCTTCATTGCTTGTTTTGAAGTATTCACCTAATTAGTTGTTTGAAACACACAGCACATTTTCTTCTGCCAACATTCAGAATTTTGTCTAAAATTCTGTCTATTTTATGTCTAAAATCAGACATCCATCTCTCTCTCTTTCATTTCAGTCTGAGAAATCTGGATCACAGAGTGACATTCCTGTTTCACTGCAACCTGAATCGCTCTGATCACAAGCCATGCCACATGCCTCATCTTCCCAAAACTCTTCTTTTTTTTTTACTTTTGGCTTCACTTCTTAGTGTAAGACATTCCTTGTCTTCTACTGTCCACCCACCAGCTGAGTGCCTTGACTTTGGCTCTGTGTCACTGGCACCATCTCAGACTCCATCATGGCCTGCCAATACTACAGACATTTTGGACAGAGAAATGCAGAGTGGCTACAAAAGCCTCAAAGGAACATGGCTTACTCAGACTCTCCATCACATGCTTTAAATTATGGTTCCTGGTTCTATGCCACACTGATTTCCTGCGGATGTTCCAGCCAGCTGGCAGCTGGAGCTGTGTGTTTAAATCCTGCAACGAATGACAGAAACCAGTTCTGGCTCTGCTCTGTGACTCCCAAACTGAGAAAGAAGCTGGGGCATGACAAATACAGGAACTGAGATTTTACTTAACACTGACTAGTTTGGTAAATATTTGAATAGATGATGTCCTAAATTCTTAATTTTTTTTGCCCAAAAACAATTTTTGAAGTAAGTTTTATTTATGTTGCGACATATCAAGCTTTTACTTCCTTAATAATGTGTACATAATTCATACCCAAAACTGGGAGTTTATTTACTGCCTAGACTTGTCTACGAGTAAGCTATCAGTGTCAGCATCAATCTTTAGTCTATCTTGTAGCTTACTGTGCTCCACTTAGCAGCCAGTTAAAAATCAAGAACCAAGATAACAGTAACCTTAATGCACAGCTAGGTATGTAAATATTTCTTCCTACTGTATGTAATGCGTGGATTGAAGAGTTTTATTATAACAGTCACAGTAGCAAATGTTTAAATAAACACAACACACTGATTACTGATTGAATATATCCAAGTTTCCTAACACTAAGCCTCAGCAGTTTCCTTTATCAAACTGGATACAAACACATATAAATGTAAATCATTTGTAGGAACATTTACACAAGAAATGTGGTATTCATGAAAATCCAGTTAACTGGGGAAAAAGGTTTATATCCTACGGGAGCTCCTAAATTTGTATAAATTTACATACAAAGAGACTTACTAATGTGAAACTCAACTAAGAGGCTTCAAATCATATAAATGGTCTGAGTTAATGCAATTTCATACATGGATTGTGTTCATATGTTTAAATAGCTTATTTATTTCAATTGCATCTATGGCTTTATGATGGTTTCAACCTAATATCCAAAAATGTACAGGGGGCTATATTGCCTAAGCTAAATTGCCCCTTTTTTGTTAATAAGTGTGTGAATGTGTGTGTATGGTCACCTGCAAAAGACTGGCATCACATTCAGGGTGGATTCTCCTGCTTTGTTCCTAGTGTTTTTGTGGGATTGGTTATGGATCCGCCACAAACCTGATCAGGATAAAACAGTTACTGAAAATGAATCAGTGAAGAAACTATGGAAGCTGACATGTTGCAATGTCTGAGCTGCATTATTGGAAGATGCTCCATAATTTAGGAGTTATTGGCATTTATCAATATATGTACTGTATATACTGTAAGTATGTAGAAAATCAGTGTTACTGAAGCTTCTGTAAATCTGATGAGACTGTTTAGTTTGATTTGGCCAATGATAATGTTTACATACAACCTTTACTAAAAGATTAATAAGACTCACTGATGAATTACTTTGTTTAAACATTTTAATACTCATTTGAATAATTACTATATATAGCTTTTTTCTTTTGGATTTCTGATTATCTCTAAATAGCCTACCACTAACAGGTGTTAATAAAACTTGTGCATGGTCATGTCTGCCTTTAAGTGCATGCTGAGTTATGGTTTGTTACATATTTAAATTATACTGGCTGGCTTTGAGTGGTTTATCAGATTCCATTCAGCTATCATGATATTGAATGAGTTGAAGACTAATGCTGAATGGAATATATCTGATAGACCACAAAAAAGTCATTATTATTATTATTATTATTATACATACACACTCTCTTCATATCATCATTCTCGAAAGCCAATGTGAGCTTATCCATGACTCAATGCTGTTAGCGTGGCAGTCCAGTTACCTTCCAGCCGGTGTAGCAGTAGTGTTAGTGAAGGCCAACACTAGCTTACCTGCAACTCAGTGCTGTTAGCGTGGCAGTCCAGTTACCTGCTAGCCGGTGTAGCAGTAGCATTAGTGAAGGCCAATGCTAGCTTACACATGAGTTGGTGCTGTTAGCGCGGCAGTCCAGTTACCTTCCAGACGGTGTAGCAGCAGCATTAGCAAAGGCCAACGCTAGCTTACCCGTGACTCGGTGCTGTTAGCGCGGCAGTCCAGTTACCTTCCTGCTGGTGTAGCAGTAGTGTTAGTGAAGGCAAATGCTAGCTTACCTGCGACTTGGTGCTGTTAGCATGGCAGTCCAGTTACCTTCCAGCCAGTGTAGCAGTAGCATTGGCAAAGGCCAATGCTAGCTTACCCGTAACTCGGTGCTGTTAGCACAGCAGTCCAGTTACCTTCCAGCCGGTGTAGTGTTCACGACGGCCTGTGCTAGCGCAATCAAGCCTATTATTATTATTATTATTATTATTATTATTATTATTATTATTATCCCTGTGTAATTTACTTAGTTACTTTTAAAATCAACATTGACAGCTACACACAACTGAGCTACCTGGCAGCCAAAACTCTCTTAAAATCTTCCGTATTTAACAAAGCAAACCTGACAGCCATATTTGTTTACAAATTGTCACTGTCGCTTGCTAGCGCAGAAGTTTTACATCTCTGACGTGTGACATCATGTTGTCTTGACAATGTGCAATATTGTAAGAATATTGCATGCTCAGACTCCATTGGGTAGAGTAGCATAATACATGGAGGATAAGCGATATGATAACAATATGGCATGCTATCAAACCAAATGGATGAAACCTGCTAGAAGGGAATAGAATACGTGTTTTTATTCCATGGAAAAAGTATCCTGTATGTATAATAATATATTATATTATACTATAGGCCCACTCTAAGCTGCTCATTTATTATTTACTAAATTGATGTATATTGAATAAACTAGAAACTGAGTGAAAAGTAATCCAAATCCAGAAGAGCGTTTTAATTTTTTTTAATATTGATGAAAATTTTTCACTATATAAAGGGTTTTCCCAGGTTGCCCACCAAATAAATGTTTTGTTTATTGTTCATTCTTGCTCAAGTAGAAATACCTGTAAAGATGTGTGAATTTGTTTTCTCTATTGACGCAAGGACCGAGTGTAGAAGGAGAAGACATTCCATTCTTCTTTCTGTTCTTGTGTCATGTGTCCATGCTTTTATCTGATGCTTGACTCATTTTCCACTTGACTGAAAGCATTTTTCTCCCATCATCTAAAAGTGCTGTCTTTCTGCCATAATTTCTCAGTGGCAAGGAAAAGGTCACCGCCACATGAGAGACAGAAATAATGTGCTTTTGGGGAGTCTTGGTCTGAGAGAACTACAGACAAGAACACAAAGAAAAGGGTTGAGAAAAAGGGCCGCTAACAACAAGCATTAGCTCGATAGTTGTTCACCAATGCACTCCAATTGCTCTTTCTGTGCCTGGAGGTTTTAGTACCTTGAAGAGGATTAGAGCAGCTCTTCAGGGTCAAAGAACAACAATAAGCAATAATAATAATTTTTTAAAAATATATAAGAAATGTACTCAACCTGAAGGGTTTATGTTCATAGGAGCTCTGACCTTAGAAAAGAAACTAAAAGTATCCTCAAATTTCAATTATTCAGCAAAGTTATGGGCACGTCCTTGCAATCACTCCAACTAGAGTGGTGAATAACCATGCACAAAAAAAAATGTATGTAGATAATGCTTTCAAGTGTAGCCATACAAATTACAATGTTATCTTTACTCCAGGCGGCACGGTAGTGTAGTGGTTAGCGCTGTCGCCTCACAGCAAGAAGGTCTGGGTTCGTGAGTGTGAATGGTTGTCTGTGTCTGTGTGTCAGCCCTGTGATGACCTGGCGACTTGTCCAGGGTGTACCCTGCCTTTCGCCTGTAGTCAGCTGGGATAGGCTCCAGCTTGCCTGCGACCCTGTAGAACAGGATAAAGTGGCTAGAGATAATGAGATGAGATGAGCTTTCTTTGATCTTAGAGAAACACACCACATAAATGCCTCCACCACATGAGGGCTGAGATTCACTCATAGGTGAATGCAAATCTACAGAGAAACTGTCACTTGCTTTTAAGTATATCTCTAATAATTGTATTATAATAATTAAAATAGACTAGAGATGCATATTAGGTAGCAGCAATAACTTTAGTACGTAAATCAAGAAAGTATAAGATTCAGGTAATATACACGATATGGCCAAAACTATTTGTATGGACCCTTTTCACGTGATGTCACGACAAACGCGGCCGCCATTTTGGACGTGTACTACCAGTAGTTTACCACAGCCAACATTGAGGAACGGCAGCAAAGAAAGTTTTTACTTTCAGCAAGACTTCCATCATGCCACTATATTGTTGTGCACCTGGATGTAGTAACCATCAACAAACAAGGCAAGGTTTATCATTTTATCGGATCCCGACGGAGAAGATGGATAGCGGCCATTAACAGATTGGCAGCCCTCGGCATACCAACGCTTGTGTAGTGACCACTTTGTTGGAGGTAAGACGAATAAAATTAGCCAGAAAAGGCATGACATTGCTGTTAACATTCTGGGGCGGCGAGTGTGTAACCAAATAGGCTAAAATAACCCATTGTAACCTCTTTGTTCTTCTGTAGTAGCTATTGTTGACTAGCTAATGTCAACAAGTAGCTAGTATGTTACTGTAGCAATGTTTACGTTCAGTCATTTGGATGACTGTTAAAACCTTTCAGTCTCAAGTTTTTCCTTTACTGTATTTACTAGTTTACTGTAATTATGATCCGGCAGCTATTTACACCGGATCCAGTATAAATAGCTGCCGGAGCCGACGTCCGAGGTTCCGGAGCGCGCTCCGGCTTGCTCTCCCTCAAATTAAGCAGCGCGCGCCGGCTTGCTCCCGGAGTGCTCCGGCTTGCTCTCCCTCAAATTAAGCAGCGCGCGCCGGCTTGCTCCCGGAGTGCTCTGGCCGAGGTTCCGGAGCACACTCTGGCCGAGGTTGCCCTCAAATTAAGCAGCGCGCTCCGGCTTGCTCTGGAGCAAGCCGGAGCGCGCTCCGTAACCTCGGCCGGAGCACTCCTGGAGCAAGCCGAAGCGCGCTCTGGAACCTCGGCCGGAGCACTCCTGGAGCAAGCCGGAGCGCGCTCCGGAACCTCGGACGTTGGCGTGTATGTGCATGGCGATGGGTTTTTAACGACATAGGTATACAGATCATGTGGGCCGAAGTCAGGTCAAGACGAGGGCTTCGTGTACTTCCGTACGTCAGTGAACAATCCTGGTGGAAGCAGGTAAACGTCGTTCTCTAAGCCTGCTAACCTCAATTTTTGCAAATACCTCTCCCTCTGCTCGCCCTGTAAATGCCCTACGTCGCTGGATAGTGAAGGTGTTTTCTGCATCTCGCTCCTTTTTCTTTTATGTTTTTCGTTTGTCGCCTTCCTCGCATTCAAACTGATTCGAGCCAAAGTCCACTACATGTCCAAAATGGCGGTCGCGTTTACGAAGGTCACGTGACTGAAAAGGGTCTATACCTGACCATCATACCCATACGGTATGTAAGTCTTCCCCAAACCATTGCCAGAAATTTAAAAGCACACAATTTTCTAGGGGGCGGCACAGTGGTGTAGTGGTTAGCACTGTCGCCTCACAGCAAGAAGGTCCGGGTTCGAGCCCCGTGGCTGGCGAGGGCCTTTCTGTGCGGAGTTTGCATGTTCTCCCCGTGTCCGCGTGGGTTTCCTCCGGGTGCTCCGGTTTCCCCCACAGTCAAAGACATGCAGGTTAGGTTAACTGGTGACTCTAAATTGACCGTAGGTGTGAATGTGAGTGTGAATGGTTGTCTGTGTCTATGTGTCAGCCCTGTGATGACCTGGCGACTTGTCCAGGGTGTACCCCGCCTTTTGCCCGTAGTCAGCTGGGATAGGCTCCAGCTTGCCTGCGACCCTGTAGAACAGGATAAAGCGGCTAGAGATAACGAGATGAGATGAGAGACAATTTTCTAGACTGTCTTTGTATGCCTTAACATTACTATTTCCAAATCTTTTCCAGCATAATAATGCTCCTGTGCACAATGTGAGCTCCATAAAGTCATGGTTTGCTAAGGCTGGTGTGGAAGAACCCCACTGGCCTGCACAGAGCCTTGACCTCAACTCTATGGAAAACTTTTAGGGTGAACTGGATCATCAGGCTTTCTTATCTGACATCAGTGCCCATCCTTACTAATGCTATCATGCCTGAACAAATCCCACAGCCACACTGAAAAACCTAGTGGAAGCCTTCCAAGAAGAGTGGAGGCTGTTATGGCAGCAAAGATGGGACCAAAAGCATATTAATGCCCATGGTTTGGGAATGGGATGTTCACCAAGCACATTTAGGTGTGACTGGTGTTCACATACTTTTGGCCATATAATGAATCTTGACAAAATATTCATCAGGCACCTGATGGTAGCTTTGTTGGATCATGATAAACAAGTATCAGTCAAATTAAGTCATGGTGCTTGCTCACAGATCCAACTACAATTCTAATCGCAAAACTAAAGTAAGGAACAGTATACTCACCTTGCCAGCCTGCCTTAACTCCTGCATTAAAGTTTCTCATAAAATGAAAACACACATACTCTCTGAGTTTCCTTCTGGGAAAAGTGATCATCCTAAGAGCTGCCTCTAGCAAAAGGCCAATGCTGTTAATGTGTCTGTTTTAATTCAAATTATCCTGCATCTATGACAGTGTCACCGCACTATGTGCATAATTTTTTGAGCCCTTAAGTAAAGTGAGTTGAATTTTACAATTTATTTATGTCAGTAAAGGGCAGCTGCAGATGGATGTAAGCGCAGGAAGGTTTTTATTTACAGGCATACTGTACTACACAAAAGCACAGGACAACCACAGAGTAGTTAAACAGGCATGGGTCATACGAGGTACAAACAAAATGTTAGAGATAAAGTGAGAGGCTGAGTCAAAATAACAAAGCAAAGTCAAAACCAGACTTAACACAGAGATACAAGGCTCAATATAGACAGATGCTCAGTAGTGAGCGTGTACTACGCAAAGTCTTTGTGTTATCGGAGCCCTTATATGTGTGCACCATGATTGTGCAAAAATCAACAAGTGTATACTAATTACTCCTTGCAGCGCGCACAGTGTGCTCAGAGCACAAATGTGCATGGATGTGAGTAATAGTTCAAGGCGCACCAAGCGTGAATGCACACTGATGTGACGTTTTATCAATATACATGATATACTAGAGCTACAAAGTCAAGTTATGTTTTTCATAATGAAAAGGGAGGGTTTTTTTAATGTATATGCTCATACATCTTCAATGAACTGGTCAGGATGAACTGGCCCTGGTCAGGGTTGCAGTGTCTGTCCTGGGTACACTGGGTGTTAGTCAGGTGAATTCACCACAGATGATACACTATTAGACTAGTCCATCACAGGGCAGAATGCCGACATGCATTCACTCATTTACATCTATGGGTGATTTAGCATAGTCAATTCATGTCTGATGGGGAGGAACACAGAAACATGCAAAATTCAACATAGACAAAGAAGAATGAGAGCATGGACTTTATTTTCCCATATACTGATTATAAGTAGAACATTTAAAAAATACATGAAAACTATTTTTTCTAAATTTTGACACTAAGTTACATTTAGCATTTACATATAATACCTATTAATGCTATTTTATTTCTTTTACATACAGTGCCCTCCATAATTATTGGCATCCCTTGTAAAGATGAGTAAAAAGGGTTAGGAAATATCCACCTTTTGTGTAGTGGCTTCATCTCACACTGGAAAAAGAAAAAGAAAAATCAAACCTTACATTGAAATAAATTTATTCAGAGAAAAACAAATCCCTCGTCAAGAAATAATTATTTTCAACAAAACCACATGTGCCACTATTATTGGCACCACTGGAAATTACAGTGAATACAATGTAACTTAAGCATGTTTCCTATTTAAATTGTACATTTTTGAATTGATTGGAGTGTGTATGAACTTTCATGGTGTAATCCAGGACTTCCTGATTAACGGGGGTACAAAAATGAGGTGACACAGAGGCCAAATTCCCTTAGTCATCCATCAAGATGGGAAAGATAAGAGAACACACAAACCAAATGAAGGAGAAGTGTGTTGACCTTCATAAGTCAGGGAATGGTTATAAAAAAATAGCTACTTGCCTGAAAGTCCTCATTTTTACTGTTTGGGCAATTAAAAAAAAGTGGACATCAACTGGAACTGTTACAAACTTGCCTGGAAGGGAACCGAAGTTTATTTTACCCCCATGTTGTGTACAGTCAGGAGGAGGGTAAGAGAGGCACAAAAAAAAAACAATCCCCAAGGATCACTATTGGTGAATTAAAAAAAAAGTAAAATCCAAAGTTTCCAAGTCTCCAAAACCACCATCCAATGCCACCTCCATGCCAACAGATTATTTGGAAGGTATGCCAGAAAAAAAGCCTTTTCTGTCAGTAAACCACAAATGTAAGCACCTGAAGTTTATGAAACAATGCTACAACTTTGACTGGAACCATGTTCTACAGTCTGATGTAACAAAAACTGAGCTTTTTGGCAGCAAACACTCAAGATGGGTTTGGTGTAAAAAGGAGGATGGCTATAATGAAAAGAGCCCAATCCCAACTGTAAAATATGGTGAAGTTCTGTGATGTTGTGGGGCTGTTTTTCCTCGAAAGGCCCTGGAAACCTTGTCAGGATACATGGCATCATGGACTCCATGAAATACCAGGACATTTTAAATCAAAATCTGGCTACCTTTAATAACAATAATACCTCTAAACTAATATGGGGTCATAATTGCATCTTCCAGCAGGACAATGATCCGAAGCATTTGTCCAAATCAACACAAAAATGGCTAGCTCACCACAGAATCAAGCTTCTGCCCTGGCAATCTCAGTCCCCTGACCTGAATCCCACTGAAAACCTGTGGGTGAGCTGAAGAGGAGAGAGCACAAGAGAGGGCCTCAGATCCTGGATGCTCTGGAGAGATTGTGTAAAGAGAAATGGTCTCAGATGCCCTGCTCTGTATCTCCAACCTTATAAAATGTTATAGGAGAAGACTCAGTGCTGTTTTACTGGCAAAGGGAGGTTGGACAAAGAATTAAATGCAGGGGTGCCAATAGTGGCACATGAGTTTTTGTTGAAAATAATTATTTCTTGATGAGGGATGTTTTTTTTCTCTCTCTCTCTCTGAATACATGTATTTCAATTAAAGGTTGGATTTTTCTCATTTTTTCAGTGTGAGATGAAGCTACTTCACCAAAGGTGGATTTTTTTTCTAACTCGTTTTACTAATATTTAGAAAGGGTTCCAATCATCGTGGAGGGCACTCTATATACATTATTAGGACAGACTCTAAAAAACAAGCAAACAGGCCACATCAAGGCAGAATCTGACTAGAAAGCAAAGTTGTGAAAGGGAAAATACAATGTGCCATAGTGAAGGGTATTTTGTATGTTTCTGTGTTTCAAATCAATCCACAGTTGCTAAATTTATCATATAATAGTTCAGGTTTACACTTGGATACCCAAAGGAAAAAAACACTTTTTTTTTTGGCACAGTTGTACAGAAAATGAATCATCAATGACATCTCACATTTTTTCAGTCTTTATAATAATATTTTGCAGTTCTCTACTGAAAGAAAAGATTCATGTGAGCACCTAGATATATGCTAGGCAATTAATTTGATAATGATTTGGATCAGAGAAGAAACACTATGTCCATTTGTTGAATATGCTCATAAAAATAGCCAACTAGCAGTGAACCAATGAGCACCAGGTTAAGTGATGACAATTGCAATGAGACTAGCTAAAACAATATAACAGTCCAACACTTACATTTGTGCTAGATTATGTTTTGACAGTTGAACTGAACTGCATACAACTTCTTTTGGTATCATGCCATGGCTTGCACTAAGGTTCAAATAACCGAACCTACTGAAGTTAATGAATGCTTAAATATTGTTTCAGATTTAGTTGTTGCTTTTCATTAGATTTTGTTCATTTGATAGCCAATAAAATTATTTGGTTATTTCATACAGTGGTGCCACCCATCAGAACTACATTATGAGTACATTATGCATTATAATACATTATTATACATACAGGACACTTTTTCCATGGAATAAAAACATGTATTCTATTCCCTCCTAGTGGGTTTATTGATGGCATACAATATTGTTATCATATCGCTTATCCTCCATATATTACGCGACTCTCCCCATTGGAGAATGAGTGTGCAATATTGTTATAATATTGCACATTGTCAAGACAACACATCACACGTCAGAACTCGTGCGAAGCTCCAATGACAAAACTTTTCTGCTGCACATGCGCACAATCATTTCTTTGTCAGCCAGGTAAGAGAGAAGACAAGGCTAATCCAGTGCTAGATTTAAGCACTAAATAAATTAATTGGAAACTGAAGATGTGCTGAACACCCAAAAGGCTACCAAAACTTTATTACAGTTTTTATCAAGTGTCGGTCTGTGAATGGAGGGCGGAGTCAGGGAAGGTAAGTGGCGGAATCACTGCACCTGACGGGAATTAACCTGTGTTTGTGTGTCTTCCCCAGTGACCGTGCCCTATAAGAGGAGAGGGAGAGCAGAGGAAGGGAGCTTCTCCCAACCTGGATACTTGTGTGCGTGTGTGTATGTGTGTAGTTAAAAGCTGAAAAGCTACAATAAACGAGTTTTGAGAACTCAGTTCTGGCCTGCCGTGCTTCTGTGCTCCACCCACCTAGAACACTTGCTACAGTGGTGCTGAAACCCGTGACGGAGCGCAGAAGAGAACAGCCCCATGGAGCCCTCCCCCTTCAAGGACCTGATCCATGCCCTCGACATGGCCCAACAAAGCCAGCACCAGGCGCTGGTTGCCCTCCGGGAAGAACAGGAGCAAAGGTTCGAGGCCCTGGTGCTGGCGCAGCAGGAAGATCGCCAAGCATTCCGGCACCTACTCACATCGGAGGGGTCCACCACCTCCGCGGGTCCTTCCCACCTCACCCTGATGAAGATGGGCCCGCATGACAACCCCGAGGCCTTCCTCGCTCTCTTTGAGCAGGCAGCAGAGGCGTGGGGTTGGCCGGTGGAACAGCGCGCAGTGCGCCTCCTCCCCCTGCTCACAGGCGAGGTGCAGCTGGCCGCGCTACAGCTCCCTGCCGACAGCCGGCTGGTCTACGCGGACCTCCACAGGGCCATCCTCCAGTGCGTGGGTCGCACTCCGGAGCAGCAGCAGCAGCGCTTCCGCGCGCTGCGCCCGGAGGAGGTCGGCTGGCCGTTCGCGTTTGGCCAGCAACTCCGGGACGCCTGCCGCTGGTGGCTGAGGGCCGACAACTGCGACGCCGAGGAGATCATCGATCTAGTGGCGCTGGAGCAGTTCATCGCTCGACTTCCAGGAGGAACTGCGGAGTGGGTCCAGTGCCATCGCCCGGCATCGCTGGATCAGGCCATTGAGCTGGCAGAGGACCATATGGTGGCTGTTCCAACGGCAGGACAGCATGTCTCCCCTTCTCCCCTCCCCTCTCTCTCCCCTTCTCCCCTCCCCTCTCCCTCCCCTTCTGTTCCTCTCCCTCGCCCCATTCCCCCACCGTGGAGGCGGGGGCCAGCTCCACCCCAGCCAGCCCGCCGCACCCGTGGTGCCCTACCGTTTCCTACTGCCATGTCTGTCTTACCCCCCTCAGGTGAGTGATATCTGGAACACTGGTGCAGAGAGAGAGCCTGGGCCGGTGTGCTGGCGCTGCGGGGAGCCGGGGCACCTCCAGCATCAGTGCTCAGCGATGGAGGTGGGCGCGGTGGTCCGGATCCCCAACGCACCAGGAACCGCCCTCGATCCGGCTGGAGCGTATCGCATACCAGTGAGTATCCAAGGGGATACGTATCAGGCTTTGGTGCACTCTGGCTGTAATCAGACCTCAATCCACCAAAGCCTGGTGCAAAACGAGGGATTGGGGAAAGCACAATTGGTGAAGGTGTTGTGTGTGCACGGGGATGTTCACAACTACCCTTTAGTGTCAGTCCACATTCTGTTTCAAGGGGAGAAATTTAGAGTTCAGGCGGCAGTTAATCCTCGCCTCACCCACTCAATAATTTGGGGGACTGATTTGCCGGGATTTCGGGATTTAATGATGCACTTAGTGAAGAGTGGGTCCTGCTGTAGTTTAGCGGGGGGAGGTCCCGGAGTGGCATTGGTGGGAGCAGCTGTCACAGAGCCGTCTACGTCATCACCGCGTCAGAGTGAGGAGCAGCAGGCTCCTCCTCCCTGTCTTGGGGAATCCCTCACGGATTTTCCGTTAGAGCAATCACGAGACGAGTCTCTGCGGCATGCGTTTGACCAAGTGAGAGTAATCGATGGTCAAACGCTCCAGCCAAACGCCACCCCATCCTTCCCCTATTTTTCTATTATTAAGGATAGGTTATACCGAGTGATGCAGGACACTCAAACTAAGGAACAAATAACCCAACTTTTGATCCCAAAGAGCCGCCGGGAATTGGTATTCCAGGCGGCTCACTTTAATCCCATGGCTGGACACTTAGGGCAGGATAAGACACTAGCCCAACTAATGGCCCGGTTCTATTGGCCAGGGATTCGCAGCGATGTCCGTAGGTGGTGTACAGTGTGCCGTGAATGCCAATTAGTAAATACAGCGGCCATCCCAAAAGTGCCTTTGCGCCCTCTACCATTAATCAAGACCCCGTTCGAAAGAATTGGGATGGATCTTGTCGGGCCATTAGATCGGTCAACATGAGCGTATTGATTTATTTTAGTTCTGGTGGACTATGCAACGCAATATCCGGAAGCAGTGCCGCTTCACAATATCTCCGCACGTAGTATTGCGGAAGCGCTCTTCCACGTTATCTCCCGAGTCAGAATCCCCAAAGAGATTCTGACTGATCAAGGCACTGCGTTCATGTCACGCACACTGCGCGAACTGTATGGGTTATTGGGAATCAAGCCGATCTGCACCAGCATTTATCACCCACAAACGGATGGCTTAGTCGAACGGTTTAATCGCACCCTCAAAAACATAATTTAAAAAATTGTAAGCGAGGACGCACATAACTGGGATAAATGGCTCGAACCCCTGCTTTTCGCAGTGCAAGAGGTCCCACAAGCCTCCACGGGGTTCTCCCCATTTGAATTATTATATGGGCATAAGCCGCGTGGCATCCTAGATGTGCTGTGGGAAAATTGGGAGGAGGGACCTTCCCCATGCAAAAATGAAATTCAATACGTTATTGACCTGCGCGCAAAACTCCACACGCTCACACACCTAACCCAGGAGAATTTGCGGCAGGCTCAAGAATGTCAAGTCCACCTATACAACAGGGGACCTATACAACGTGCCTTAGGGAATTCGCACCGGGAGACAAAGTACTCGTGTTATTGCCCACGTCGGGCTCTAAATTGATCGCCAGGTGTCAAGGACCCTTTGAGGTCACACGGCAAGTCGGGGACATCGACTATGAGGTGAGGCGAACGGACAGGGGTGCGGCGTTACAGATATACCACCTCAATCTGTTAAAACGTTGGAGCGAGGAGGTCCCTGTGGTGCTGGTTTCGGTGGTTCCAGAGAAGGCGGAGCTGGGGCCGGAGGTTCAAAAGGGAAAATCGGCATCACCCACTGCTCCGGTCCCCTGTGGAGCCCACCTCTCCCCGACCCAGCTCGCGGAGGTCGCCTGGTTGCAAACAGAATTTTCTGACGTGTTCTTGCCCCTGCCTGGCCGCACCCACCTCATAGAACACCACATTGAGACGCCCCTGGGAGTGGTAATGCGCAGCCGCCCTTACAGACTGTCCGAAAACAAGAAAAAGGTGGTTCGGGAAGAACTCAAGGCCATGCTCGAAATGGGCATTGTCGAGGAGTCCCACAGTGACTGGAGCAGTCCGGTGGTCTTGGTTCCCAAGGCCGACGGGTCGGTCCGGTTCTGTGTGGACTACAGGAAAGTCAACGCGGTGTCTAAATTTGACGCATACCCAATGCCTCGTATTGATGAGCTGCTCGATCGACTAGGCACGGCTCGTTTTTATTTGACATTGGATTTGACAAAGGGATATTGGCAGATCCCCTGGACTCCACTATCCCGAGAGAAAACGGCCTTTTCCACACCGTTTGGCTTACACCAGTTCGTCACACTTCTGTTTGGGCTGTTTGGGGCGCCCGCTACGTTCCAGCGGCTTATGGATAGGGTCCTCCGCCCCCACGCCACCTATGCGGCCGCATACTTAGATGACATTATTATTTATAGTAATGACTGGCCGCGGCACCTAAAACACCTGAGGGCCATCCTGGGGTCGCTGAGGCGAGCGGGGCTCACAGCCAACCCGAAGAACTGTGCGATTGGGCGGGTGGAAGTACAATATCTGGGCTTCCACTTGGGCGATGGGCAGGTGCATCCCCAAATCAATAAGACGGCAGCGATTGCAGCCTGCCCAAGGCCCAAGACCAAAAAGGGGGTGAGGCAGTTCCTGGGGCTGGCTGGCTATTATTGTAGGTTTATACCTAATTATTTGGACGTCACCAGCCCGCTGACCAATCTCACTAAAAAGGGGGCACCAGATCCGGTCCAGTGGACAGAGCAATGCCAGCGGGCTTTCTCTAAGGTAAAGGCTGCACTGTGTGGGGGGGGGCACTGTTACACTCCCCTGACTTTTCTCTCCCCTTTGTTTTACAGACAGATGCATTGGACAGAGGGCTGGGGGCTGTTCTGTCCCAGGAGGTGGAGGGGGAGGACCGTCCAGTGCTGTACATCAGCCGCAAGCTGTTGGTGCGCGAGGGCAGGTACAGCACCATAGAGAAGGAATGCCTCACCATCAAGTGGGCGGTTCTCACCCTCCGCTACTATCTGCTGGGGTGCCCTTTCACCCTCTGGTTGGACCACGCGCCCCTGCAGTGGCTCCACCGCATGAAGGATGCCAATGCGTGGATCACCCGTTGGTATCTGGCACTCCAGCCATTTAAGTTCGAGGTGGTCCATAGGCCGGGGGCACAGATGGTTGTGGCGGACTTCCTCTCCCATCAAGGGGGGGGGGGAGTCGGCTGCAGGCTGGACAGCTGCCCGGCCTGAGTCGGGCGGTGGGGGTATGTGGCAGCGGGGGCGTGGTCAAGTGTCGGTCTGTGAATGGAGGGCGGAGTCAGGGAAGGTAAGTGGTGGAATCACTGCACCTGACGGGAATTAACCTGTGTTTGTGTGTCTTCCCCAGTGACCGTGCCCTATAAGAGGAGAGGGAGAACGGAGGAAGGGAGCTTCTCCCAACCTGGATACTTGTGTGCAGGGGCGCTGCTAGAAATCTTGGGCCCTATGAAAGATTACAGTTTAGGGCCCCCCGGTAAAATTTTCAAGCTCAAACAACTGAATTTAAAGTCTGTTTTCGGCTGGCACTTCTACTTTACTATGCATGTGATCAGCTACCTAGCAAGTTTAGGTGATACAATTATTTGGTATATGAACATTTTAAATGCAGAACTGTCAGAATTAGACTGAATAGACTGTTGCCTTAAAATGAAAATTCCATGATTTATATATATATATATATATATATATATATATATATATATATATATATATAGAGAGAGAGAGAGAGAGAGAGAGAGAGAGAGAGAGAGAGCAACTATTATTTGGCCACTCAGTAACCTATGGAGTTCATTCAATCCAAATGTTTGTGTTGAGAGAAATTGCATGAATCACTGTATCAGTATGGATTTATAACATTCTGTATGCACATTATGGATACTCCAGGGCCGTCCAGCAAACATCATCAATAATCAGGATTACAAAATGTATTCCTTTGTTTCCTCCATTTATTGACTTATTGTATGTGATCAAATGTATGCCTTGATGAATAATTACACTAGTTTTTTGATACAATTACATAGTGCACTGCAAGAAATCCACTAAGTGTTTTTGGTTTCTTTTAGGCATCACACATTTATTAGAAAACACAGCAAATGTTCAAATATTCAAGTTAAATACTTAGCCAGAGTATCAATAAATCCACACATGAACAATAGCAATGATATCTATGACCACAGCTAATGTGCAAAATATTAAAGTTAAATACTTAACAATATCAACAAATCCACAGATGAACAATGGCAAAACATCTAGATGCAAAACATCTAGACTTAATTATACAATAAAGATACCTATTAAAAAAAGGTGATTTTTTTTTTCACACACAGTGTGATATCCGGACTTCATAATTTATCACACCTGCTCCTGCTTAGCAACTTCTAGAATGTACATCTCTGTTGCGCACATAGAAAAACCGACAGCTGATCTAAGCTGCGCTAATAGCTCTGTGCATACACGGAGCATACACATTTCACGTGTCCCGCTCCCAGAATCAGACTGTACCATTAGTAAAAAGGGTGGAGGGGTGAAATGACAATATCATAAATAATTCAAGAAAAATGTTATCGCAAATCATAACCATGTATAATTTGCATATTTTAACAGATGAAATGAAATATTTTATTTCAAAAACTTGCACAAGGCAATACTATTAAAATAATATTAATATCCCTCACAGGCCCCCCTGTCAGTGCCAGGCCCTTAGAATCGTCCTAACTTTCCCCCCCTAGCGGCACCCCTGCTTGTGTGTGTGCATGTATGTGTGTAGTTAAAAGCTGAAAAGCTACAATAAACGAGTTTTGAGAACTCAGTTCTAGCCTGCCATGCTTCTGTGCTCCACCCACCTAGAACAATTGCTACAGTCACCTACAAACAAGCAAGATTTCTGGCTCTCACAGACCTGTAACAACTTCTTGAAGAGGCTCCTCTGTCCTCCACTTGTTATCTGTATTAATGACACCTGTTTGAACTCGCTATCGGTATAAAAGACACCTGTCCACAACCTCAAACAGTCACACTCCAAACTCCACTATGGCCAAGACCAAAGAGCTGTCAAAGGACGCCAGAAACAAAATTGTAGACCTGCACCAGGCTGGGAAGACTGAATCTGCAATAGGTAAGCAGCTTGGTGTGAAGAAATCAACTGTGGGAGCAATTATTAGAAAATGGAAGACATACAAGACCACTGATAATCTCCCTCGATCTGGGGCTCCATGCAAGATCTCACCCCGTGGGGTCAAAATGATCACAAGAACGGTGAGCAAAAATCCCAGAACCACACGGGGGGACCTACTGTAGTGAATGATCTGCAGAGAGCTGGGACCAAAGTAACAAAGGCTACCATCAGTAACACACTACACCGCCAGGGACTCAAATCCTGCAGTGCCAGACGTGTCCCCCTGCGGTCAATCATTCCCCCTTGGTTATTTTTATTTCCCTATTGTAAATTTGAAAACTAAGGAGATTGCAAACCAGAATGTACAGCAGTATTTAGAACTAATGTATGATGACACGACACAGATATATACAGATGCTTCTAAAGACGAAACTGGTAAGACAGGAGCAGCAGTATTCATCCCCAGCTACAATATAAGTATTGGGAAAAGGACATCAGATCTCTTGTTAGTTTTTTCAGCAGAAATGATGGCTATTATACTGGCCCTGCAGTGGGTGGAGGAGGTGAAGCCTAGTAAAGCAGTTATTTGCTCAGATTCTGTCTTCCTTAAATAGTATCCAGAGTGGAACATCTACGTGCCGACAAGATCTCTTAGATGAAATTAACCATCTCGTATTTAAGATAAATCAACATAAAACTTTTATTCAGTTCACATGGGTTCCAGCTCATAAGGGGGTTGAGGGTAATGAGAAAGTGGATAAAATGGCCAAAGAGGCCATCAAGGCAAATGAGGTTGAGTTAGAAGTCCCATTAAGCAAGGCAGAAATTAAAGTAATAATTAAAGACAGCATCAACAAAATGTGGCAGGAGAGATGGAATACAGAGGAGAAAGGAAGGCATCTATATAATTTACAAAAGGAGGTGGTGTTTAGAAGGGGTGGTGAACTGAAACGACAGGAAGAGGTTTGGTTGACGAGGCTGAGGATAGGACACACAAGTCTAAATAGTGGGTTTTATATATATATATATATATATATATATATATATATATATATATATATATATATATATATATATTATTCGTACTTTAAAAGGTACAAGGAACACAACGGTCAACAATAGAACATATTTACAGAAACAACAATAAGCACACATACATACATATTGTAGGTATCATGCCGCCATTTTGTCTCTTTAAGAAACTACATTTCCCATCAGCCTACTTCTGCGTTGACCTACGTCACGCCGGGGCGGGATCATCTACGTCATCCTCCAGGAAGGCATAAGTCCCGGCGGAAGCTCCGCCATTTTGTCTCTCGCGTCCAGTTTTCAAGGAAGCTAGACGCACAAAAGAGATGCTCTCCAACCCGAAAACACTTCTTTCTTGCAAGATTCACCATCCAGAGCGTTCTGTGCCTAACCACTGGCCAAGGTAAAAGTCCAGAATAGCGCGATCCTTAAACTCAACCTGAGTTACAACCGGTGTCTTCGTATAAGAAGTGAC
The DNA here is from genome assembly GCF_027579695.1 of Neoarius graeffei. NCBI lineage: Eukaryota > Metazoa > Chordata > Actinopteri > Siluriformes > Ariidae > Neoarius > Neoarius graeffei. The sequence continues at coordinate 73,785,470 of NC_083572.1, forward strand.
GTCACGACTGCAGCCCAGGCAGTTAAAAGTTAAGAAGCGATTGAATCCTTTTTAACTCAAAAGCGCTGTGCATCTTATTCTGATCATTTTCCTCACGAACGCTGAGGTTCAGACCAAGAATCCTCTGCTTTCCACGGGAACCACCCAAGTGCTCCACTGGACCTGAAAGTTTTCTACGCCTCCATCACGAGCGGCTCACGTGCTCCCACGGCGAGGCCCGAAACTACACCGGCGAACATCTTCATATCTTGCTAAAGGCAGGATTAAGTAAGATTTTGGCATTTGGGCATAATTAGGATAGTCTTAGGAATTTGCTTTTATTTGAAATAGTGTGAATTTAAACCCAGGTTTATCTGTTACACTGTTAGACACGCAGCGTGTTGATTTATTTTGGTTCTATGTTCTCTCAATTGTTTAATAGATAGGCTGTGCATGCTCCTTCTCTCTCTTTCTTATTCTGACTAACACTAATTTCCTTATCATACATTTTGACCTTATCAAGGTTTCAGTGAGTTTGGTAATGTTATGAGTGTGGAATCTTTTTGTTACTGAGAAAACACGTGCTCAACAGGCCTGACCAGGCCTGATACACTTTAGACAGCTTCCCTTTGTCTTTAGCAACACGTGCTCAGTAGGCCTCACCAGGCCTAACAAACACACTTTAGCTAGGCCATAGGGCCTTTCACAAACACACACTAGCAACACAAGGCTAATCTAGGCCTCCACCACATGTAGTTAGCTACACGAGGCTAAACACATGGTCAAGTCCTTCACACACACACACACACACACACACACAAGCACACATTAGCAACAGAGCTAATCATTTGTTCTATTTAGATAACATCCTTTTGTTTTAGCTAGCAACAAGCTAGGCCATACACACACACAAACACACACACACACACCCCCCCCACATATATATATATATATATATATATATATATATATATATATATATATATGTGCACACCTCACTGCTTGTATATATTGATTTATTTTTATCTTTGTTATAATAAATTCATTTATTAAACAAACTGTGTTTATTTGTGTGAACAATATAAAGTCCCCAATCTCTCGAAGAAATCAAAAAGGTGCATATAAGTTATGTAATATGGTAAGTGATCGTAATAATTTGGAAATATACCATAATTTATCCAGGATTAATGGTATGATTCACTAAATGATTCACTGAACGATTCACTAAATGATTCACTAAATGGTTCAATGAACGATTCACTGAATGATTCACTTCAAATGAGACTGATTCTATGGTATGATTCAATTCAAATGAGTCAAAGTAAACGATTCAATGGGATTGATTCATTTTAATTATTAACCTTCAAAATTTAATGAGACTGATTTAGCGAGATTGATCACTTAATTTCAATTATTAACGGATTGCACCCACAATATACAATAGGGAAACATCATTCTGGGGCCTGTGCACACTGTGGAGAAGTAGAAAAGGTTGAGCATGTATATACACTGTACACAGTATTCCAGTGAAAGAGAGAAGATGGGGAGAACATTAAGAAAATCTGTAACTATAGACAACTTATTAAGTCAGCCATTCACACAATCAGCAGTAACAGCTCTAACACAGTATTTAAAGGACACTCAACTAGCAAATAGAATTTAGTTTTTTTTTTATAATCAGTCTGCAATGACTTGTTTATTTGTTTATCCTCGTGAAGGGTTTCACGGGAAGATCCTCGTATCCTCATAATTGGTTTACGGGAAGATTTTTTGTTTGGTTATCCTCGTAATTGGTTTACGGGAAGATTTTTGTTTGGTTATCCTCGTAATTGGTTTACGGGAAGATTTTGTTTGGTTATCCTCGTAATTGGTTTACGGGAAGATTTTTTGTTTGGTTATCCTCGTAATTGGTTGACGGGAAGATTTTTGTTTGGTTATCCTCGTAATTGGTTTACGGGAAGATTTTGTTTGGTTATCATCGTAATTGGTTTACGGGAAGATTTTGTTTGGTTATCATCGTAATTGGTTTACGGGAAGATTTTTGTTTGGTTACACAAATTCTAGACAATTTGGCCGGAGTTTCTCTAAGCTCCGGTGAGGTGGGATGAGGGCTGATAGGGCATGCCCACCCTCTGAGCACCAATACACATCAAGAAGAGCAAGGATTGACACAAGCATACATCTCTTAATATTGTTAATATTCTACTCCATTCTATTTTACTATTTCAGCTAGAAGGCTAGAATTCTTCTGTGACCTTGTGTCTCACTGTGTACTGTACTGTTGTGATGACACATTGCTCGAGACATAATATTGATATCTTTTTGAACATTCTATCAGGACATGACCTGCTCAAGGTCTGACTACAGGCTCAGTTTTGATTTATTCTCATGCAGGCATTTGCAATGATTAATATCCCTTGAGATCACACCTCAGCCCGGTAGATGGCGGTAATACACATCGATTGTTAACCGCCAATAAATCGACAGAAGAAGAAGAAGAAGAAGAAGAAGAAAAAGAAGAAGAAGTGTCCCCCTGCTTAAGCCAGTACATGTCCAGGCCTGTCTGAAGTTTGCTAGAGAGCATTTGGATGATCCAGAAGAGGATTGGGAGAATGTCATATGGTCAGATGAAACCAAAATAGAACTTTTTGGTAAAAGCTCAACTTGTTGTGTTTGGAGGAGAAAGAATGCTGAGTTGCATCCAAAGAACAGTATACCTACTGTGAAGCATCGGGGTGGAAACATCATGCTTTGGGGCTGTTTTTCTGCAAAGGGACCAGGACGACTGATCCGTGTAAAGGAAAGAATGAATGGGGCCATGTATCGTGAGATTTTGAGTGAAAACCTCCTTCCATCAGCAAGGGCATTGAAGATGAAATGTGGCTGGGTCTTTCAGCATGACAATGATCCCAAACACACCACCCAGGCAATGAAGGAGTGGCTTTGTAAGAAGCATTTCAAGGTCCTGGAGTGGCCTAGCCAGTCTCCAGATCTCAACCCCATAGAAAATCTTTGGAGGGAGTTGAAAGTCCGTGTTGCCCAGCAACAGCCCCAAAACATCACTACTCTAGAGATCTGCATGGAGGAATGGGCCAAAATACCAGCAACAGTGTGTGAAAACCTTGTGAAGACTTACAGAAAACATTTGACCTCTGTCATTTCCAACAAAGGGTATATAACAAAGTATTGAGATGAACTTTTGTTATTGACCAAATACTTATTTTCCACATAAATTATTTAAAAATCAGACAATGTGATTTTCTGGATTTTTTTTTTCTCATTTTGTCTCTTATAATTGAAGTGTACCTATGATGAAAATTACAGGCCTCTCTCATCTTTTTAAGTGGGAGAATTTGCACAATTGGTGACTGACTAAATACTTTTTTGCCCCACTGTATATATTCTTCACACATAATTTCAAGAGAAAAACATACCAATGGACATCGAAAAACTGGAAAAGAGACATGCCGGAGAAGTAAAACTTCCACGCTAGCAAGTGACTGTTTGTAAACAAACATGGCTGTGAGGTTTGCTTCATTAAAAGTGGAAGATTTTGAGAGAATTTTGGCTGCCAGGTCGTTCCGTTGTGTGTAGTTGTCGATGTTGATTTTAAAAGTAACTAGTAAATTACACAGGGAAAATAATAATAATATTTGGCTTGACTGCACTAGCATTAACCTGTGCTAGCATTAGCCTAAACTATCTTTGGCCTGTGCTAACACTATGCCCACTAGAAGGCAACTGGACTGCCATGCTAACAGCACCAAGTTGTAGGTAAGCTTCCGTTGGCCTTCGCTAATGCTGCTGCTGAATGCTACACTGGCTAGAAGGGAACTGGACTGCAGCACTAACAGCACCAAGTTGCAGGTAAGCTCTGTTGGCCTTCGAGAATGCTGATATGAAGAGTGTGTATGTATAATAATAATAATAATGGGGTTTTTTTTCATGGTCTATCAGATATATTCGATTCAGCTAGCATGATATTGAACTCATCTTCGACTCATTCAATATCATGCTAGCTGAATGGAATATATCTGATATACCACTCAAAGCCAGCCAATATTATTTAATTATACCAGTTCTATAACAAATAGCTTAATAGTAATGGGGCTAACTATAAAGCAAGCAAGGCATTCAAGCTCTCCCTTTTGGGTGGTGAACCACTTAGCATGAGTTAGTATTTCTTTGTACTTATTTGCAAAACTTTTTTGAACAGTTTACAAAAAGAAGTGTCAAGTGGTGATGTCTGGACTGAAAAGAATGACACAGCTCATCAACCTTACTGAATCCATAGGCTTTACTCAGTATAAGGTTGAAAGTTGAAATTGTATAAATAATTAAAACCATGGCTGTGAAGCTTGATTAAGCTCTATGTCACCTACCGTATGACAACCCCAGAGGTCTACTACTGGGCCTATCTAAAACAGTGATGTTACTCATTTCATCTCATTATCTCTAGCCGCTTTATCCTGTTCTACAGGGTCGCAGGCAAGCTGGGGCCTATCCCAGCTGACTACGGGCGAAAGGCGGGGTACACCCTGGACAAGTCGCCAGGTCATCACAGGGCTGACACATAGACAACCATTCACACTCACATTCACACCTATGGTCAATTTAGAGTCACCAGTTAACCTAACCTGCATGTCTTTGGACTGTGGGGGAAACCGGAGCACCTGGAGGAAACCCACGCGGACAACATGCAAACTCCACACAGAAAGGCCCTCGTCGGCCACAGGGCTCAAACCCGGACCTTCTTGCTGTGAGGCAACAGTGCTAACCACTACACCACCATGCTGCCCAGTGATGTTACTATTGTATTATAAAACTTGACACAATTGGGTACAGTTTTTGATGTAGCCATTCTTTATAGAGGCTGATATATTCAACTGTGCCCATTCCTTCTGTAAGATTCTCTTTCAGAATCACTAATCATGAATCTCAAATCCTAATCATGGTCACTTGTATCCTTGCTCCACAATTATATACTGTATGTATCAGGGTAACTACTTACAAAGTGCTGACATTACACACACAAATGAGGTGAAGCAAGCTCTACGGAAAGTAAACACTTAACACTTTTTTGTTTACCACATAATTCCATGAGGAAGCCATGGCCTAATGGTTAGAAAAGCAGCTTTGGGACCAAAAGGTTGCTGGTTCAATTCCTTGGACCAGCAGGAATGGCTGAAGTGCCCTTGAGCAAGGCACCTGCTCCCCAGGCTGCTCTGGGTATGTTGTATGTCACTCTGGATAAGAGCATCTGCTAAATGCCTGTAATGGAATGTAATCTAAGTATGTTCCATATGTTATTTCAAAGATTTAGTTTTTATGTCTTCAGTATTGTTCTACAATGTAGAAAATAGTCTAAATACAGAAAAATCTATGAATGAGACGGTGTGTCCGAACTTTTGACTGGTACTGCAAATGTTCTGGCATTGCATAAGGTGGTTGAAACAATACCATGGCAAATGTGTGCCGTAATCAAAACTAAAGGCTGTCCAACAAAATATTAGCATGTGTGACTTTCTTTTTGGTCAGGCAATGAATATTATGTGCAATAACTAATAACGTATGCAATAATTAAAATATGTATAATAAGAATCTGTGCAACAATTACAGTATGCTCTATAGCTACAACATTGTGAATAACCTAGAATTTGTGCATTTGTGGGAGTGTATGTGGGGGCTAGGATATGAGCACTTGCATGTATGTGTGTGTCCAATATGTTTTCTGTCACTATGTGTTTTGTAGTACTTGTCTTTTGTTATTGTGTGTACAACATGTTAAATGTCACTTTCTTTGGACATTCCCAGCAAACACAAAACGTTTATAAAACATTTCATTTGGGTTGCATTAAGGTTAGGTTTTATTAAACGTTTATGAAACGTTTATGAAACATTGGTGAAAATTTAATAAAGTCATATTTGCTGACCCGTGGCACATTTTTTATCATCTCTTGGTATTTTTAGATATTAAGATGTGATAATGATTGTATTACAATTATCAAAATAATCAGTAAATGAGTAACGTTTTATTGACGTTTTATAAACGTTCTCTTTAAAACGTTTCATTCACAAAGTTTATGAAACATTTATAAAACGTTATACATATTCGGAGACTTCTGGCTAAAACAGATAATATTAAAATTTCTACAATGAATTGTGTGATTATAAACACTACATGATGACATGTTTTTAAAAAGTATCAAAAAACATGGGAATAATTTTATGGAAAATAAGTGGTTGTATAAACGTTTAATAAACGTTGGAAAAAAACCCTTCGATCTAGCTAAATATTTTTTAGATGTAGATCTAGATAGATAGATAAATCATTAAATGTGTGGCTCTAGTCTCGTAATTATCAAGTATGGTTTGAATAATTTGGATAGACGACCATTCGTCGTTTTATATTTGCTAAAATACACGCCCTTTTGGCCCTGGCATTTTGTTCGCTGGTTCCCTGCGCCCGGCGCAACCTACGTCTTTGCACAGGCGCAGGGACCGGAAGTAGCACCATTTTGAGCGTGTTGCTGTTGGGACAAGATCGAGAAGGCCGGGTCCACTTAGAAGTTATCTTAGAAAATCTCCTTCAGGGTTCCTTTCGTGGCTCAGGTGGCTAAGACGCCATACCATAAATCCGGGGACCCGGGTTCGATTCCGACCTGAGGTCATTTCCCGATCCCTCCCTGTCTCTCTCTCCTGCTCATTTTCTGTCCTGTCTCTACGCTGTCCTATCCAATAAAGGTGAAAAAAGCCCAAAAAATATCTTAAAAAGAAAATCTCCTTCACCAAAGGCTCGCAGCTTTGGCCAGACAATTTATTTGATTTAATTTGCTTTTTTATTTCAAATTTTAACTGATTTTGCGCATTTGCTATGATTACGTTAACTTTAATGTTTTGGTTCTTAGTAGCAAGGCTTCTTTAATAAATTTAGATACATTTTAATACTAGTATCTTTATCATTTTTGCTGTTCATGAGGGCTTTATATGTAAATGTGAATATTGTCTATGTAAAAAAACACTGCTCTCAAATCAGTTTTGCTGAACTTGCAAAGAGGAATGAAATAAACTTAAGTGCAATAACAAAAATGTGTTGTTATATTATAAGTTTAACAGGTGTTAACATGGGCGGCACGGTGGTGTAGTGGTTAGCGCTGTCGCCTCACAGCAAGAAGGTCCTGGGTTTGAGCCCTGGGGCCGGCGAGGGCCTTTCTGTGTGGAGCTTGCATGGTGTCCACGTGGGTTTGCTCCGGTTTCCCCCACAGTCCAAAGACATGCAGGTTAGGTTAACTGGTGACTCTAAATTGACCGTAGGTGTGAATGGTTGTCTGTGTCTATGTGTCAGCCCTGTGATGACCTGGCGACTTGTCCAGGGTGTACCCTGCCTTTCGCCTGTAGTCAGCTGGGATAGGCTCCAGCTTGCCTGCGACCCTGTAGAAGGATAAAGCGGCTAGAGATAATGAGATGAGGTATTAACATGTTTCTAAAACATTAAAGAAACGTTTTACTATTGTTTTTAAATGGTTTTAAAAAACATTTCTGAAACATTTCCAGAATGTTGTATGATGGTTTCCAGAATGTTTTTCAAACGTTTATATAACGTTTTTTCAAACGTTTATAAAACGAAAAAATTGTCCACAAATTTTCGTTTTATAAACGTTATTTTGTAACGTTTCTGAAACGTTAGCCAAACGTTTATACAACGTTATATAAACGTTTTTGTGTTTGCTGGGTTGTTGATCTTGAAGCCTTGAACATCCCATTTTTATATCTAATGATAACAACTGCCTTATTTGGTACAATGACTTAATTAATTAGCATTATTCTAACTGACTTGCATTATGTCAAAGAGCATAGTTTTGTTGTGATTTGTGGATGTGTGGTTCTCTCTTGCTCAAGCAATGTTATACCCTGGGGAAATTAGGCAAGATAAAGTGGACTACTAATACTCCAGATGATGTACCAGAACAACTGAAAATTGTAAGTGTGGAAGACACATTTTGCACTCAAAGTTTGCAGCATGCTTTATGTAATGGAAGATGAGAAGATATCAGAAGGAAGCTGGAGCAATTTTTAGTTTTTAGTTTTAAAACTCTGAAGCTGTGTCCAGTTCTGGGTTTCCTGTGATTTGGAGCAATTAAATGACATGAGATATGGTCCTGATATGAACTAGCTATTAAATATCTATGGTATTTTCTACAATGGCAACATATGGTATGAGTCTTGACCTTATTTCTTTTTACCTCCACCAACTTTGTTGAAGGAGGTTATGTTTTCACCTCCATTTGTTTGTTTGCTTGTTTGTTTGCCTGTTCCCAATATAACTCAAAAAGCAGTGATTGGATTTTGATTTTGAGGAAAGATGGGCCACAGACAAAGGAACAATTGATGAGATTTTGATGCAAATCCAGAAATGTATGCAGATCCAGGATTTTTTTTTTCTGTTCCCAATGTAACCTCAAAAAGTAGTGAAAAGATTTTGATGAAATTTTGAGGAGAAGTTGGGCTTGGGCCAAGGAACAAATTATTAGATGTTGATGCAAATCTGGATACGTGGCTTCTAGTTTTTTTTTTGAGGTGAAGTGTCATTGATGATTCATTTTCTGGACCTAAAACAACTGTGCCATATATAATTGGATACCCAAAGGAAATAAACCACATGGTTTTGTCTCTGTGTATATATATATATATATATATATATATATATATATATATATATATATATATATATATATATACACACACAGAGACAAAACCATGTGGTTTATTTCCTTTGGGTATCCAATTATAAACTATTATATGATAAATTTAGCAACTGATGATTAAATTGAGCCACAGAAATATACAAAATACCCCTCACTATGGCACAGATTTTCGCTTTCACAATTTTGCCTAGGGCGGCACGGTGGTGTAGTGATTAGCGCTGTCGCCTCACAACAAGAAGGTCCGGGTTCGAGCCCTGTGGCCGGCGAGGGCCTTTCTGTGTGGAGCTTGCATGTTCTCCGCGTGGGTTTCCTCCGGGTGCTCCGGTTTCCCCCACAGTCCAAAGACATGCAGGCTATGTTAACTGGTGACTCTAAATTGACCATGAGTGTGAATGGTTGTCTGTGTCTATGTGTCAGCCCTGTGAAGACCTGGCGACTTGTCCAGGGTGTACCCCACCTTTTGGCTATAGTCAACTGGGATAGGCTCCAGCTTGCCTGTGACCCTGTAGAAAGGTAAAGCGGCTAGAGATGATGAGATGAGACAATTTTGCCTTCCAGTCAGATTCTGCCTTCATGTGGCCTATTTGCTTGTTTTTAAAGTCTCTCCTAATAATGTATGTAGAGTGCCCTTCACAATGATTGTTACCCCTTCGGGGGTGGGGATCCACCTTTTGGTGAAGTCACTTCATGTCACACTGAAAAAAATGAGAAAAATCCAACCTTTAATTGAAATAAATTTATTCAGAGAAAAAAACTAATTCCTCATCAAGAAATAATTATTTTCAACAAAAACTCATGTGCCACTATTATTGGCACCCCTGCACTTAATACTTTGAACACCTTCCCATTACCAGTAAAACAGCACTGAGTCTTCTCCTATAACATTTTATAAGGTTGGAGATACAGAGCAGGGCATCTGAGACCATTTCTCTTTACACAATCTCTCCAGATCATCCAGGGTCTGAGGCCCTCTCTTGTGCACTCTCCCCTTCAGCTCGTCCCACAGGTTTTCAATGGGATTCAGGTCAGGGGATTGAGATGGTCATGGCAGAAGCTTAATTCTGTGGTCAGTTAGCCATTTTTGTGTTGACTGGGACATATGCTTTGGATCATTGTCCTACTGGAAGATACAGTGATGACCTGCCATTGCTGGTCCAACTCCGCTACTATTGATCCCAAGCACAGATCAGAAAGGAAGAGGGTTGGGCGAGGGGTCAGCACCCCCTTCCTGTAAAAAATCTTGAGCTATGGATATGTCAAAAATAATATTAAAAGACACTTCAACTCTGGGGGAGGATGGCTCTCCAGCTGGAGAAGTTATGATGCTGGGTGGTGAAAGCCAAAGTCATTTGGAAGCTACCAGGCTGATGACCATCATCTCTACCAGGGTACTGGTATCACCATCAGAGCATGGAATGTCAAAACCATATTCAAAACTGGAAAGACAGTTGCAAGTAGCTGCCTAGATGAGGAACTACAATCTTACCATCCTGGGAATTAACAAGTCAAGATGGACTGGTTCCTGTCAGAAGAGGTTGGTTACAGGAGAGTTGCTGTTGTTCTCAGAATATGTTGATGATGACATGCCCCAAAAAGAGTGAGTGAGACAGCCCATATGGCTCATGGATCCTCATAGCCTCCTTCTGAACCAAGAACCAGAGGACATCATCCAGTGCTGTGCACTGACAAACAACAGTGATGAGAAGGACAAGAAGGATTTCTACAGTAGACTGCTGACCATCGTCCAGAGTTGCCCAAGACAGAACATCATCATTGTTGTGGGAGACTTCAATGTTAAGATCAGCGGTGACAACAGGGGCTATGAGGAAATCAAGGGGCATCAGGGTATTGGTGAGATGAATGACAACATGGAGTGATTCACTGACTTATGTGCCACAAGCAACCTGGTCAATGGAAGGAGTTTCTTCCAGCACAAGAGGATGCACAAGGCTACCTGGATATCGCCAGACCTGTTAACGGAGAACCAGATAGATCATGTGTGTATCGGGAATAAGTTCAGGAGATCCCTTCAAGATGTATGCATCAGGCAAGGAGACAACATTGCTTTGGACCATCATCTCCTGGTGGCCCAGTTGAAGCTCAAGTTGAAGAAGAACTACACAGGGGAGACCAGCAATCACCAGTGATACAATACCACCCCCTGGAAAGATACAACCAAGCAGGAAGAGTTCAAGATCACTCTTTCCAACAAGTTCCAGGTCCTGCAAGAGCTGCTAGAGGAGGAGACGTGGCAGGGAGTGAAGGAAGCAATCACATCAACGTGTCAGGAGGTGCTGGGCCCAAAGAAGCACAGTCACAAGGAGTGGATCTCGGCAGAGGCCCTGAAGAAGATTGAGGAGAGGAAGAAGAAGAAGGCAGTTAACAACAGTTGTACATGAGTTATATACTATATAGTAGTATATAGTATACTATGTACATAGGGCCCACCAGAAGAGCTTCATTGTATATTGGCATAGATTTGACAAGGCTCTGGAACTGTACTGGAGGGATGAATACAATTATTCCAAAAGATATTCCTAAAATTGGTGTTTTTATGATGATGGTAGAGTCTTGTATAACACGTTGGTCTACCACATGTGCCCAAGTGATTTAGTGCAGGACTTGTATCATTTCCATACTGTTCAAGCCATTCATTGAGCCCTTGTGTCCTGTGGATGAGGACAGGGTCAGCCTTGAAGAGAAGACTACCATCCATCCATCTATAACCACTTATGGGACATTCCACTGAATGGGTGCCATTTGCTTGTTGTACCACTCCCAAATTAAACTTAATTTGTTATATCTTTTCAACACTGATTATAATAACACACATATTTAACTATTCAAAATGTGTATTGGTCAACCTCAGGCTATGTCATTTATTTTTTTTACAAGGTTTGGAAGTCAAAGATGGCTGCATACTCTTTATATGAGTAACAGGACTGAAAGTAACAGGACTGAGTTTTTAGCCTAGGATTAGCTAATACATGGAATTAAGCCACATGGCGTCATCGCTAATAGCATGACCACACTTAGCACATTCTAGTGATTTACCAAAAATCTGTATTTTTAAAATAAACAAATATCATCTAAGAAATAATTTAAGTAACAGGACAGTATGTTGACATTGACCTTATCAGTCAAAGTTTAAAAATCATCAAATATACAGAAAAGTAAATGAGAGAACTAACTTTTGGTCTTCCCATGGCCTTCAGAAGACACAACTGATGTAACTTCCTGTTGAGCATGTGATTTATGGAATGTTCCAAATTTGTCAGATGGGGTAATATGTTTGGGTAACAGGACTGAACCCAGGGACACGACTAAAATGTGTATTTTAACTAAGATATTGTGGATTTCTTATGAAAAAAAAATGTATTTAAACCATGGATAGGATATGGAGTCACACAACAGTGCAAAAGAAATACTGTTTCTGAAGGATTTTAATCATAATATTTCATAGATAAGTATAAAGTTAGAGTGCGGGGACAGGTAACACACAGTGGTCGAGTTGTAAAATCAAACCAGGGGGTTGGTGAAATTTTTAGTCGTGTGTCGACCCTTCGGTCGGTCCGTCGGTGGGAAACTGGTTTGCTTTTAGGAGGGTTTGCACACAACGTAGGTCTGTGGACCTTGTTCATTTACCAGACATACAGTATTTTGTTCTGATAAAGTGTGTAGTGCACACTGTGTACCCTTTTTATTGTTGTAAAAAACATAATACACTGGTATTTTACTGTAAAACATGCACAGTGTGGATGTCGTGTCATATTTAGTCAGTCTTCTGGCTGACATACCTACCACATTCTTTAGGGTGAAATGCAGATGACAAATTTGAAGTGTAACTTCATAGTCATGGTAGGCTCCTTTTAAATCGTTTGGTAAATAATTTATTAAAACCTCAGCAGGCAATGTAAATGAACAACTGAATCTTTTCATATCAAGTCAATAGAATTTTTATTCAAAGCTGAACATTGGGAACATTGAGGTAAATACAGAGGTAGGTAGGTAACCAATAAGCTAAAACAAGCAACAGTAAATTGTAAATCAGACTAAACTTCCTAAAAGATGTTTGAGGCATTATGCATTTTTTTGTTTTTTCCTTTTTGTTATTATTGAGTTTATTCTTATAACGTTGTAACGTTGATTCCCGCTGTTATCTAGGTCACGTGACACCTTAATGTTGACGGTTACCAAGGAGCTGCCTTGGATACTTTGATACTTTGCTTCGATACATACTGTACCAGCACTTTGATACATACTGGATACAAGCTAGCAAAATGAGTTAAAAGCAGGCATCTTTGGAAAGTTTCTTTGGAAAGGGGAAAAGGCCCATTGAGGAGACAGAAGAAGAGCCTATGATGAAGAAAAAGAAAGCTGCATTTTAGCAGACACTTTGTCGAGTCCTACACCAATCCTGCTCTGCCTTACATGTTGTGACCGGCTCTCTAATGAGGCAATGAAGCCTTCAAAACTGCTAGTGTCGTTTATTTTAGCCTTCCTGTCTTGAATAACACTTTTTGTTGCCTGAAGAATAACAAACGAACGTCCAGGCTGATTAAATTAATGGCCTTATGCAAGAAATCAAAGGTAACATGAACCTGAGTAAGCTATCGATAGTTGGCTAGACTCCAAACTAACATTCATTATGATAGCTGTGTTGTTATCCGCCGCCCACAAATTAGGCTACATATCGGTAACTTTACAGCATGATAGTGGGCTCACAGAAAGTGTGACTGATATTTGTAACTCTTGACTTACCTCCTGAAATGTTTTTTCTTGCGATCTTAAATCCGAACTTGCTTAGGTCTTGCTGTCCACTCCACTTGGCCATGATGCTGCAATCCGCTGCTGTCACTGATGCTGAATGAAATAAAAAATAACAGAACCCCAAATGAATGTCACCTCCTCAAACGCTTCGCTTGCACATGCCCTCTCTCGCGGTAGCTTATTGTATGCTCAGTTTCAGCAAAGCTACGTGGAATAGCATTTCTAATTCCAATGTTAAATAGAAGTAATGTCCACATTTATTGATAAAATTGCTCAAGGGAAGGGAGAGGGGATGCCCGTTTTAGAGGGGGGATGATTTTGACCATTTTTTATTCTGGGGGGATGGCATCCCCCCATCCCCCCTCAACTCAAGTACAGGTAACACATGCTATTTTTCAGTGTTTTAGATAGTTTTTATTAATCCTTACAATTATATATCTTAAATTTGAAATCATATCAATGTGCAGGACATTCTGCATAATAAGGAAATGTATTTTAAAGTACATTTTTATGTGCATTTATACATATAATTTTCTAGGGACAGAAATGGCACCGATTCGGTGGAATGGCTCTTATCCTGTGCAGTGTTGTGGGCAAGCTGGAGCCTATCCCAGCTGACTATGGGTGAGAGGTGTGGTACACCCTAGACAAGTCACCAAATCATTGCAGGGCTGATACATATGGCCCTTTTCCACTACCCTTTTTCAGCTCACTTCAGCCCGACACGGCTCGCGTTTCGACTACCTTAGAGCAGCACGACTCAGCTCACTTCAGCCCTGCTTAGCACCCAAAACTCGCACGGTTTTGGAGTAGGGCTGAAGCGAGCCAAACCGAGCCGAGTGGGGCTAGGGGCGTGAGCAGACACTCCCCTGTGCACTGATTGGTGAGGAGGAGTGTCCTCACATGCCCACACATGCCCCGCGAGCACGCTGGGATCTGTAAACACCGTAAACCCGGAAGAAGAAGAATTACGAATTACGAGAATTTCTGAAGCCTTATGCGCCTCGCCTCATCTATACGCTCTTGCCAGTATCTGTTGGCGTTGTCGGTGACAACAAGCCACAGCACCAAGACCAGCAACACTAACGACTCCATGTCCTCCATGTTTATTGTTTACTATCCGGGTCGTGAGACTACCACTTAAAAGATCACTGATGTCACCGTTTGCGCCGCCTAACGACATCACGTGATGTCCACCCACTTTCGCTAACTCCACCCAACGTGTCCACCCACTTCCAGCCAGCATGGTTCAGTGCGGTTGTAGTCGAAATGCAACTCCAACAGCCCCACTCAGCTCGACTCAGCCCAACTCAGCACCGCACGGCTCAGCCCAACTCAGCCGCGTTGGTAGTGGAAAAGCGGCAATAGAGACAAACAACCATTCACACGTACGGTCAATTTAGAGCCACCAGTTAGCCTAACCTGCATGTCTTTGGACTGTGGGGGAAACCAGAGCACCTGGAGGAAACCCACACAGACATGGGAAGAACATGCAAACTCCACACAAAAAGGCCTCTGTTGGCCACTGGGCTCGAACCCAGAACCTTCTTGCTGTGAGGCGACAGTGCTAATCACTACTACCACCATCAGAATAGAAATATAAAGGGGATCAGTTAGAAGAACTTTGTATTAATTTGTAGTGACACTTCCGTCTAAGGGGCAAGTAGACCCAATCCATACCAGCAAAATACCCCAAAGCATAACAGAGTCACCAAAGTCCCTCACTGTAAGGGTCAATCATTCAGGTCTACCTCACTCATGTCTGGACAATACAGTGAGGGATGTCTCATCTGACCATAACACTTTTTCCACCACCACTATGATTTTTGCACCACTAAAATCTCAAATGTGCATTCATATCTGTAATGAGGAACTGATACACTGCAACTCTGCTAATATATCTCAGTTTGCAGCTCTTAATGGACTGTTATTGCCAACAGTCTCTTCTGCTCTTCTGTTTTGTTTTACACATCACACTAATGCATGATAATCACATTGTGTGTATGTGTGTGCTTTTAAGCACGATTTCAAACCCAATTGACTGATGTCTTTCACATACAGTTAGGTCCATAAATATTTGGACAGGGACAACATTTTTCGAATTTTGGTTCTGTACATTACCACAATGAATTTTGAACAAAACAATTCAGATGCAGTTGAAGTTCAGACTTTCAGCTTTAATTCAGTGGGTTGAACAAAATGATTGCATAAAAATGTGAGGAACTAAAGCATTTTTTTAAACACAATCCCTTCATTTCAGGGGCTCAAAAGTAATTGGACAAATTAAATAATTGTAAATAAAATGTTCATTTCTAATACTTGGTTGAAAACCCTTTGTTGGCAATGACTGCCTGAAGTCTTGAACTCATGGACATCACCAGACGCTGTGTTTCCTCCTTTTTAATGCTGTGCCAGGCCTTTACTGCAGCGATTTTCAGTTGCTGTCTGTTTGTGGGCCTTTCTGTCTGAAGTTTAGGTGGGGTTTACATTAGACCGTATCAGCGGATCATCAGATTAACGTTTTTAAAACGATTAGTGTGCACACAGCAACGCCAATACACGATTCGCGTGCACACAGTAACGCCAATACACGGATACGCTCGGCTCCGCAGGCATCCTGCGCTCCAAATCACTCCGCCCTGAACAGCGAGTGCCCTCTGGAGGGTGCACACTCCGGCCCTGCGCAGCTCACAGAGCGCGCGAGTGAAGCACACAAGCAGTGATTTGGGACTGAGCCACTGTGTGTGTGATCTCAGTGCATGTCGGGCATGCGCGTCACTTACCACTTGCAAGTGGAAGGATGGCAAGCCTAAAGACAATCATAACTACACAATGGGCAGTATTTGCATCAGTATTTGCAGTATTTTCATACTTTTATACTCTTTAATGAAAGGTGATACAAGGCGGAAGTCCGCGCCGTTTTTCAGCAGTCGCGTCACATGACCAACGCCAGCGAATCAGGAAGGTGGATGTCACAGTGACGTTGTCCAATGATGACGCCAGCTAGAGCTCAGCACAGCGTATCCGCGTATTCTCAATGTTTACACAGCACCGGACCAGACACGATCTGGATTGAATACGTGGACCCTGGCAGATTCCCGTTTCCCGGCGTTTCCAGGCATTTTAATGTAAACGGACAGTGCATCCGCGAAGAAAACAAGACAGATACGGTCTAATGTAAACTTGGCCTTAGTCTTTAACAAGTGAAATGCATGCTCAATTGGGTTGAGATCAGGTGACTGACTTGGCCATTCAAGAATATTCCACTTCTTTGCTTTAATAAACTCCTGGGTTGCTTTGGCTTTATGTTTTGGGTCATTGCCCATCTATATTATGAAATGCCGACCAATCAGTTTGGCTGCATTTGGCTGGATTTGAGCACACAGTATGTCTCTGAATACCTCAGAATTCATCCGGCTGCTTCTGTCCTGTGTCACATCATCAATAAACACTAGTGACCCAGTGCCACTGGCAGCCATGCATGCCCAAGCCATCACACTGCCTCCGCCGTGTTTTACAGATGATGTGGTATGCTTTGGATCATGAGCTGTACCACACCTTTGCCATACTTTTTTCTTTCCATCATTCTGGTAGAAGTTGATCTTGGTTTCATTTGTCCAAAGAATGTTCTTCCAGAACTGTGCTAGCTTTTTTAGATGTTTTTTTTTTAGCAAAGTCCAATCTAGCCTTTTTATTCTTGAGGCTTATGAGTGGCGTGCACCATGCAGTGAACCCTCTGTATTTACTTTCATGAAGTCATCTCTTTATGGTAGATTTGGATATTGATACACCTACTTCCTGGAGAGTGTTGTTCACTTGGTTGGCTGTTGTGAAGGGGTTTCTCTTCACCATGCAAATTATTCTGCGATCATCCACCTTTGTTGTCTTCTGTGGGGGTCCAGGTCTTTTTGCACTGATGAGTTCACCAGTGCTTTCTTTCTTTCTCAGGATGTGCCAAACTGTAGATTTTCCCACTCCTAATATTGTAGCAATTTCTCTGATGGCCTTTTTTTTCTGTTTTCGCAGCTTAAGGATGGCTTGTTTCACCTGCATGGAGAGCTCCTTTGACCGCATGTTTTCTTCACAGCAAAATCTTCCAAATGCAAGCACCACACCTCAAATCAACTCCAGGCCTTTTATCTGCTTAATTGAGAATGACATAACGAAGGAATTGCCCACACCTGCCCATGAAATAGCCTTTGAGTCAATTGTCCAATTACTTTTGGTCCCTTTAAAAACAGGGTGGCACATGTTAAGGAGCTGAAACTCCTAAACCCTTCATCCAATTTTAATGTGGATACCCTCAAATGAAAGCTGAAAGTCTGGACTTTATGTCCATGTCCATTATACAACTATAACCTGAATATGTTTCAGTAAATAGGTAAAAAAACAAAATTTGTGTCAGTGTCCAAATATATATGGACCTAACTGTAGATCTAAATGTAGATGTTGAGCATTAACCAGTCTTCCACAATAATGATCTCTTTTTCAAACTCAGATATTTTTTTCCTCCTGTGATCTTGAGGTAAATTGGGGTCTCACCCTTAGAACAACTTTATTCATCACATGCTTGTGAAATTCCTCTCTGCATTTAACCCATCTGAAGCAGTGAACACACATATGCACACACACGTGAGCAATGAGCACACACACATACCCAGAGGAGTGGGCAGCCATGCTAACAGCGCCTGGGTAGCAGTTGGGAGTTAGGTGCCTCGCTCAAGGGCACCTCAGCCTAAGGCCATCTCATATTAACCTAACCTTTCTTCAGTGGATAATCTCACCTAGATACTGTAGATCTGTACCTATTAACTGCGACTGTAATAATAAAAAGAATGTCCTGTGCTCATCCCTAGGCTCTTATTCACAATATACACAGTATACCATTGTAGAAAAGTAATGATTTATAATTCCACTATCCAGTGTCACTGGGCAACACGGTGGTGTAGTGGTTAGCATTGTCACCTCACAGCAAGAAGGTTCTGGGTTTGAACCCAGCGGCCAACGGAGGCCTTTCTGTGTGGAGTTTGCATGTTCTCCCCGTGTCTGTGTGGGTTTCCTCCAGGTGCTCCGGTTTCCCCCGCAGTCCAAAGACATGCAGGTTAGGCTAATTGGTGGCTCTAAATGGTTGTTTGTCTCTATGTGTCAGCCCCGCGATGATTTGGCGACTTGTCCAGGGGGTACCCCGCCTCTTGCCCATAGTCAGCTGGGATAGGCTCCAGCTTGCCCGCAACCCTGCACAGGATAAGCAGTTATGGATAATGGATGGATGGATATCTGGTGTCACCAGAAGAAGATGGCATAAGAAGAGGTGTCTCTTTCAAGTCTGGTTCCTGGAAAGGTTTCTTCTTCATGTCATCTCAAAGAGTTTGTCCTTGCCACTGTTACCACTGTCTTGCTCATTAGGGATCCAAATCTACATTTGGATTTTTGTAAAGCTGCTTTGTGACATTGTCTATTGTTACAAGTGCTATAGAAAGAAAACTATACTTAAATGCATAAAAAGAATCACCATGATACTGATCATGCAGCACTTTGCACTGCAGTCAGTACTCTATAATGATTTTTTATTAATGGTGGTTATTAATTGCAGTGTCTACTGGCAGGGTCTGGTGGGAGCATGGCTGGGGGAATGGAAAGATTCAGACTGTTCAATTTTCGCATGCAGATCATTACATTTGCAGTGATCACAAAACACATCTGTGTTTCTGTGAAAACGCCCGCCTGATTGCCCTTTTAGACATTTTCACAGTGGGAGCAAACTTGGCCCTCAGTTCCACCTTTTAACTTCTTGCTGATGCAATGTTTAAGTGATTGTGTATTCACTATCATAAATCACTGACTTTTAAAATATTTCTCTACTGCAGGAACAGATCAGTGCCTATGGGAAGTAGATTTGTAAGGAATTTTTTTCCTATAAAAATATGACATGATAGTACCTACAGTCTTCCATCTTCACTCTTCAGTCAGGCCCTGTAATCAGTGTTTACTGTTTCTCAGTTCCATACTAATCATACTAAATTAGACATGAGGCCTACATAAACTTCAAAAGTACATAATACACCATGTTCTTGACTATCCATTATCTCGATTTTAACCAGGTTTCAAATCAAACACTAAATGACTCCTGTGCCCTAACTCCTATGTTTGTGTATGTTGTGCAGCAGCATCCTTGTTTAATACAGTGGTGCTTGAAAGTTTGTGAACCCTTTAGAATTTTCTATATTTCTGCATAAATATGACATAAAACATCATTGGATTTTCGCACAAGTCCTAAAAGTAGATAAAGAGAACCCAGTGAAACAAATGAGACAAGAAATATTATACTTGGTCATTTATTTATTGAGGAAAATGATCCAATATTACATACTGTATCTGTGAGTGGCAAAAGCATGTGAACCTCTAGGATTAGCAGTTAATTTGAAGGTGATATTAGAGTCAGGTGTTTTCAATCAATGGGATGACAATCAGGTGTGAGTGGGCACCCTGTTTTATTTAAAGAACAGGGATCTATCAAAGTCTGATCTTCACAACACATGTTTGTGGAAGTGTATCATGGCACAAACAAAGGAGATTTCTGAGGATCTCAGAAAAAAACCCTTGTTGATGCTCATCAGGCTGGAAAAGGTTACAAATCCATCTCTAAAGAGTTTGGACTCCATCAATCCACAGTCACAGATTGTGTACAAATGAAGGAAATTCAAGACCATTGTTACTCTCCCCAGGAGTGGTCGACCAACAAAGATCATTCCAAGAGCAAGGCGTGTAATAGTTGGCAAGGTCACAAAGGACCCCAGGGTAACTTCTAAGCAACTGAAGGCCTCTCTCACATTGGCTAATGTTAATGTTCATGAGTCCACCATCAGGAGAACACTGAACAACAATGGTGTGCATGGCAGGGTTGCAAGGAGAAAGCCACTGCTCTCCAAAAAGAACATTGCTGCTCAACTGTAGTTTGCTAAAGATCATGTGGACAAGCCAGAAGGCTATTGGAAAAATATTTTGTGGATGGATGAGACCAAAATATAACGTTTGGTTTAAATGAGAAGCGTTATGTTTGGAGAAAGGAAAACACTGCATTCCAGCATAAGAACCTTATCCCATCTGTGAAACATGGTGGTGGTAGTATCATGGTTTGGGCCTGTTTTGCTGTATCTGGGCCAGGATTGCCACCATTGATGGAACAATGAATTCTGAATTATACCAGTGAATTCTAAAGAATCCAGCCACTGGGGCTGCATAAGCGTACTCTTGGTGCTGGTCCCAAGCCTGGATAAATTGGAGAAAGTTGCGTCAGTTAGGGCATCCGGCATAAAACTGTGCCAAATCTAACATGTGGAATGAAAAGAATACAGAGGAATAAAATTGATGAGCCACACCATGAAGTTATGGGAAAAGGTATTGGAGGTGAGATTGAGAAGAGAGGTAGCAATCTGTGAACAGCAGTACAGGTTTATGCCAAGGAAGAGCACATTGGATGCAATTTTTGCTTTAAGAACAGTATTCGAATTACGTGGAAGCCAGAGGGAGCCGAGCTCCCATACAGTGAGCAATGGCTCCCATGAAAGCAACAAAGTCAGTAATCTGTGGGGGTCTCTGAAATACACCATGTTTTAATCATAAATAAAACTAATTTCCGATCACAGTGTGCCCTAAGCAAACGTGTTCAATTGCCATATGCACAGTTGCACTTCACCACCACACTACTAGGCTATGCGCGCAAACTGCAAACAATCAATTTGATGGCTTGTGAAACTTAATCCGAAGAAGACACTTCACCATGCCTTGAGTCAAAGATGAATATAGAATACTGATAAATACCACTGTCTTCCACCATGCCACCGAAAAAAAGACCATCGGTGCCGAATTCATGCTCAGCCCTGACAAGTTTCGGCTTTACCACTAAAAAACTAAAAGACACCTTTGCAGAAAACATTGTCCTAGCACCAGCTAACCAGACCTCCACTAGCTCTAATGAGAATGATATCCATGCTGAGATCGAGGGAGACGTTACTCTGAAAGGTACAACCTATCATGAACATGAACATGGGCCACTTACCGATGACATCGAAGACGTTGTATCGGAAAGGGATGGCGAGCCTGGAACAGGGTCCAGTAGGGATATGGAGCAGCACCATCTGCCAAAGAACTGGGGGCTTGCTCAGTGGCGATCGTGGAGAGAGAGAAATCCGTGGCTATTTACAGGCATGAACGGCCTAGGATGCTCTGCCTGCAAGGCAGCAAAGACTCTCTTGCCTAATGACAAAAAGACTGGCGTACATCTGTCAGATGCCTGGATCAATGGGACACTAAGTAGCCCAGTTCAAAAGCAGTTGTGGAAAAAAATTTACCTATAGACCCTTTTCAGTCACGTGACCTTCGTAAACGCGACCACCATTTTGGACATGTAGCGGACTTCGGCTCGAATTGGTTTGAATGCGAGGAAGGCGACAAACGGAGAACATACAAGAAAAAGGAGCGAGATGCAGAAAACACCTTCGCTATCCAGCGATGTAGGGCATTTACAGGGTGAGCAGAGGGAGAAATAACAACAGTAATGACACATTAGCAACGCCGTACAGAAATAATGGTTTATGGCACAGACCCTTTCGGTTCTCGCTCATCTAGCTGCTACAATGACTGCTTAGACTGCAACAATAATACCTAACACACATTTAAGTATCCGTCGTAAAGACGTGAAACTCGTCGAGTGACGAGTGTGTTCATTGATAAGCTAACACAATCTAAAAGTAGACATACCATCACACTGCCCTGGCGCTGTGTACAGTTTCCCTTCTACGGTTTGTGCACTCGCTATTTGCCATTACTTTCTCCAACCGTTGTGACAGATTACAGGGAACGGCCTGGATTTAAGAGACAAATACATGTTCCTCTTATTTTGAACACTTATTCGTAGGCAGTGCTTAATTTGTAAAGTGGGAGGTCCCGGAGCGCAGAGGATGAGCGGCTCCGGTGCGGAAAAAAAGGGGGGAGGGGGGCGCGGCGCTTCTGGGCATGTTTTGTAATAACACTGCAAATTAAGTTCATCTGCAGATATTTTGTGGATGTCGTTTCATGAGAGAAATCACCAACAAGACAGATATCAAAATCAGACATTAACACTAAATAAACTTGCATTTTTTAATTTAATTATTTGGTGGGTTTTTTTTTTGTTACATAGTCAAAAGAGGTGTCGGATCACCGGATCCAGTGTAAATAGCTGCCGGAGCCAACGCCCAAGGTTCTGGAGCGCGCTCCGGCTTGCTCCCCCTCAAATTAAGCGCTGTTTGTAGGACACTGCCTCTGATCTGTCCTACAGTCTACCAACAGCAAAGGAACACAATGCTAGCTAATGTCGTTAGCTAATAGCTACTACAGAAGAACAAAGAGGTTACAATGGGTTATTTTAGCCTATTTGGTTACACACTCGCCGGCACAGAATGTTAACAGCAATGTAATGCCTTTTCTGGCTAATTTTATTCGTCTTACCTCCAACAAAGTGGTCACTACACAAGCGTTGGTGTGCCACTATCCATCTTCTCCGTCGGTCAGCATCTACCGGGATCCGATAAAATGATAACCCTTGCCTTGTTTGTTGATGGTTACTACATCCAGGTGCACAACAATATAGTGGCATGATGGAAGTCTTGCTGAAAATAAACACTTTCTTTGCTGCCGTTCCTCAATGCTGGCTGTGGTAAACTACTGGTAGTACATGTCCAAAATGGCGGCCGCGTTTGTCGTGACGTCACGTGAAAAGGGTCTATACCGTGACAGTCTTGCACACACACGAGCAATTGAACTAGCAGAACTAAAAAAAAAAAAGATGTTCTTCTGACAAAAGTTGTGGAACTAAGTTCAGCTGCTTTCGATGTGACAGCAAGCTCATTCAGGACGGCCTACTCGATCGCAAAAGAGAGGTTGCCATACATAAAAATGACTCCCATCATGAAACTCCCATCATGAACTAAATGGTGCGAAAGTGGGCCCTGCCCACCGTTCTGATCACTGTTGTGGTTCAATTGTTGAACATATAGCAGATGAAATGAAAAAGAAACTTGTTTCACATATTTTAACGCATCAGCCTAACGCTGGATGAAAGCATGGTTCATGGATGCTCATACATGGTTCATGGATGCTCATACATGATTATCTACATTAGGTGTGATGTTACAGGTAACGGGGATGTGGAAAATGTGTTTTTTGACACAGTTGAGTTGGACCACAGGGATGCAGAATCTCTTCACAATGCGCTAAAAGATAGTCTTCAAAGGGCTGGGATGAATGAAGAATTTCTCAAAAAAAACCTAATGAGTATAGCCACAGACGGAGCCGCTGTCCTTACTGGGAGACAGACAGGACTCATTGAGAGACTTAAACAAGACTTCCCTCAACTGCAGGCTGTGCATTGCCTTGCACACCGATTAGAATTAGCTGTAGCCGACTCTTTGAAGATTGTGGCAAGGTGCAATAATTTTGAATTTTTTATTTCCAAGCTGCATAGTCTGTACCACCAATCTACAAAAATCGCAAGGGAGTTAGAGAGAGCAACTGCAGAGCTCAACGTGCAGATTCTAAAAATTGGGAAAATCTTCACCATAAAGTGGGTGTCCAGCAGTTTCAACACCGTCAAAGCTGTACTGAAGGATTTTCCTGTGTTGGCACGCCACTTTAGAACAGCCAGTGAAGATGACTCCTGTACTGGTACAGAGAGGACCAAGTATGCTGGCTTACTCAAGCATCTGACATCCACTGGTTTTCTCTCTGACTTGGCAATAATGAAAGACGTTCTGCGTGAGCTGCAAGGGCTCTCGCTGAGACTTCAGAGAAGGGATACGTCTCTGGTGGATGCCAGTAGGCATATTCACCAAACTATTGAGGTGCTCGCTGCCATGAAAGAAGTTGGTGGTAAAACAGAATCCAAAATTCAAGCAGGCATAACAAGTGGTCAACTCAAAACCGTTATGCTCAGGGAAACGCAGCCTAAGATAAACAAGGGACAATTTTATCAGTCCATTATTGACAATCTCAGAAAACGTCTTCCTGACAGTGAGCTAGTTGCCATACTGAAACCTTTGGATCTACACTTCTGGCCCACAGACAGGTCAGAACTAGTGCTGTTTGGTGAACGCGAGGTGGAGAAGTGTGCGAAACTCCTCGGAGAACCTGCCACCGAGGCTGTCAATGAATTCAGAGACTGGAAACTGCAAGGTTCTTCTCAGGGAAAAACATTGAAGAAACTTATCATCGCAAGCAGCACTGTTCTCCCGACGTCTGCAGAGTGCAAAAGGGGGTTTTCCGCTTGCAATGACACAGACAATAAAACTAGAAACAGACTGTGTGCCCCGAGCCTCACTGCCTTGTTGTTCATCGACTTGAATGGACCCCCTATTGAGAAATTTAACCTGGTGCCGTTTGTCCACTCATGGATTAAGAAAGGACACCAGACATCGGCATCATGGATTCCTGGAAGGAGGTCTCAGCCCGCTGAAAGCAGAGCAGTTTGGTCAATTTTGTCTCCCTAATGGTAAGAGAATGCCAGTGCTTTTCCCACTGTATAAAGTTTACACACTGCACAAAATGCTTAACATACGACCTAGATCTGTTCTTTCATCATTTCAAACTGAATTAGGCTACGTTTTATTCTACACTCATGCAGAACACTACACTGATGTTTGATCTGCCTGTACATAAGTTCAACTATATGTAAAAAAACAATACTTTCAAAAATTAATAATTTTAAAAAAGATCCATACAACAATCTCTCTGTCTGTTGTGTATGTGGGCGGCACGGTGGTGTAGTGGTTAGCGCTGTCGCCTCACAGCAAGAAGGTCCGGGTTCGAGCCCCGTGGCCGGCGAGGGCCTTTCTGTGTGGAGTTTGCATGTTCTCCCCGTGTCCGCGTGGGTTTCCTCCGGGTGCTCCGGTTTCCCCCACAGTCCAAAGACATGCAGGTTAGGTTAACTGGTGACTCTAAATTGACCATAAGTGTGAATGGTTGTCTGTGTCTATGTGTCAGCCCTGTGATGACCTGGCGACTTGTCCAGGGTGTACCCCGCCTTTCGCCCGTAGTCAGCTGGGACAGGCTCCAGCTTGCCTGCGACCCTGTAGAACAGGATAAAGCGGCTAGAGATAATGAGATGAGATGAATGTTATGTATGTATGTGCGTGCACGAACGTTTTACCGTGCGGAAAAACCTCCCCCCTCTTGATCCAGTCTGGGAGAGCGCATGAAGGCTATTTCAGGCCATGTACACACGTAGCCGGGTATTTTTAAAACCGAACATTTCCCCCCCTCCGTTTATAAAAATGTTTTATCCACACCACCTCGTCTTCGAAAAAAATCCCTTCCACACATAACCCAACATCTGCGTTTTCAATCACATTCATAAGCATTCCAAACCTGTAGATGGCATTATTTCCCCAAATCCTACCCCCTAATCACATCAGAATAGCCCTCTGTTGGCGTCACTTCCGCCTAAACATAAAACATGGCGCCAAGCTCGTTCGTCTGGACAGACTCGGAGACAGAATTGCTTCTAAACACAATTTTGGAGTATAAACTTCAACAGATGCAAGAAAACGTTGATTGGGAATCTTGTCAGTAGTTGGGCTTCTAAAATTAAACATGTAAATAGCACCTGCACAATAATTAACGCTTTCAAGGCACTACTCCGATCCATTACTCTTTGTCCATGCTTAATCTGGCTTCTGCAGTAAACAAAGGTCGCACGTTTGACGTCAGGGCAGATTTGTTGTCATTTTTTTGGCGCAGATTGTGACGTTCTAAAACGCAAAACTCCGGTTATCTCTGTCTACACGAAAAGGCATACAGAGTTTTCAAAAATCTTCACTTTGCCCGGAGTTTTTTTAAATATTCGTTTTTGATGTGTTTTCATGTGGATGACAGGCCAAAACATAGAAAAATATCTTCAATTTAGCAGATACCCGGCTACGTGTGGACGGGGTCTCAGTTTTAAGACAAATGCACAACACTACACTTAGGTTAGATCTGTTCTTACATCAGTTCAAACTGAATTACATTTTATTCTACACTCATGCGGAACACTAGCCTACAATGAGGTTAGATCTGTCTGTATAGGCTACATAAGTTCAAACAGAATAGCCTATTTCAGTTCAATGTATTCTAAGTGGAATGCGAGCTATAGCCTACAAATGTAAAACAATACTTTAATAATAAAAAAAGATCCATTCTACAATCTCTCTGTCTGCTGTGTATGTGTGTGTCCGAAAGTTTTGCCGTGCGCAAAAATCGCTGCCCCTCTTGATCCAGTCCAGTGTGTGTGTGTGTATATATATATATATATATATATATATATATATATATATATATATATATATATATATATACACACACTCTCCCGGACTGTATCAAGAGGGGCAGCGATTTTTGCGCACGGCAAAACTTTAGTTTATATATATATATGGCTACCTGTGCAATTTTTTATTTATTTATTTAAGATAGAGACCTCCTTAGAGACAAAATGATAAGTCGAACCCTGTTTAAGAATGTTAATGGAGAAGTACAGGGAAGGCCAGAGAAAGCTACATTGTGTGTTTGTAGACCTGGAGAAGGCATACGTATGATAGAGTGCCGAGAGATGAGTTATGGTATTGTATGAGAAAGAGTGGAATGAATGAGAAGTATATTAGAGTGGTGCAAGACATGTATGAGAACAGTGAAACAGCAGTGAGGTGTGCAGTTGGAACAATGGTTCATAAAAGGGATTATATGATTGATTATTCTATCTATCTATCTATCTATCTATCTATCTATCTATCTATCTATCTATCTATCTATCTATCTATCTATCTATCACTGTGCAAAAGTCTTCAGCATATGTGAAGAAATTCTGGAAACCAAAATTAGCTTAAAAATAATGAAATGTTTCAACCTAAAAAAAAACCCTGCAGTAAGCCATAATAAATGAAAGAAAGTCAATATTTGGTGTGAGATGACCCTTTGCTTTAAAGAAAAATCGTAGTGAGTGCAGTTTTATAAGGAAATGAGCTGTTTTATAAGGAAATGAACTTTTATAAGTAAATGAGTGCAGTTTTATAAGGAAATGAACTGTAGGTTTTACCGAGCATCTTGCAGAATCAGGCACAGTTCTTCCGGACACTTTGACTGTCACACTTGCTTCTTAATTTTGCAGCAAAACCCAGCAGCCTTCATTAGGTTTTCTTTTTTAATCTGAAAAGTGGTCTCTGATGTAATATGCTGCTCAGATACAAACATTTTCCTTATAAACATAGTCACATTTAATGTGCTGGAAAATGAACGTTTGGAACTCTAAAATGTTTTTGTACTGACTGAATAATGTAGAATTCATAAAATAGAAATCTATAACAAAGTTTGTATAAAAAAATAGCGTGTGTGTGTGTGTGTAAAATATATATATATATATATATATATATATATATATATATACAAAATACAAAATATATATATATATATTTTACCAGTCAAGACAATAAAATAAATCATCTAATCCTTACCAGATCCTAAAATTATGCAACTCTAACCTCAGGTGTAAAGCAACACACAACAGATTCTCATCTCATCTCATTATCTCTAGCCGCTTTATCCTTCTACAGGGTCGCAGGCAAGCTGGAGCCTATCCCAGCTGACTACGGGCGAAAGGCGGGGTACACCCTGGACAAGTCGCCAGGTCATCACAGGGCTGACACATAGACACAGACAACCATTCACACTCACATTCACACCTACGGTCAATTTAGAGTCACCAGTTAACCTAATCTGCATGTCTTTGGACTGTGGGGGAAACCGGAGCACCCGGAGGAAACCCACGCAGACACGGGGAGAACATGCAAACTCCACACAGAAAGGCCCTTGCCGGCCCCAGGGCTCGAACCCAGGACCTTCTTGCTGTGAGGCGGCAGCGCTAACCACTACACCACCGTGCCGCCCACAACAGATTCCACTGTGTTATTATTTATTGAACAGAAATTAAGTGAAAACGCAGAATCCATGTGTGAAAAAGTAAGCATACCCCATGATTCAATAGCTTGTAGAACCATCTTTTGCAGCAATAAATTAAATCAATTGTTTTCTGTATGATTTTATCAGTCTCTCACATCATTGTGGAGGACTTTTGGCCCACTCTTCTTTATAACATTGCTTCAGTTCATTCATGTTTTTTTTTTTTAAAGATATTTTTTTGGGCTTTTTGCACCTTTATTGGATAGGACAGTGTAGAGACAGGAAATGAGCGGGAGAGAGACGGGAAGGGATCGGGAAATGACCTCGGGCCGGAATCGAACCCGGGTCGCCCGCATTCATGGTATGGCGCCTTAACCACCTGAGCCACGACGCCCCCCAGTTCATTCATGTTTGAGAGCATTTGTTTATGCACAGCTCTCTTCAGGTCCTGCCACAGCATTTCAATTGTGTTGAGGTCTGAACTTTGACTTGGCCATTCCAACACCTTGATTCTTTTCTTTTTCAGCCATTCAGCTGTAGATTTGCTGGTGTGCTTGGGATCATTGTCCTGTTGCATAACCCAATTGTGGCCAAGCTTTAGCTGTTGGACAGATGGTCTCACATTTGCCTCTAGAACACTTTGGTATACAGAGGAGTTCATGGTTGACTCAATGACTGCAAGGTGCCCAGGCCCTGTGACTGCAAAACAAGCCCAAATCATCAGCCCTCCACCACCACCATGCTTGATGGTTGGTATGAGGTGTTTGTGCTGATATGCTCTGTTTGGTTTTCACCAAACATGGTGCTGTGCATTATGGCCAAACATTTCCACTTTGGTCTCATCTGTCCAAAGGACATTGTTCCAGAAGGCTTGTGGCTTGTTCAGATGCATCTTTGCAAACCTAAGCCATGCTGCCATGTTCTTTCTTCTGGCAACCCTTCCAAACAAGCCATACTCGCACAGTCTTTTTCTAATTGTACTGTCATGAACTTTAGCATTTAACATGCTAACTGTGGCTTGTAGAGTAGCTCTTGTTTTTTTTTTTTGCAGTTCCTCTGAGCATTGCACGGTCTGACCTTGGAGTAAATTTGCCGGGACGTCCACTCCTGGGAAGATTGGCAACTGTCTTGAATGTTTTCCACTTCTGAATAGTCTTTCTCACAGTAGAATGATGGATTTCAAATTGTTTGGAAATGGCCTTATAACCTTTCCCAGACTGATGGGCAGCAACAATTGCTTCTCTAAGCCCATGTTTACATTAGACCGTATCAGCGGATCATCAGATTAACGTTTTTAAAACGATTAGTGTGCACACAGCAACACCAATACACGATTTGCGTGCACACAGCAACACCAATACACGGATACGCTCGGCTCCGCAGGCATCCTGCGCTCCAAATCACTCCGCCCTGAACAGCGAGTGCCCTCTGGAGGGTGCGCACTCCGGCCTTGCGCAGCTCACAGAGCGCGCGAGTGAAGTGCACAACCAGTGATTCGGGACTGAGCCGCTGTGTGTGTGATCTCAGTGCATATCACTTACCACTTGCAAGTGGAAGAATGGCAAGCCTAAAGACAATCATAAGTACACAATGGGCAGTATTTGCATCAGTATTTGCAGTATTTTCATACTTTTATACTCTTTAATGAAAGGTGATACAAGGCGGAAGTCCGCGCCGTTTTTCAGCAGTCGCGTCACATGACCAACGCCAGCGAATCAGGAAGGTGGATGTCACAGTGACGTTGTCCAATGACGACGCCAGCTAGAGCTCAGCACAGCGTATCCGCGTATCTCAATGTTTACACAGCACCGGAGCTGACACGATCTGGATTGAATACATGGACCCTGGCGGATTCCCGTTTCCCGGCGTTTCCAGGCGGTTTAATGTAAACGGACAGTGCATCCGCGAAGAAAACGAGACAGATACAGTCTAATGTAAACTTGGCCTAAGATCATTGCTGATGTCTTTCCTCCTTGGCATTGCGTTAACATACACCTGAGTGCTCCAGACCAGTAAAGTGCCAAAACTTCTGCCTTTTAAGAGGTGGCCACACTTGCTGATGATCAATTAATCAAATTAATTTGATCAGCAACACCTGGCTGCTAATTCCCTTTATAAGTTCTATGGCAGCAATAAGGGTGTACTTAATATTTCACACACTGCTACTGCATTTTTGGCTTAATTGGTGTTAAATAAATAATGACAAGGTTATGTTATGTTATGTTATGTTATTGGTCATCTGAGGTTGTATTTGCCTAATTTTAAGACCTGGTAAGGAACAGACGATGGCACAGTGGCATAGTGGTTAGCACTGTTGCCTCACAGCAAGAAGGTTCTGGGTTCAAGCCCAGTGGCTGATGAAAGCCTTTCTGTGTGGAGTTTGCATGTTCTCCCTGTGTCTGCATGGGGGTGCTCTAGTTTCCCCCAAAGACATTCAGGTTAGGTTGACTGGTGGCTCTATTGCCGCTTTTCCACTACAAACGTGGCTGAGTTGGGCTGAGCCGTGCCGTGCTGAGTTGGGCTGAGTGGGGCTATTGGAGTTGCATTTCGACTACAACCACGCTGAACCGTGCTGGCTGGAAGTGGGTGGACACATTGGGTGGAGTTAGCGAAAGTGGGTGGATGTCACGTGATGTCGTTAAGCAGCGCAAACAGTGACATCAGTGAGCTTTTAAGCGGTAGTCTCACGACCCGAATAGTAAACAATAAACATGGAGGACATGGAGTCGTTAGTGTTGCTGGTCTTGGTGCTGTGGCTTGTTGTCGCCGACAACGCCAACAGATACTGGCAAGAGTGTATAGATGAGGCGAGGCGCATAAGGCTTCAGAAATTCTTGTAATTCTTCTTCTTCCGGGTTTACGGTGTTTACAGATCCCAGCGTGCTCGCGGGGCGTGTGTGGGCATGTGAGGACACTCCTCCTCACCAATCAGTGCACAGGGGAGTGTCTCCCCACGCCCCCAGCCTCACTCAGCTCGGTTTGGCTCGCTTCAGCCCCACTCCAAAACCGTGTGAGTTTTAGGGGCTAAGCAGGGCTGAAGCGAGTTGAGTCGTGCTGTTCTTTGGTAGTCGAAACGCGAGCCGTGTCGGGTGGAAGTGAGCTGAAGTGAGCTGAAAAAGGGTAGTAGAAAAGGGCCATAAATTGACCGTAGGTGTGAATGGTTGTTTGTCTCCATGTGTCAGCCCTGTGATGACCTGGCAACTTGTCCAGGGTGTACCCTGCCTCTTGCCTATAGTCAGCTGGGATAGGCTCCAGCTTGCCTGTGACCCTGTAGGACAGGATAAGTGGCTACAGATAATGGATGGATATATATATATATGTTCCTTAATCACAAATGTAATCTTTACAAAATAATTAGCATCTTTATAAAAATTGATACAAGACATAAATTCAACAAATATAAGTGAAGTTCTTCAGCAATATCAAGGAGACTTACTTATGTGGTTTTTTTGGCAATGTATGACAGCTTATGTAGAACAGCTACTGTGGTATGCAAAAGTTTGGGCACCCCGGTCAAAATTGCTATTACTGTGAACAGTTAAGCAAATTGAAGATGAAATGATCTCCAAAAGGCATAAAGTTAAAGATGACTCATTCCCTTTATATTTTAAGCAAAACAATTTTTTTTATTTTCATCTTTTACATTTTCAAAATGACAAAAAAAGGAAAAGGGCCCAAAGCAAAAGTTTGGGCACCCTGCATGGTTAGTACCTAGTAACACCCCCTTTGGCTAGTATCACAGCTTGTAAACACCTTTTGTAGCCAGTTAATAATCTTTAAGTTCTTACCTGGGGGATGTTCACACATTTGTCCTTGCAAAAGGCTTCCAGTTCTACAAATTTCTTGGGCTGTCTTGCATGCACTGCTCTTTTGAGATCTATCCACAGATTTTCAGTGATGTTTAGGTCAGGGGACTGTGAGGGCCATGGCAAAACCTCCAGCTTGTGCCTCTTGAGGTATTCCATTGTAGATTTTGAGGTGTGTTTTGGATCATCGTCTTATTGTAGGACCCATCCTCTTTTTAACTTCAACTTTTTTACAGATGGTGTGATGTTTGCTTCCAGAATTTGCTGGTATTTATTCGAATCCATGCTTCCCTCGACCAATGAAATGTGCCCTGTGCCACTGGTTGCAACACAACCCCAAAGCATGATCGATCCACACCCATGCTTCAGAGTTGGAGAGGTGTTCTTTTCCTAGAATTTGGCACCCTTTTTTCTCCAAACCTACCTTTGCACATTGTGGCCAAAAAGTTCTATTTTGATTTCATCAGTCCACATGACTTGTTTCCAAAATGCGTCAGGCTTATTTAGATGTTCATTTGCAAACTTCAGACACTGAATTTTGTGGCTAGGACACAGGAAAGGTTTTCTTCTGATGACTCTCCCATGAAGGTCATATTTGTTCAGGTGTCACTGCATAGTAGAACAGTGCACCACCACTCCAGGGTCTGCTAAATCTTTCTGAAGGTCTTTTGCAGTTTTGCCTTTCTAGAAATCCAACGAGCAGTTCTTTCAGAAAGTTTTCTTCATCTTCCAGACATCACCTTGATTTCCACTGTTTCTGTTAACTGCCATTTCTTAATACCATTACAATCTGAGGAAACCTGAAAACACTTTGCTACGCTCTTGTAGCCTTCTCCTGCTTTGTGAGCATCAATTATTTTATTATTCAGAATGTGAGGGAGTTGCTTAGAGGAGCCCATGGCTGTTGATTTTAGGGACAAGTTTGAGGAGTCAGAGAATTTATACAGCTTTGAAATCTGCATCATCTGACCTTTCCTAATGAAGAATTTGAACAAGCCACAGCTCAATAAGCTAATTAAGGTCTGGAACCTTGGTAAAAGTTACCAGAGAACTCAAATGTATTGGGGTGCCCAAACTTTCGCATGGTGTTCCTTTTCTTTTTTTCACTCTCCAATTGTACAAAACAAAAATAATACACAAATCTTGCAGAAAACACTGAAAAGAAATGTATCATCTTTACCTTTATGCCTTTTGGTGATCAGTTCATCTTCTGCTCACTTAACTATTCACAGCAACAGACATTTTCAGTAAGGGTGCCCAAACTTTTGCATGCCACTGTAAAATGGTAGCTGTACAGTACTGTTTTAAATATTATTATTTTTTGTACCATGTTTTAAGTATGTTTTGACCTAATGTGCTCTAATGGCCCTTTTCCACTACCCTTTTTCAGCTCACTTCAGCTCGCTTCAGCTCACTTCAGCCCGACACGGCTCGCGTTTCGACTACCAAAAAACAGCATGACTCAGCTCGCTTCAGCCCTGCTTAGCCCCTAAAACTCGCACCGTTTTGGAGTGGGGCTGAAGCGAGCCAAAGCAAGCCGAGTGAGGCTGGGGGCGTGAGCAGACACTCCCCTGTGCACTGATTGGTGAGGAGGAGTGTCCTCACATGCCCACACACGCC
This sequence comes from Neoarius graeffei, assembly GCF_027579695.1. Lineage (NCBI taxonomy): Eukaryota > Metazoa > Chordata > Actinopteri > Siluriformes > Ariidae > Neoarius > Neoarius graeffei. The sequence continues at coordinate 73,819,314 of NC_083572.1, forward strand.
CCGCGAGCACGCTGGGATCTGTAAACACCGCAAACCCGGAAGAAGAATAATTACGAATTACGAGAATTTCTGAAGCCTTATGCGCCTCGCCTCATCTATACGCTCTTGCCAGTATCTGTTGGCGTTGTCGGTGACAACAAGCCACAGCACCAAGACCAGCAACACTAACGACTCCATGTCCTCCATGTTTATTGTTTACTATTCGGGTCGTGAGACTACCGCTTAAAAGCTCACTGATGTCACTGTTTGCGCTGCTTAACGACATCACGTGACGTCCACCCACTTTCGCTAACTCCACCCAATGTGTCCACCCACTTCCAGCCAGCACGGTTCAGCGCGGTTGTAGTCGAAATGCAACTCCAACAGCCCCGCTCAGCTCGACTCAGCCCAACTCAGCACGGCACGGCTCAGCCGCGTTTGTAGTGGAAAAGCGGTATAAATGTGTTCCTAATTTACATTGGTTCATAAAAAGTGTTACCTCAGCCTTTACTTTATGGATTATAAGGGCAAAAATAAAATTACTGGCCCACGCTTACAGTCAATCAGTTGCAAAGCAATAAATGCATGATATTCATCGTTTGAATAACAGACAGATATAAGTAAGTCCTGGAAGTACTCGGTAGGTTTATTCAGGCTTCCAGAAATCATTGTTAGAGTACAAGAGAGTGCAAAGGAAAATGCAGACAAGGCTATCACAGGCACATCCATAATCACAAACAGAAACAAGCGGCAAGTACAAAACTCGAACAATAAGCTATAGTGAACTTGAATAATGAACAGAATGAGGGAGAGGTTGTACGATGTACATTAGAGGCCTGCATGGGACTGTTTTTAAAATTCACTCCCAAAAAAATTTTAACCAATCCTACAGATTTTCTCATGAGCTTAGCTGATTCTATTTTCTATATATTTATATGTAGTAATGTACCACATTTCCCATGATCCTCAATCAGTCAACAAGATTACAAATCACATCACATACATGATCACGTGACACATATCCCCACTTACAACCACTGGACTTTTGATCATTCACACTTGATCACACCTACCATTAAATAACCCAGACTCCTCAGCTGGTATAGCTGGTATCCTCAGGTGATTAGTTAGCATGTCTCCTAGGACAATTTAAATTAGATTGTACTTGTAATAGAGTACCCACATTGCACAGTTCGCCTCTTCTGTTGTAAGTAGCCACTAATTAGGTGTAGATATTATGCATTTCAAGTCATGCAGGGAAGTAGATGAGGATGTATTATACCAGCAAAGGAAACCCAGAGTTAATTACTTTAAAAATAAATGTAAAAAATGAGGATGTTAGGGTGGCACCAGGGCTTGTGCTCGCCAATAAGGAACAAAGGAACTAATGTAAAGCTTATTATGGTGAAGACTCAAGTACAGTAAATCCTCTTCCTACTCTATCTCAATGCCAGGAATGATGCTAATAGTCACCATTTGAAAGTGCAGCAAAAGTGGATATTACAGACTGACATGGCTAATGCATTTCAGATGAATGAAAAGAAAAAGCTGTCAGAAATTAGAGTGGTGTCCTCTTTCAGTCCAAATGGGTTCTCAAAAAGTCTTTCAAACTCCTTTTTTAAATCGTTTAAAAAGTTATTGTGTGGTTTCTATTGAATATGACTCGTGAAAATAAGTCGAAGGCGATTTCTGAAACAGCATCTTTGTGAATTGGTTACCAAGATGTACTGCAACATGAAAAAGAGCTGCTGTTATTTTGTCATACAGGTGCTTCCATCTTACCCTGTAATTGAAAAGATAGCGAAGCCTCTCAGCACTTCAGTGATGGCAGTTTGGTGAGATAGTATTTGATTGCTAATCAGAAAAATCCAATGGCCTTATTTTGAGCTACGGTATAGAAAACTTGATGAAAATTTTGAGAAGTCAGCTGTTATTTTGAAAGAGAATACAGTGCTTTTTTGTGCAAGTGGCTTGAATATGATAGTGTTAAAAATACAAGATTTACTCTTATTGAGATGGAATGTGGGCGGTCCTAAACTTGGGTGAATGTAACATACAGTGGGGCAAAAAAGTATTTAGTCAGTCACCAATTGTGCAAGTTCTTCCACTTAAAAAGATGAGAGAGGCCTGTAATTTTCATCATAGGTATACCTCAACTATGAGAGACAAAATGAGAAAAAAAAATACAGAAAATCACATTGTCTGATTTTTAAAGAATTTATTTGCAAATTATGGTGGAAAATAAGTATTTGGTCAATAACAAAAGTTAATCTCAATACTTTGTTATATACCCTTTGTTGGCAATGACAGAGGTCAAACGTTTTCTGTAAGTCTTCACAAGGTTTTCACACACTGTTGCTGGTATTTTGGCCCATTCCTCCATGCAGATCTCCTCTAGAGCAGTGATGTTTTGGGGCTGTCGCTGGGCAGCACGGACTTTCAACTCCCTCCAAAGATTTTCTATGGGGTTGAGATCTGGAGACTGGCTAGGCCACTCCAGGACCTTGAAATGCTTCTTATGAAGCCACTCCTTCGTTGCCCGGGCGGTGTGGTTGGGATCATTGTCATGCTGAAAGACCCAGCCACATTTCATCTTCAATGCCCTTGCTGATGGAAGGAGGTTTTCACTCAAAATCTCACGATACATGGCCCCATTCATTCTTTCCTTTACATGGATCAGTCGTCCTGGTCCCTTTGCAGAAAAACAGCCCCAAAGCATGATGTTTCCACCCCCATGCTTCACAGTAGGTATGGTGTTCTTTGGATGCAACTCAGCATTCTTTCTCCTCCAAACACGACAAGTTGAGTTTTTACCAAAAAGTTCTATTTTGGTTTCATCTGACCATATGACATTCTCCCAATCCTCTTCTGGATCATCCAAATGCTCTCTAGCAAACTTCAGACAGGCCTGGACATGTACTGGCTTAAGCAGGGGGACACGTCTGGCACTGCAGGATTTGAGTCCCTGGCGGTGTAGTGTGTTACTGATGGTAGCCTTTGTTACTTTGGTCCCAGCTCTCTGCAGGTCATTCACTACAGTAGGTCCCCCCGTGTGGTTCTGGGATTTTTGCTCACCGTTCTTGTGATCATTTTGACCCCACGGGGTGAGATCTTGCGTGGAGCCCCAGATCGAGGGAGATTATCAGTGGTCTTGTATGTCTTCCATTTTCTAATAATTGCTCCCACAGTTGATTTCTTCACACCAAGCTGCTTACCTATTGCAGATTCAGTCTTCCCAGCCTGGTGCAGGTCTACAATTTTGTTTCTGGTGTCCTTTGGCAGCTCTTTGGTCTTGGCCATAGTGGAGTTTGGAGTGTGACTGTTTGAGGTTGTGGACAGGTGTCTTTTATACCGATAACGAGTTCAAACAGCTGCCATTAATACAGGTAACAAGTGGAGGACAGAGGAGCCTCTTAAAGAAGAAGTTACAGGTCTGTGAGAGCCAGAAATCTTGCTTGTTTGTAGGTGACCAAATACTTATTTTACAGAGGAATTTACCAATTAATTCATTAAAAATCCTACAATGTGATTTCCTGGATTCTTTCCCCCCATTCTGTCTCTCATAGTTGCAGTGTACCTGTGATGAGAATTACAGGCATCTCTCATCTTTTTAAGTGGGAGAACTTGCACAATTGGTGGCTGACTAAATACTTTTTTGCCCCACTGTAAGGTTTAATTTCAACAATCACCAGGCTCTTGTCATTTGTCCCACCCATACAGCTTTTTATTAAAATTATTTATTCAACACACTTTTCATGTCTAAGAGGCCTAGTGAGTAAAAGGATGCTTAAAAAAAAAGTAAAAGCAAGTTAGGAAGTCTGGGATAATTCTGCAAATAAGCTACAAAATGGAGGATTAACTGATCACAATTCTCCCATTAGCAGTGATGCGCTTCAAAAATGTAGGAGTTGGGTAGCACTCTAAGAGTTTTAAACAGAGGGATGTCAGTGAAGCATGCAACCTTTTTTTTTTTTCATGTAAGCTTTTCTGCATGTGTAGTCCAACACAATCAGGTTTGGAAGGACACAAACATTTCAATATTTCTCCTTATATATATATATATATATATATATATATATATATATATATATATATATATATATATATATATATATATAAAACTAACCACATTCACTGGATCTGAGCAATCGTGCACTTTGATTGGCTACTCTACTACTAGGCTACTAGCTCATATACCATAAGTAAAGAAAAACAAAATGGTGGAGTGTACTGCTGAACCAACCAAAAACAAAATAAAAACTACTCGAAAACAAACCCAAAAATACAACAAAAAAGCAAGAAAATATGGAATGAAAGTATTTGATAGTAAGAATGTATCTTTTTTATTTTTCAAGAATAATTATTATAGCATTTTGCACAAATTGCTACTTTCATTTCGCCAGTTTGTTTACATTCTAAGTGGAAATTATTTTGTCGGATGTTTTGTACAAAGTTTTTATTTATCAAATTTGCAAAAAATATAAATGTTCTGTTTGTGTGTGTGTATATATATATATATATATATATATATATATATATATATATATATATATACAGAGAGAGAGAGAGGCTACAATTATTGACACCTTAACGATCTTTTGGCCATTGCAAAAGTAGAAAAGACTTTCAATACATAAATTGTGCATGAATAATTACTTAACCTTCCACTGGAAAAAAATGAGTTGATTCCCAATTACTTAGCGTATCAGATTACGTGACACTGTTCCATGATTACTGATGCCTTTGTCCACAGTTATCGACACCATTCCACAATTATCAACATCCAGATGATTATTTACAAAAAATAATTGGTATGTGGTACTAAGTTAACAAAACATAGTTTTTATTTAAAATTTGTTTTACACAGAGTTATATTTAGTACAAAATATCTTTTATATAAATATATCGATGTCGCAGGCAGCACGGTGGTGTAGTGGTTTGCGCTGTCACCTCACAGCAAGAAGGTCCGGGTTCGAGCCCCGTGGCCGGCGAGGGCCTTTCTGTGCGGAGTTTGCATGTTCTCCCCGTGTCCGCGTGGGTTTCCTCCGGGTGCTCCGGTTTCCCCCACAGTCCAAAGACATGCAGGTTAGGTTAACTAGTGACTCTAAATTGACTGTAGGTGTGAATGTGAGTGTGAATGGTTGTCTGTGTCTATGTGTCAGCCCTGTGATGACCTGGCGACTTGTCCAGGGTGTACCCCGCCTTTCGCCCATAGTCAGCTGGGATAGGCTCCAGCTTGCCTGCGACCCTGTAGAACAGGATAAAGCGGCTAGAGATAATGAGATGAGATGAGATGTCAGTGCTTACGTAAATGAGGAAGTAATTCTCATGTTTGTAAACAAATGAACTGATAATGTTTAACCTGTCAGAAAATATTTTTGTTTCACTTTCCACCCACTTTCTAAGTATTTTTGTAGATCACATTTTGTTATTCATCCATTGTTTTCCAATGAATGTCAACAGGCAATTGACGTGAAAATCCAGGTCAAAGGTCACATGTTATTCCTTGAACCAAAACTTTTTATATTTTTACATCTAAAAATATAAAATGTCTACTGATATTGCAATATGTGGTAGATATTTACAACAAACTGCAAAAAATAAAAAATAAAATTCTAAATGGAATAGAAAAATCTGAATATTTCAAGCATGTCATTTTTTATATGCTAGGAATTTAATTCTGGTCTAATTCTATTTATTGCAATAGGATTCCAAATACTCTATAAGCATTCCATTCTGTTATGAATCAGAAAAAAATTATTATAAATCACAGCACTTTTATTTTTTTAAAGTACTTCATCTACTTCAACAATGTTACACAAAGATCGACACATAACAGTTGTAAATGCCACTTAATTCCACAGGGTGTCGATAATGGTGGACACTGGTGAAAGCCATCACTATTATCGACACCTCACGTGACTTCTCAAACGTGCATTTAGATACAAAATTGCGACGATCAAATGAAAGAGTAAGAAAAAAAGTAGGTTTCGACAAGGAGATCATGAAATATCAGTTAATTTGATAAGTAAAAACATGTCCATGATCTTTCCACCATGCTCACCTGCGATGATAATGTCCGGGTTTTCCTCGTATTGCTGATTGTGCTAAAAAAATACTTCTCAGGTAACGAGCTGTGTCATTAGATGACAAGGCCAAAGGGTGGGGGTGGAGTCTTCCAGTTGATTAACTAATCAATGATAACTGTTATAACTGAAACTCACCTTTGTAAAATTGTTTTTTATTGGTAACTCTGAAAAGGTTTCGATAATTATAGACTATCGATAATTGCAGCTGCCACTCTTTCTCTCTCCCTCTCTGATATATATATATATATATATATATATATATATATATATATATATATATATATATATATATCAGTGTTCTCCCCAGAGCACTTTTGTGACACGCTTTAATTTCATGCCGACATGCTTTAAATTTGCCGACATGCTATTTTTTTTGCTCCGACACTTGCTGAAAAATCATGTCAGATATCTACCTTGCGATGTTTGGGGCATATTTTGAAGGAAAATCAGTATTTGGGGCCGGTTTGCTGCCATGATGCACTCAGGCAGGTCAGAAATACCCCTGGGAAATCCCCAATCACAACAAAAACTCTCAATCACTTTGCTGCTGCACTGGTACCATGACGCTTCAGTGCATGGGCAAGCACCCTTGCACTGACATCACATTTACCTTAGCAACCGTCGCTACCCTAAGCCTGGGGGACAAGTGAACTTTGTTTACATACTGTTCACATACTGAAGCCAAGCAAAGATGTCCGGTATCTCTTGCCCAAAGAAAACTACAGCTAAAAAAGCTCTACTACTGGATTACTTGGATAATCTTAGTCAGAAAGAAGCAAAGGATAGATATGCAAGGAAATTAGAGTTTATTAATGGTGATGATCTGTACAAAATTCCTCGAAACAATTGGAGTGATGGTGCAGATTTGTGGCCTAGTGTTAGTATTAGCTACATGTTGGAATATACCTTCTTTTTCCCGAAGAGTCCCAACACGGAAGATCAATTATAAAAACTACAAAAGCAAGAAAACCTTCTTTGTGTCAAGACTTTTTCCCGATATCAGCTTTGGGGAACAGAATGTTGCAAAAGCCAAAGCATTTACTCTCAAAGGACTCCTACCCGAGAGGTCTTTAACTGGTCTTTCATTATCCATTCTGGACATGTGGCCTAGCCAGCACAGGTGTGTTCTAACTAGTTGGAGCTCTATATCTTCAACACTTGTTCTGGTGAGAACTTCTTCATTGCTGACAAAATGGTCCCATTTTATCTTTAATATGTTTCTAAGATGATGCTGTTGAATTGTGCGAAATTGCCTGACTTGATTTTGGTACAAAGTCCAGGTTTCACTACTGAATACAGGTATTGGCATAAGGCACTGGTTGTATACCTTAATCGTGGTATTGGTAGTCAGGTCATGGGAGTGAAAAACTTGATGGCATAGTCTTCTGAATGCATGGGATATTGCTTGGATACGAGCTATTAATTCTTCCTTCATGGAGCAGTCATTAGTACTGAAGCTGCTGAGGTATTTAAAGTGATTGACATTCTTTAATTTGGTGCCATCGATGAAAAACTCAGCTTCAGGTCCAATGCACATGGTTTTAGTTTTGGTGGTGGTGATGCATTGACCCATCTTTTTAGTAAGGTCATTGTAAGCAGTTTGGAGAAGTTGTAATCTGACAGTAGTGTCACTGAAGATTGCTATGTCCTTATATTATCAACAAATTAACTCATAAAGAGAATATAAAAAATGTGAATAACATTATCTCATTACAATGGCACCCATCACGGGGTGGGATATATTAGGAAGCAAGTGAATGGTCAGTTCTTGAAGTTGATGCAGAAAAAAACTGGCAAGCTTAGGGATCTGAGTGACTTTCACAGGGGCCAAATTGTGATGACTAGATAACTGGTCGGCGCATCTTAAAAACAACGGGTCTTGTGGGGCATTCCAGTATGCAGTGATTAGTACCTACCAAAAGTGTTCCAAGGAAGGACAACCAGTGAACTGGTGACAAGATCATGGGCACCCAAGGACCATTGATGCGCATGGAGAGTGAAAGCTTGCCCGTCTGGTCCGATCCTACAGAAGAGCTACTGCAGCACAAATCACTAAAAAAGTTAATGCTGGCTGATAGAAAGGTGTCAGAACACACAATGCATTGCAGCTTGGTGCATATGGGGCTGTGTAGCTGCAGACTGGTCAGAGTGTTTATGCTGACCTCTGTGCACTGCTGAAAGCACCTACAATGGACACATGAGTATCAGAACTGGACAATGGAAGAAAGATGCCTGATTTCATGACTCCCATTTTCTTTACTTCATGTGGACAGTTGGTGTGTGTATCATTTACCTGGGGAAGAAATGGCACCAGGGTGCACTATGTGAAAAAGGCAAGCTGACAGAGGCAGTATGATGATCTGGACAATGTTCTGCTGGGAAACCTTGGGCCCTGGCATTCGTGTTGTTTTTACGTTGACATTCACCACCTACCTAACCATTGTTGCAAACTAAGAACATCCGTTCAATATTTCTTGTCATTCACTGATATGGCAGTGGCTTTTTTCAGTAGGATAATGCACCCTGCAAAACCTGTTCAGGAATGGTTTGAGGAACATGACAAAGAGTTCAAAGTGTTGACTTGGCCTCCAAATTCCCCAGATCTCAATCTGATCAAGGATCAGTGTGGAATGTACTGCACAAACAAGTCCAGTCCATGGAAGCTCCACCTTGCAATTTACAGCATTTAAAGCATCTAGTGCCCAATACCACAGTACACCTTCAGAGGTCTTGTGGAGTCCATGCCTTGATGGGTTAGAATGGTTTTGGTGTCATATCCCTGATGACAGTTTTAGCAACGTTGGGCTATGTCAGACAGGCTTTGCTGCAGAGCTGGTCTAGTTGGAGTTGTCCACCAACCACAAACCATAAGTAAAATGTTAAACACTGTTTTTGATATTTTAATAGACTTCTCCTTTTGGACTGAACCTTAATTTACTTGCATGACCAGTCAAAGCCCTCAGGTAACATTTGCTGGTCAGCTAACATTGATATACTTTATGACACTAAAATTAGATAAGACATGCTGTTTGACATGCAAACTTTGCTCAGCTACATTATCGGAATTGACCATATGGAGTAATAAGCAATATTTGTTTCATATGTACACAAGCATCTGGATGTAATCACAAAAACAGCAACATGAAGACCACAGCAAAACAATTCTATGGTAGTGACATGTTTCTGGGGAGAGCCGACTCCTGTATGAAAGCTTTTTTTTTTTCCTTTTGCTACACATCTGTGTGAAACTTCACTAAAGAAGCTGGAATTTTAAAATTATTTTAAAGGAGACATATTATTGTCACATCTTATTGTTCATGCTCAGAGCACGGAGCATCTCAACTCGGACTCACATACAGCATTTTGCTGCATCAGAGATAGGTATTTGAATTTCCGATTTGGACTCATGTTGCACTTAGGTCATACACGCAATGACTTGAGACTTGACTTCAGGATCGCCTCAAAAAACTCAAGACTTTTTTCTTTATTCATAGTGTCAGCTACAGGCAGGTTATCCTACAGGTTTACTGTTGACCACATTACGTTGTAAGTTTATTAGGATACCATTACACTGGGTTTGAGAGGGTAGAGGGATATGTTAATTAACAGTAGATTATAAACTGCCCGGAGTTGGAGACCCAGTGAGATTATACAGGATGGTTCGAGTCTACTCTTAAACACTGTTGAAAAATTGGTTACAGCTATTAGCCTATTGCTTGGCTAATAATGTGAGCAATATTTTCCTGTTACCTTGAGTAACATTAGTCTATAGCCATTTTTACCCACCCACTTTATATTCAGAAAAGAATATTGATATAGTGTGCAACATTAGCTCAAGACCAGTTATTATTATCTCATCTCATTATCTCTAGCCGCTTTATCCTGTTCTACAGGGTCACAGGCAAGCTGGACCCTACAGTGGTGCTTGAAAGTTTGTGAACCCTTTAGAATTTTCTATATTTCTGCATAAATATGACCTAAAACATCATCAGATTCTCACACAAGTCCTAAAAGTAGGTAAAGAGAACCCAGTTAAACAAATGAGACAAAAATATTATACTTGGTCATTTATTTATTGAGGAAAATGATCCAATATTACATATCTGTGAGTGGCAAAAGTATGTGAACCTCTAGGATTAGCAGTTAATTTGAAGGTGAAATTAGAGTCAGGTGTTTTCAATCAATGGGATGACAATCAGATGTGAGTGGGTGCCCTGTTTTATTTAAAGAACAGGGATCTATCAAAGTCTGATCTTCACAACACACGTTTATGGAAGTGGATCATGGCACGAACAAAGGAGATTTCTGAGGACCTCAGAAAAAGCGTTGTTGATGCTCATCAGGCTGGAAAAGGTTACAAAACCATCTCTAAAGAGTTTGGACTCCACTAAACCACAGTCAGACAGATTGTGTACAAATGGAGGAAATTCAAGACCATTGTTACCCTCCCCAGGAGTGGTCAACCAATAAAGATCACTCCAAGAGCAAGGCGTGTAATAGTCGGCGAGGTCACAAAGTACCCCAGGGTAACTTCTAAGCAACTGAAGGCCTCTCTCACATTGGCTAATGTTAATGTTCATGAGTCCACCATCAGGAGAACACTGAACAACAATGGTGTGCATGGCAGGGTTGCAAGGAGAAAGCCACTGCTCTCCAAAAAGAATATTGCTGATCATCTGCAGTTTGCTAAAGGTCATGTGGACAAGCCAGAAGGCTATTGGAAAAATGTTTTGTGGACGGATGAGACCAAAATAGAACTTTTCGGTTTAAATGAGAAGCGTTATGTTTGGAGAAAGGAAAACACTGCATTCCAGCATAAGAACCTTATCCCATCTGTGAAACATGGTGGTGGTAGTATCATGGTTTGGGCCTGTTTTGCTGCATCTGGGCCAGGACAGCTTGCCATCATTGATGGAACAATGAATTCTGAATTATACCAGTGAATTCTAAAGGAAAATGTCAGGACATCTGTCCATGAACTGAATCTCAAGAGAAGGTGGATCATGCAGCAAGACAACGACCCTAAGCACACAAGTCGTTCTACCAAAGAATGGTTAAAGAGGAATAAAGTTAATGTTTTGGAATGGCCAAGTCAAAGTCCTGACCTTAATCCAATCGAAATGTTGTAGAAGGATCTGAAGCAAGCAGTTCATGTGAGGAAACCCACTAACATCCCAGAGTTGAAGCTGTTCTGTACGGAGGAATGGGCTAAAATTCTTCCAAGCCGGTGTGCAGGACTGATCAACAGTTACCAGAAACGTTTAGTTGCAGTTATTGCTGCACAAGAGGGTCACACCAGATACTGAAAGCAAATGTTCACATACTTTTGCCACTCACAGATATGTAATATTGGATCATTTTCCTCAATAAATAAATGGCCAAGTATAATATTTTATCTCATTTGTTTAACTGGGTTCTTTTTATCTACTTTTAGGACTTGTGCGAAAATCTGATGATGTTTTAGGTCATATTTATGCAGAAATATAGAAAATTCTAAAGGGTTCACAAACTTTCAAGCACCACTGTATCTCAGCTGACTACGGGCGAAAGGTGGGGTACACCCTGGACAAGTTGCCAGGTCATCACAGGGCTGACACATAGACACAGACAACCATTCACACTCACGGTCAATTGATGGGCCTTTTCCACTACCCTTTTTCAGCTCACTTCAGCCCAACACGGCTCGCATTTCGACTACCTCAGAGCAGCACGACTGAGCTCACTTCAGCCTTACTCAGCACCCAAAACTCGCACGGTTTTGGAGTGGGGCTGAACTGAGCCCAACCGAGCCGAGTGGGGCTACGGGCGTGAGGAGACACTCCCCTGTGCACTGATTGGTGAGGAGGAGTGCCCTCACATGCCCACACATGCCCGGCGAGCACGCTGGGATCTGTAAACACTGTAAACCCGGAAGAAGAAGAATTACGACAAAGAAGAAGAAGAAGATCAGAAAACTAGAAGATGGAAGATGTCCTCCATGTTTATTGTTTACTATACGGGTCGTGAGACTACCGCTTAAAAGGTCACTGATGTCACTGTTTGCGCCACCTAACGACATCACGTGACGTCCACCCACTTTCGCTAGCTCCACCTAATGTGTCCACCCACTTCCAGCCAGCATGGTTCAGGGCGGTTGTAGTCGAAATGCAACTCCAACAGCCCCACTCAGCTCGACTCAGCCCAACTCAGCACCGCACGGCTCAGCCCAACTCAGCCGCGTTGGTAGTGGAAAAGCCCCATTAGAGTCACCAGTTAACCTAACATGCATGTCTTTGGACTGTGGGGGAAACCGGAGCACCCAGAGGAAACCCACGCAGACAACATGCAAACTCCGCACAGAAAGGCCCTCGCCGGCCACAGGGCTCGAACACGGATCTTCTTGCTGTGAAGCGACAGCGCTAACCAATACACCACCGTGCCGCCTATTATTAGTATTAGTAGTAGTATTAGTATTAGTAGTAGTGTTTATTTTTGTTAAAAATCAATAGGAAAATGAAAAAAAAAATCACTTTCATAGTTTTTCTTCAAAAATGTAAATACTGAAAAACATTAAGCAATCAGAAAGTTGTGCTATCCAGCCAACAAGGAAATTACTGATAATTAAGGCTTTTTGATAACTGATGCTCAACAGAGACAAACAATGCCATGCATCCTGTGGTGCAGACTGAAAAAAAAAATGTTGCAAAATACAGTTATTAACTTGAAAGGAAAGCTTGCACTGTGTGTTGTTTCATATTGCATTGCAATAGACTGTTTAAAATGATCATACAGTGGTGCTTGAAAGTTTGTGAACCCTTTAGAATTTTCTATATTTCTGCATAAATATGACATAAAACATCATCAGATTTTCACACAAGTCCTAAAAGTAGATAAAGAGGACCCAGTTAAACAAATGAGACAAGAAATATTATACTTGGTCATTTATTTATTGAGGAAAATGATCCAAAATTACATATCTGTGAGTGGCAAAAGTATGTGAACCTCTAGGATTAGCAGTTAATTTGAAGGTGAAATTAGAGTCAGGTGTTTTCAATCAATGGGATGACAATCAGGTGTGAGTGGGCACCCTGTTTTATTTAAAGAACAGGGATCTATCAAAGTCTGATCTTGACAACACATGTTTGTGAAAGTGCATCATGGCATGAACAAAGGAGATTGCTGAGGACCTCAGAAAAAGCATTGTTGATGCTCATCATCAGGGTGGAAATGGTTACAAAACCATCTCTAAAGAGTTTGGACTCCACCAATCCACAGTCAGACAGATTGTGTACAAATGGAGAAAATTCAAGACCATCGTTACCCTCCCCAGGAATGGTCGACCAACAAAGATCACTCCAAGAGCAAGGCGTGTAATAGTCAGCGAGGTCACAAAGGACCCCAGGGTAACTTCTAAGCAACTGAAGGCCTCTCTCACATTGGCTAATGTTAATGTTCATGAGTCCACCATCAGGAGAACACTGAACAACAATGGTGTGCATGGCAGGGTTGCAAGGAGAAAGCTACTGTTCTTCAAAAAGAACATTGCTGCTTGTCTGCAGTTTGCTAAAGATCACGTGGACAAGTCAGAAGGCTATTGGAAAAATGTTTTGTGGACGGACATTCTAGCATAAGAACCTTATCCCATCTGTGAAACATGGTGGTGGTAGTATCATGGTTTGGGCCTGTTTTTCTGCATCTGGGCCAGGATGGCTTGCCATCATTGATGGAACAATGAATTCTGAATTATACCAGTGAATTCTAAAGGAAAATGTCAGGACATCTGTCCATGAACTGAATCTCAAGAGAAGGTGGGTCATGCAGCAAGACAACGACCCTAAGCACACACGTCGTTCTACCAAAGAATAGTTAAAGAAGAATAAAGTTAATGTTTTGGAATGGCCAAGTCAAAGTCCTGACCTTAATCCAATCAAAATGTTGTGGAAGGACCTGAAGCGAGTAGTTCATGTGAGGAAACCCACCAACATCCCAGAGTTGAAGCTGTGCTGTATGGAGAAATGGGCTAAAATTCCTCCAAGCCAGTGTGCAGGACTGATCAACAGATACCGGAAATGTTTAGTTTCAGTTATTGCTGCACAAGGAAGCCACACCAGATACTGAAAGCAAAGGTTCACATACTTTTGCCACTCACAGATATGTAATATTGGATCATTTTCCTCAATAAATAAATGATCAAGTATAATATTTTTGTCTCATTTGTTTAACTGGGTTCTTTTTATCTACTTTTAGGACTTGTGAAAATCTGACGATGTTTTAGGTCATATTTATGCAGAAATATAGAAAATTCTCAAGGGTTCACAAATTTTCAAGCACCACTGTATATCAAATAACTAATCAGTGCTGATACTGTATGTGAATAGATGATAGTACAGTACATGCTTTGAATTTCTTAGATATAGCAGTGCAGTGTAATGAGCAGACTGAATGGCATGTCGCTGATGAGACAATGCTCATTACAAGCATAAGAGACTTGAGACTTGACTTAGTCTTGCAAAAAATGACTTGTCAGCATCTTTGCACTGCACTGGAGCTCATTAAGATTAATTGATGGCGAGCACCTCTTCCGGATCAGAGCACAATCAGCTTGCGCATATAAGGACCTTGCACATGTACACACTTTGCAAAGTATACGCTCAGTGTCACTTACCTGTCATTACCAAGCCATTGGAATTTTGCATTTTGTCTCTTTTTCTGTTTTCTGACAATGTCCATAGCCTTGCTTCGTATACTCTGTTTGCTCATCACATGACCCCTGCCTGTTCTAGTTTATCCTCTGTGCCTCACGTTTTTGGAATTGTTTGCCAGCCTGCTTTTAATAAATTCTCTTCCACCATTTACATCCATTTCACTCCTGTGGTTCATGTGACATTATTTAACAATTATTCGTTGAAGATGAATTGAATACCAGTGAATAATAACCAAGACAATGTCATGATTATTATTCACTGATATTCACTGAGCCTGAGGTGGATAATTGTTTTTGTATAAATACACAGGTGATTATTTTTAAAAAATCATATTAAAAAAAAATTTATATCAAATTTCAAAAGTGACATGCAAATGTAATTTGTGCAAACTTGTCACTTATCTATGTCGACTCACATAAAATACTTTGTTTTGAAATAGATAAAATAAATCACAGTTCCACCTTACCTTTGAATAATTTTAGACCAAATTTCGTAGCATCTTTAGTGTTTTTAGGAACAGCATTTTCTTTTATAATTTGTAATTCTTCCTCACTTACGTTAACAAAGCGATTGGGCGCCATTTTGCCAAGTCACTTGAGGCGATTATCAAAAAATAGGCAATGCATGCAATTTTCTATAATCACCTGTGTATTTATACTAAACTCTTATATAATTCCCTGAGATTCTTTTGTAAACTTCATGAGATTTTTTAATGCCTTGGTTCTTTTTTCTCATGCTGTTTTAGCATGGTATCCATCCATCCATCCATTATCTGTAGCTGCTTATCCTGTTCTACAGGGTCACAGGCAAGCTGGAGCCTATCCCAGCTGACTCTGGGCGAGAGGCGGGGTACACCCTGGACAAGTCGGCAGGTCATTGCAGGACTGACACTAATGGCCCTTTTCCACTACCAACGCGGCTGAGTTGGGCTGAGCCGTGCGGTGCTGAGTTGGGCTGAGTCGAGCTGAGTGGGGCTGTTGGAGTTGCATTTCGACTACAACCACGCTGAACCGTGCTGGCTGGAAGTGGGTGGACACATTGGTTGGAGTTAGCGAAAGTGGGTGGATGTCACGTGATGTCGTTAGGCGGTGCAAACAGTGACATCAGTGACCTTTTAAGCGGTAGTCTCACGACCTGGATAGTAAACAATGAACATGGAGGACATGGAGTCGTTAGTGTTGCTGGTCTTGGTGCTGTGGCTTGTTGTCACCGACAACGCCAACAGATACTGGCATATAGATGAGGCGAGGCGCATAAGGCTTCTTTGTCGTAATTCTTCTTCTTCCGGGTTTACGGTGTTTACAGATCCCAGCGTGCTCGTGGGGCGTGTGTGGGCGTGTGAGGACACTCCTCCTCACCAATCAGTGCACAGGGGAGTGTCTCCTCACGCCCCTAGCCCCACTCGGCTCGGTTTGGCTCACTTCAGCCCCACTCCAAAACCGTGCGAGTTTTGGGGGCTGAGTAAGGCTGAAGCGAGCTCAGTCATGCTGCTCTGAGGTTGTCGAAACGCGAGCCGTGTTGGGCTGAAATGAGCTGAAGTGAGCTGAAAAAGGGTAGTGGAAAAGGGCCAATAGAGACAAACAACCATTCACACCTACGGTCAATTTAGAGCCACCAGTTAACCTAACCTGCATGTCTTTGGACTGTGGGGGAAACCAGAGCACCTGGAGGAAACCCATGCAGAGACGGGGAGAACATGCAAACTCCACACGGAAAGGCCTTCATCGGCCGCTGAGCTTGAGCCCAGGACCTTCTTGCTGTGAGGTGACAGTGCTAACCACTACACCACCGTGTATGACATGCCCTCTTTAAAAAAATAACAGTGAAGGGATGTTCACACACATGCAAGTAAGTCATAGAAAAGTTTTTTTTTCTGTCTCTGTTTTCCCCTAAAATGTTTCTATTTTTGAATTTTTAATGAATTTTGTTGGTTACTATGTCACATTAAAGAAAGAAAAATTCTGACATGGTTTGTAATGGTTTAATTTTTTCATGTCATGGTTTAATCAAAGAGACATGTAATTGTAACAGCATAGACTTTTCATATCCCCTGTAATCATTCAAAGGCACATGCCGGTAACCATTATAAAGTGACACGAAGCAAAAACTAGAGTAATTAGCCATTCTGAAACATACTGAGTGGGCATACATGAGTATCAGTGAACGCACAGAGAATTACAGACTGCTGTAATCAACTCAGCATGGCTAATTTTAACATGCAGGGGGAGCAGTCACTTCAAATTGGAAGAGAGCTGGAACAGAACAGGACAGATTGGCACAGTATGTAAAACTGGCTCCATTGGACGGGGCACTACAGTTAATTAATGGGTATGCTCTTTGGCTCGGTGGGATTTATATCCGTCTCCCTCCTCAGTTACTTTGAGTCAAATCTGTGTTATGTATTTGATTGTTTGAGAGAAACAAAGTAAATGATCTTACTGTCCTTTTCTGGAACAAGCCAGAATTTATTTCAGTATGTACTGTATGTCTCCTGCCTCTAATTTGGCTGAAAGACAGTCAGGGTTTAAAAAAACTGCCTGATTTGATTCAGTGAAGCAGTCTCTACAGTATATTTACAAAAATTACACCCAAAGCATACTGGTGCAGTATTTAAAATACAGCAACTTAAGCTGCCAAGATCCATACAGCATCAGGAAGCAAGAGTGGAAAATTACTATACTTAAGTAGTATTTTGGGGTAATTATACTTTCATTAAGTATTATTCAATGTGAATACATGCATCATATTTCCAAGAGGGGGGAAAAACATTTTATTCCTCGTATTTTTATTAAGACCTTTAAAGTACTAGTTACAAATCTCAAAGGTTTTATTTATTCATCTCATCTCATTATCTCTAGCCGCTTTATCCTTCTACAGGGTCGCAGGCAAGCTGGAGCCTATCCCAGCTGACTACGGGCGAAAGGCGGGGTACACCCTGGACAAGTCGCCAGGTCATCACAGGGCTGACACACAGACAACCATTCACACTCACATTCACACCTACGGTCAATTTAGAGTCACCAGTTAACCTAACCTGCATGTCTTTGGACTGTGGGGGAAACCAGAGCACCCGGAGGAAACCCATGCGGACACGGGGAGAACATGCAAACTCCGCACAGAAAGGCCCTCGCCGGCCCCGGGGCTCGAACCCGGACCTTATTGCTGTGAGGCGACAGCGCTAACCACTACACCACCGTGCCACCGGTTTTATTTATTATTTCAGTTTATTATTTATTTATTTATTATTTCAGTTTAAAGCATCCAATCAAGTATATCGGTGTAGAAAAATCTATCATAAATCATGCCAATATATAATTTGTGGTGATCTTGTCATGCTACACAGTGTGTGTCTGAATATGTATAAACCACTGCAGTGCAGTGTCAAACTTGAGGATGAGTATTCCTGAACCTACTTCAGTAAAATGCTTCAATATGCTGGAGCAAGCAAAAACTCACTTAAAATGATGAGTCTCCTTTGCCTCCCTGGATGGCATGAACTCCATCTAGTTGGAAAAGAATGATTACCAAAGTTAACCTATTTTCTAATGTAAGGTAGACTAGTGTCTGGTCCAGCAGTTCACATACAGTAATTGGCTATGAAGAAAATTCCAGCTAATAGTAAATATTGGTTATTAACAATATATTTTACTTCTCATTAATTCATTAGCAAACTAAGTAGTGTTAGTCATGCCTATGACCAACAAACATACAGAGACTGAATGATGTTTTTAGGTAAACCAGTGTGCTTATAAATGTTGTAGATAAATAATAAAAGGTAGTTTTCACATGAAAAAAGTTAAAGTCATTTAGGTTTTTTAAATATTTAAAAGTAGCAACTATTTTACTTTGACAGTATATTTTTGGCAGTAATTAAGTAAGACTTTGACACATTATCTATACTTTCACTTAAGTATAATTTCTCAATACACTCAGCAACTTCCCCAGGAGGCCCTGGGGAAGACCCAGGACACGCTGGAGGGACTATGTCTCTCAGCTGGCCTGGGAACGCCTCGGTGTTCTTCCCGAGGAGCTGGCTGAGGTGTCTGGGGAGAGGGAAGTTTAGGCTTCCATGCTCAGACTGCTGCCTCCGCGACCCGGCCCCGGATAAGTGGAAGAAAATGAGATGAGATGAGATGAGATGAGATGAGATGAGATGAGATGAGATAATTTCTCAGTACACTCAGCAACTATAGTACTTGAAACAAAATATAGTAATCTATATTGTAGGACACCTTTAGTGCTACAATGCTAAATAAACATCTGACAGAAAACTTCACCATATAAAAGATTAAACAATACCATACAAGTTCTTGTGTAAGTTGCTACTATAAAAACAATATTGTATTATTGTTCAAACACATTCAGCACTAGTGTCATAGTTTCCATTACAGAAAACTACTAACTACTTGAAACAAAATATGACCATCTGTATTGTAGCACATTTTTAGTTCAGTGAAGCAAACAATTTAGTTTTGAAACAGGACTAAATTGCGTCATATTAACGGTGTAGCTCACTCTGGCCCCGTCTAGTCCAGAAGGAACGATCTAAAGTGGGCCACCTTGCACAATAAATGTTGCAAGCTATATACAAGCTAGATATAGAAGCTATATACAGAAGCTATGTTCACCCTAGGAATACCTATCTATTTGCCAGAAAAAATCCAAAACGGCGAGGAATTGACAGAGAAGCAATTTTTGTTGAACTGCTCATTAAGGCTTAATTAGCCCATAACTTCATTAATAATTGTAATTAAGCAAATCTGGGTAGAAGTTATATGCGCCCTAGGTACCCCTACCTTCATGCCAGAAAGAATCAAAATGGGTGAAGAATTGAGGAAGAAGAAGCGATTTATGTGGAAACTGCTCATTAGGGCTTAATTACTCCATATCTTCATTATTAATTGCAATTATGCAAATTTGGGTAGAAGCTATATGCACCCCAGGCAGGCCTACCTTCCTGCCAAAAAGAATAAAAATCAGTGAAGAACTGAGAGAGAAGAAGTGATTTTCGTGAAATGTGGCCGCCGCCGGATTGGACAACAGACAACACATGATGGCATAAACTCGCCTGTCGGCCAGATGAGCTAATAACTGACTATTTAAATAAATAAATAAATAAATAAATAGAATTTTCTCATCCATCAGATTGTTGATTGTGTATTAATATGCAAATGTTTCTTCTCAGGAAAGAGACATGCCACTACAGAACAGCGGTTCACAGATTGAGCTCTCCACAGAAACTTGGCCAATTTTATTCGCAGTGATTCGCTTTAGCTGCTCAAATATGAGCAGGTATTTTACAGATGGATTTTGACTCCAGAGCCAAATCACAGACACAACTTTCCTGTCACCCTCAGTGATAAAAGTAAAGATCTGGTTGTTGGCAGTAAAATTTACAGCAATAATGACACAAGCTAGATATTTAAAAGAATTATGATTTTATGCATCACAAACTCAATCTCATATAAAATGCCGATATACATGATATAAAGCAAGAGCTATTTTACTGGACTTCATATACAATAAATATGCATTAAACCCTTACCTCACCTGATCATTCATGATGTTATATATGGCTCTACATTTGTGATATGATGCTGGTATAAAATAAAAATATGATTTCATATTTTGCAAATATTCACATTATAATTAAGAATTGTTTTGATCCACATATAAATAACAATTCCATTAAAAAAACTGTCAGCATTAAAGCTGTAACTTTACCTCTGACCAC
Organism: Neoarius graeffei; assembly: GCF_027579695.1. Classification (NCBI taxonomy): domain Eukaryota; kingdom Metazoa; phylum Chordata; class Actinopteri; order Siluriformes; family Ariidae; genus Neoarius; species Neoarius graeffei. The sequence continues at coordinate 73,839,800 of NC_083572.1, forward strand.
TGCAAAGTACTGACACTGGAGACTCCTTTCAAAATTGCTAACTAAACATCACACAGAGGCGGCACAGTGGTGTAGTGGTTAGCGCTGTCGCCTCACAGCAAGAAGGTCTGGGTTCGAGCCCCGTGGCTGGCGAGGGCCTTTCTGTGCGGAGTTTGCATGTTCTCCCCGTGTCCGCGTGGGATTCCTCCGGGTGCTCCGGTTTCCCCCACAGTCCAAAGACATGCAGGTTAGGTTAACTGGTGACTCTAAATTGACCGTAGGTGTGAATGTGAGTGTGAATGGTTGTCTGTGTCTATGTGTCAGCCCTGTGATGACCTGGCGACTTGTCCAGGGTGTACCCCGCCTTTCGCCCGTAGTCAGCTGGGATAGGCTCCAGCTTGCCTGCGACCCTGTAGAACAGGATAAAGCGGCTACAGATAATGAGATGAGAATGAGACATCACACAGAAAACTTCACTATATTAAAGATTAAGCACTGCCATACAAGTCCCTGTGTAAGTTGTTACTACAGAAACAATAATGTATTGTTGTTTGAGCACATTAATATAAACATTCAGCACATTAGAGCATTCAGATCATTCAGTGCATTCGAGCTGCTATGAGAGAAAATCAGTAATGAGCAATGTTGTATAACAACAAAAACATGCTGGTGTTCTTGATAGCTAACATATGCATTTGTAATGTACAGGAACTAGACAGCATGTTTATTTTTCAAGTCTGGCCTAGAATAGAAAACCATTCAATCATCTTCAATGATGGCACTAACATAAAACATAAGGTAAACAGTAGAGAATGAATTTTGAGAATGAATGAATGAATGAATGAATAATGAACAAACAAAGAAATAAGCAAACAAATAAAAACAGCTGAAGATGAAAAACATGCCAATATGCAAGGGGATCACCAGCAGCTTGGCAATGCTTTTCAGTCTCAGTTCTGAAATAATATTTTTCCCCCATTACAGCATTCTGTCATCATAATTTTCTTGTCTAATCAGTAAGAGTCTGCTCTTTCTCAATATAAACCCACTGTCATGGACATCAGACGCAACCTGACAGATCTTTGTGTTATTGTTGTTTTGTTTTTGTTTATTCAGAGAGTGTGACTGCATAAAAGAACATGTATTAGAATTAGCACTAGATTAGCAGCTACTCAGTTAACTGCAATTGCCAGTAAAGTGTTTGCTTCTTTTTTGAATCATTAATGTTATCAGTGACGTTATTGTATAATACATTGTCTAAAAATTTTATATTAATGTTTTATAAACAGCTATTTATGTTTAATGACTTCAATGACAAAACTTTTGTGTCAGTTAGCTGTGTTTAAGAGCTATTTGATTTTAAGTTCCTTTCACCATAACTAAACTAATGTATTCCAGTGAAAGGCTCTCAATGCAATGTTAGCTGGCTTATTTAACAGTAAGCTAACCCAAATAGCACAAAAACAAATCTCAGTAACATCACAACAACCTCATTTGCTAATTGGGAAGATGTTGTTAATCTGATCATCTTCTCCTTTCAGCCAACTTTCAGTATCATGAGTGATATAAACCATCAGTGTTGTAAGACAACTCCATCTCTTAATGATGATTTATTTACTCTCTGCATTCTCACCATGTGATAAGTAGATTCAACTCAATTTCCCCATACACAAATTTTCTTTGGTGATTCATCGACATAATCTATTTTTCTGGCACAGCGTTTCTGGTAATGTTGTTTAACCAGTAAAAACTGACTACAAACAGCAAGTGAACAAATATTCCAACTTTTCTGAAAGTACTAAAAGCAGCATCTCATCTCCTCTAGCCGCTTTATCCTGTTCTACAGGGTCGCAGGCAAGCTGGAGCCTATCCCAGCTGACTACGGGCGAAAGGCAGGGTACACCCTGGACAAGTCGCCAGGCCATCACAGGGCTGACACATAGACACAGACAACCATTCACACCTACGGTCAATTTAGAGTCACCAGTTAACCTAACCTGCATGTCTTTGGACTGTGGGAGAAACCGGAGCACCCGGAGGAAACCCACGCGGACACGGGGAGAACATGCAAACTCCACACAGAAAGGCCCTCGCCGGCCATGGGGCTCGAACCCGGACCTTCTTGCTGTGAGGCAACAGCGCTAACCACTACACCACCGTGCCGCCCTAAAAGCAGCATATTGAGAATATTATTAACAGTGACCCTAAACTAATGCATATTCCCAATGAGCAAACAAGCTGTATGCAACATAGTTGAAAACAATGTTGCACACTTTGTGGTGATCTCCCAGTTTCTTAACGGTTAAAAATATCCATCCATTCATTATCTGTAGCCGCTTATCCTGTACAGGGTCGCAGGCAAGCTGGAGCCTATCCCAGCTGACTATGGGCGAGAGGCGGGGTACACCCTGGACAAGTCACCAGATCATCGCAGGGCTGACACAGAGAGACAAACAACCATTCACACTCACATTCACACCTACAGTCAATTTAGAGTCACCAATTAACCTAACCTGCATGTCTTTGGGCCGTGGGGGAAACTGGAGCACCCAGAGGAAACCCACGCACACTGGGAGAACATGCAAACTCCGCACAGAAAGGCCCCCGTTGGCCGCTGGGCTCAAACGCAGAACTTTATTGCCGTAAGGTGACAGTGCTAACCACTACACCACCTTGCCGCCCTGCTTAAAAATATGCTTCAACTGATTTCAATCTTCAGATTTGGATAATAGGCATGTAATACTATGCTACTTTTGCATAAGCATTGTAGGAAACCATTTTCATTGTTTCACCCAATGAAACTGTATCTAAGACAGTAAAGTGGACTACATCAGCACCTGGCCAAGAACCACCAGCATTGGGATTGAAATTGACAAATCCATATTTGAGATGACACATTGCCACAGCAGCTGCCTTGCTCCAGAATCCCCAGTTTGATGTGGGTGCTTTTTATTCTAGTCCTAATTAAGGACACCAAGAAAGCAGAAGGCATGTTATGGTTCAAAAAGAGGGCATTGTGACATTACCTGAAAGGCTACTGTGTCTCCATCAGCCACTTTTAGAAATGTGACTGAAATTGTTTTGTGAAACCAATCTGAGAAGTAATGACACTCACATTCACACAGTAATATGATTCCTTCAGCATAATATACATACATATATATAAACATTGAAAGGGATGCAATTTATAGATAAAAAGTGATGTGCGCTACCATGACAATGTAGTGATTTTTTTTTCTGAATGTGTTTCTTCATTCAGACTAAAAATAATTCAACATCCTTATTAGAATAATGTCATCTTGTTCTAGTTTTCTATGATGATATTATTTGTAACATAATGTTCTCTTGTCAGTGTGTTAGAAAATATCTCAAATGTCTCATGTAACAAATATCAGCAAAATTAACAGGGTCTCTAAAAGAGTGTCTGTATATCAGGGCAATGTCACACAGTAACATATTGCTAATGAGAACTGAGAACAGCTGCTTAGTGTAGTGAAGTTAAATATGCATAGCCCATCAAGTGGGATATTTTAAAGTATGGACAGTGCAGCTGAAGCAATTTTCCTGGTAATTTAGCATATGTTTATATAGGCTCGCTAACTAACTAACTTACTAGCTAAGAGAATTAACTAGCAAGGTTCTCTCTCTCTCTCTCTCTCTCTCTCTCTCACACACACGCAAAACTTTAGGGAAAAAAATATTCATCAAAGGTTTGTGAATGGTTCATCAACAAACACCTGACCTCAACAAATACCTAACTTCAGTATCCACTCTGTGGATTATTTTCATATAACAGCAAAGCCTGAAGTGTGTTATTCTGCTTATACCGCAGCCATTTGTCATTGATTTGTGCCTTTTAACCATAACATTTAACGTTATGGAACATCTGTGAAACAAGTTAATTCCTATTATCTTTAACATTAAAGCTGGTATAAACAGTTGTTCTGTCACCAGGGTCTCTCTCTCTTTTCTTGAAGTTAATCTTAAATATGCATCTCTTAATAGAATACTGCACCACTTACACAACGTGCGGTTGTCTTTGTTAAATAACATACTTTAAAATCTGTTTATTACTAGCCTTAGATTATTGTATAACATCTGCTATACAAGTCCCCAAGATGTTACTATAGAAAATAGAACATATTAGAACGAATGCATTGATACAAACCTATTATTTATATTACAGGTGGAGCTAACAGCTGAGCCATACTGTTATATAGTGTTAACCCATGCCTTCTGATTCAAGAATTCAACAGCACTCTGGTGGAATATAAAAGCCATTTTTGAATATGATGACTTTTTCTGCTGGGAGAAACTGTACAGGAACTATACAGGACACTAAATCCTGACATTTAAATCTCATGCTGCAGTGTAGTGGAGTTGAAAGAGTGTATAAAACACCCACAAGAAAAGAATGAACTATTCTTAAATCAATTGTTTTGCCAATTGACACAGTTGGTGGAGCAGTCATGTTTCAAGCAGACAGTAGATTAGCAGTGCCTGACTCAGACAAATTTAGTCGCTTCCCTGATTTAACACCCCTGACACAAAGCCATCAGCTAATTACTAAGCTCCACAGGACTTCACTGGGTGTATTAAAGCAAAGAAAATGGTAAAGACTTAAGCTGTGGCAAAAATGTACGATGTGATAATATTAAAAATGCTTGTGGTGTGCACAGTGCCAGATTGCATTCAGTACCTGACGCTTGGTAACTGACAATTTTTGCAGTGTAGCACATAAGCAGCACAGCAGATAAAATATCTACTGCCACCAATTGTTCTGTTCATTATCTGAACTGGGGTGGGTTTACCAAAAGCCTCTTAACGCTAAGAGCATCTTAACTAGGAGAGAGAGTGCTCATTATGCTGCTTGCTCTATTATTTAATGATGATCTTTGTGCTGCGATGCTTTTGGGGAACTCAGGCCTAAACAGTTACCAGGCTGCATGTCCTCAGACACAACTGGCAACCTGATAGTGCATTTTTCAAACATCAACAGTGTTAGGAAATTAGTTATTACATGTACTTGAGTATGCACTTTGTATTTGTAAACTTTAGGGTGGTTTTTAAGTGGTAGTAGTTAAACATATTTTTTAGTTCATCTGGCCATAAGGCTGATGAACTATTGCCGTGGCGTGGTGTCCGTCGTCTGTCTGTCATCCACAATTCAGTTAAATCACATCTCCTCTGTCACTTTTCCATAGATTTCCATACCGATTATTTTGTTTGAAAGAACTCATCAAACAGCACAAAATTTGGCCATTGTTTTGTCAAATTTTTGCTAATGAGTTAGTAATAAGGCCAAATTAATGAATTTTCCAGGCCTCTCACTAGAATTGTATCTCCTCTCTCATTTCTCATCTGATTTCATTTCTGATCGATGTTTTGGGTAGATCTTCCCTTGAGGAACAAAATTCCGTTATTTGTTTGTTGATTTTCCTGTTGTAAATAATTTGTTTACAACTTTGTTTATTTTCAGTTAAATTGTATCTCCTCCTTCAATTCTTGGTGGATTTCAGGCTACATCCACACGACAACGGCAACGAGATTTTATTAAAAAAATATCGCGTCCACATGGGCAATGGATCAGTAAAATATCAGGAACATATGGCAACGCAACACTTGCTGAAAATGATGCAATACACATGCCACACCTCTACGTGTGCTGTAAGACGGTCCCATCGGAGACACCAGAACAATAGAAGAAGTAGGACGCATGCGCATAAACCCCTTCTTCTACCCGGCGTGAAGCACTCACAGGAACAAGCACACAACAACAAGAAGAAGATGGCTGCGACTACGCGAGGAAATCGTGCCTTCTGTGTGTACAAATTAGTTTTATTAGTGTGCATAGTTTTATATAACTTAATTTTCTTATTGTGTGTGAACATTTTGAAAAGCATTTTTATATAATTTATATAACTTTTTATATTGTGTGTGAACATTTTGAAAAGCAGTCTTATCCAATAAAAAATGAAATTCAAGAAATGGTTCAGTTACTTGTTTATTTAAAAGAAAAGCTGTATACAAAAGTGAATGCAATGCAGTGGTTCATACAAAACAGCGAGAGTGCTGCTTGTTCTAGTCATGTGGTTGTGACGTCATCGTAAACAAATCTGTTCTACTCATCCGGATGACTTCGCAACGGCGCCGTTGCCAGATTTTTCCACTCTGGAACCCGTTCTCGTTTTGGGGCACCCAAAATGCCGGTGCCGTGTGGACGCCAGGCCGAAACGATAAACAATTTTATCAGATTCACCTGAATCCGTTGCCGTGTGGACAGCCTCTCAGTTCTGTGGTGGGTTTCACAAAAGCCTCTTAATGCTAAGAGCATCTTAACTAGGAGAGAGAGTGTTCATTGTGATGCTTACTCTCCCATTTAAAGATGATATTTATGCTACGATGCTTTTGGGAAACGCACCCCTGATTGTTTCATTTGAAAGAACTAGTCATTCTGCACAACACTTGGTTATTGTATTGTCAATTTTTTGCTAATGAACTGGTAATTAGTTTAACTTCATGAATTTTGGGACTTCTGATTAGAATTGTATCTCCTCTCGCAGTTCTCACCCGATTTCAGTTCTGATCAATGTTTTGGGTAGATCTTCCCTCGGGGAACAAAACTTGGTCATTTGTTAATTTTCTTGCTTTAAACAATTTGTTTACAACTTTGTTTATTTTCAGTTAAATCATATCTCCTCCCTCTATTCCCAATGGATTTCAGTTCTGATTGTTTTATTTGAAAGAACTAGACCTGGACAAAACTTGGTCATTGTATTGGCAGTTTTTTGCTAACAAATTAGTAATTAGATCAACTTAACAAATTTTCTTCTGACTAGAATTGTATCTCCTCTCTCATTTATCATGCAAATTCAGTTCTGATCAATGTTTTGGGTAGAGCTTCCTTTTGGGAACAGAATTTAGCCCTTTGTTGATTTTCCTGTTGTAAACAGTTTGTCGTGGAGGTTGGTCCTCTCTCACATTGTCACATTTCAGTTCTGTTTGATGTTTTGGTAGTGATGATTATTTTGATGGCAGGCCAAATGAGCTACTACGTCCTTGATATTCTGGTTTGAAAATAACTGCTGCACAATTAGTATCACGCACTCACATACTTTCAGTAAATACTTTATTCCTTGTCAGGATCATAGTGTATCTGGAGCCTTTCCTGGGAACACTGGGCATGAGGTGGGAATACGCTCTGGGTGCAGAGCCAGTCCATCACAGGGCACCATGCACACACACATTCATACACTCATTCACACCTTTGGACAAACTATCTTAGTCAAACCAAGTATGTACCTGGTTTTGTAAAGTGGGCAGAACCCAGAGAACCAGGAGGAACCTGAATTGGAAATTAGGTGTGAATGGGTGTGTGCTGCCCTGGGATGGAGTAGAGTCTATTCTTGCCTCAAGGACAGTGTTCCTGGGAGTTGCTATGGATCCCCGGTGACCCTGACCAGGATAATGTGCGACTGGAGATGAATGAATGAGTTAAATTGTTTAACAAGTATTTTCTCAATGGATCAGTTATGTTCAGGTTGAAATATTTACTACCAAAGGACTATGGTTTGCTAGTATTACTTTTCTACTAAATCACTTTTTCTTTGCCCGTGTTCCTCTGTGTCCTTCCCTCTGAATCATCCCCTATTCTGTCTATATCTTTTTTTTCTTTATATCTCACTACAGTATGGTTTGATTTATTGCTACTGTTTCCAAGGAAATCCTCTGTGCTCTGGTTTTGGAGAGACTAGATTGTCACACATCACACTGTGCATCACGGTGCCAAGATGTTCCATCAGTGCTGAGCTGTTGACTCTACAGCACTCTGTTCCAGCATGAGTTGGTGATATTTTTTATACGCAAACACAACTTCATAATCTGACTCAGTGTACAAGTTCAAGAAACTCACTAACCTGAATTTCTAACCTGTAAATGCAATCGCTTAAAAATATTCATACTTTTAATAACTGCATGCTCCTGAGTAAACTATGTTGCGCTGCATGATATTGCCAGCTCAGAAATTCCAGCAATGCAGAACTTACGTCGAATTTCTTTGAATTCTCAATCAACAGGAATAAGGTCACAATTAAGACATGCATAATTAGTTTCATTCTTAAATAAAGTATGATAAAACTAGACAGAATATTAAATGCATGAGCATAAATGCCTACTGTTGAATACATGGGGCAATGAAGATATTAAATTAACAATTAAATGCTGAATGGTTCACAAATTCAATTCTCTAGAATGTCTTCCTTGTCAGTGTAAACCGGATGGCCCTAATCTTGGGTAAATCTTTATTAACAGTTACAGCAATTCAAATTATTTATATGTAAATCTCTGTTTGAGAAGCAGAACTTGGAGTATTAGGCAGACAGATGTCAATCAAATTAGTTCATTCAAATGTTATACCCAAACAAGGAAACATATAGTTCAGGATCGTGTGTTTGCAGAGGTGCATGAAGGCTTGAAGATGCTGGCTGTAGAATTTTGTGACCCGTGCATGCATAAAATAAATTAGAACATTAAACCACGCCCAGATCATTCTCAGGTCATAGGCCTCAGTTGCAGCAAAGTGCTGTTTAGTATCACACAAGCATGTTTAGTATTTTATTGTATATGCCATAGGTTGATAAAGGTTCTCAATGTCACCGATTATCATTATTATTGTAATTATAGTAATATAAAGTGGTAGAAATACTATGTCCACATTCATGAACATTATTATGATGTCATATGCCAGGAAGGTGATGTTCTAGTTTCCACAAAACCAAACCATGGGGAATTTCTGCAGGGATAGAACCACACCAGAGAACAAGTTCTTCTCAGAAGAGTAAAGCCACAAATTACCGAAAGAGACAAAGAGCCAGAATAGAGAGCAAACTGAAAATATGAAACTTATCATTGGGCTCTTTTCTGATACAAGAGTGCAACACTGTAAATTTAGAGTAAACCCTGTAGATATACTCTGATAGCAGTCTAGAAATGTCACAGCTCCAAAGAGAAGGTGACATCAGAGAGTCCCCTAATCCAGAGAGTGGAGAAGGGCCCAGAGAGGGATGAGTGAGTCTGGATAAAAAAACAAGAACAAGACAGATTGACATCTGTCTGCCTAATACTCCAAGTTCTGCTTATATAACATTGCCTGGGAAATTCGCTTTCACTGTTGGCTGATGCACATTACACACATGCAAATAAAATATGGCACAAAAGCGTGACTCAAATATTACACATCCTAAAAACTCTTTAAAGTTTACAGATATTGATTCAGGATCAAGCATCTATTAAAAACATACGCCTCTGTAAGAATGCCTGAAGTATGACATTATTTAAATGATAGCTTGCTAGATGGTTTACTAAAACTGGATAACCTATACATGTTATGATCCTCATCTGTTGACACTCAGATGACATTGAAACTTCAGAGTCTTGTATAAATTAGACATTATAAGTCTAAATGAATTGTTTATACAGCAGTGTTTTTGTTTTATGTAATTGGTATATGTTTCTATTTACTGCTGTGTTTTAATAAGCACTGTATAAACTGTATACTTGTATCTAGATATTTTCACAATAAAGCTTTCTTGAATCTTGAATCAAATATTTCAGCTTATGCATCTTTAATATTAGTTATATTAATAGCATTTCCTTGTTATTTGGAGCTGTTGTTTGTATGCAGGTGCTCCTCAGAAAATTACAATAAATAAAAGAATGAATTGAGAAAAAATCAGTGGCATTCTCTGACAAACACACACACACACACACACACACACACACACACACACACACACACACACACACACACACACACACACACACACACCACACCCCCAAGCCCCTGATGGTCATTTGAGATGATGGTGATAAGGACAAGTTGTCAACCTTATCATACATTCATTCATACATTAATATCCAGTAACCACTTCATCCCAATCAATGTTGTGGTAAAGCCGAAGCACATCCCAGAAACACTGAGGGAAAAGCAGGGATAGACTCTGGATGAGACACCTGTCCATCATAGGGCCTTTATAATATACTTAAAATAAATTTATGAGACAGCATACAGTACCAGTCCAAAGTTTGGCCACACCTACTCATTTATAGGTTTTTCTGTATTTCGACTATTTTAGAACAGTAATGATAACATCAAGACTATGAAATAACACATGGAACATATATGGAATTACAGTGGTGCTTGAAAGTTTGTGAACCCTTTAGAATTTTCTATATTTCTGCATAAATATGACCGAAAACATCATCAGATTTCCACACAAGTCCTAAAAGTAGATAAAGAGAACCCACTTAAACAAATGAGACAAAAATATTATACTTGGTCATTCACTTATTGAGGAAAATGATCCAATATTACATATCTGTGAGTGGCAAAAGTATGTGAACCCCTAGGATTAGCAGTTAATTTGAAGGTGAAATTAGAGTCAGGTGTTTTTAATCAGTGGGATGACAATCAGGTGTGAGTAGGCACCCTGTTTTATTTAAAGAACAGGGATCTATCAACATCTGATCTTCACAACACATGTTTGTGGAAGTGTATCATGCCACGAACAAAGGAGATTTCTGAGGACCTCAGAAAAAGCATTGTTGATGCTCATCAGGGTGGAAAAGGTTACAAAACCATCTCTAAAGAGTTTGGACTCCACCCATCCACAGTCAGACACATTGTGAACAAATGGAGGAAATTCAAGACCATTGTTACCCTCCCCAGGAGTGGTCGACCAACAAAGATCACTCCAAGAGCAAGGCGTGTAATAGTCGGCGAGGTCACAAAGGACCCCAGGGTAACTTCTAAGCAACTGAAGGCCTCTCTCACATTGGCTAATGGTAATGTTCATGAGTCCACCATCAGGAGAACACTGAACAACAATGGTGTGCATGGCAGGGTTGCAAGGAGAAAGTCACTGCTCTCCAAAAAGAACATTGCTGCTCGTCTGTAGTTTGCTAAAGATCACATGGACAAGCCAGAAGGCTATTGAAAATGTTTTGTGGACAGATGAGACCAAAATAGAACTTTTTGGTTTAAATGAGAAGCGTTATGTTTGGAGAAAGGAAAAACACTGCATTCCAGCATAAGAACCTTATCCCATCTGTGAAACATGGTGGTGGTAGTATCATGGTTTGGGCCTGTTTTGCTGCATCTGGGCCAGGACAGCTTGCCATCATTGCTGGAACAATAAATTCTGAATTATAGCAGCGAATTCTAAAGGAAAATGTCAGGACATCTGTCCATCTCAAGAGAAGGTGGGTCATGCAGCAAGACAACGACCCTAAGCACACAAGTCGTTCTACCAAAGAATGGTTAAAGAAGAATAAAGTTAATGTTTTGGAATGGCCAAGTCAAAGTCCTGACCTTAATCCAATCAAAATATTGTGGAAGGACCTGAAGCGAGCAGTTCATGTGAGGAAACCCACCAACATCCCAGAGTTGAAGCTGTTCTGTACAGAGGAATGGGCTAAAATTCCTCCAAGCCGGTGTGCAGGACTGATCAGCAGTTACCGCAAACGTTTAGTCGCAGTTATTGCTGCACAAGGGGGTCACACCAGATACTGAAAGCAAAGGTTCACATACTTTTGCCACTCACAGATATGTAATATTGGATCATTTTCCTCAATAAATAAATGACCAAGTATAATATTTTTGCCTCATTTGTTTGACTGGGTTCTCTTTATCTACTTTTAGGACTTGTGTGAAAATCTGATGATGTTTTAGGTCATATTTATGCAGAAATATAGAAAATTCTAAAGGGTTCACAAACTTTCAAGCACCACTGTATGTGGTAAACGAAAAAGTCCATTCATCCATCCATTATCCATAACCACTTATCCTGTGTCAGACTCCCTTTTGAGTCTGGTTCCTCTTGAGGTTTCTTCCTCATGTCGTCTGAGGGAGTTTTTCCTTGCCATCATCGCCAAAGGCTTGCTCATTGGGAATAGATTAGAGATAAAATTAGCTCATATTTTAAGTCGTTCAAATTCTCTAAAGCTGCTTTGCGACAATGTTTATTGTTAAAAGCGCTATATAAATAAACTTGACTTGACTGTGCAGAGTCACGGGCAAGCTGGAGCCTATCCCAGCTGACTATGGGCGAGAGGCGGGGTACACCCTGAACAAGTCACCAGATCATCGCAGAAACAAAAAAGTGTTTAAAAAAACAAAAGTTTCATATTTTAGATTCTTCAAAGTAGCCACAATTTACATTGATGATGCTTTGCACACTACTGTCATTATCTTAACCAGCTTCATGAAGTACTCGCTTGGAATGCTTTTCAATTAACAGGCGTGCCTCATCAAAAGTTAATTAGTGCAATTTCTTGCCGTCTTAATGTGTTTGTGATCAAACAGTAAATAATAAAAATACAGTAAATAGTCCTTTTCCACAACTGTATTAATCCATATTATATCAAGAACTGCTCAACTAAGTAAAGAGAAACAACATCCATCATTACTTTAAGACATGAAGTGTCTTTTAATTAATAAACATAAAGAAAAAACATTGAATTAGAAGGTGTGTCCAAATTTTTGGCTAGTACAGTACCTCGCTAAAAAGGGCATGGTTTACTTCTGAGATGCATGCTTACTGGAAGCAACACTGTTCGAGCACTCTGACAGAAATAATTAGGACATCTTGGCTGAAAGGGAAAAGTGAGGGGCAAAGATGGCAGTAGTTCACATAATAGCAGACTTGAATGTTGTTAAAGGAAAGGAGACAGCACCAAACTCTCAGCAGGGGCATTTCACTTGGATGCCCCAACCAGGTCTATTTTAATTGTCATATTTGTTGTGTTTGTGTTTCTTTCCCTGCTCTCTTCCCCATTGTGGCCAATGAACTATGATTGTCAGCAGCTGCAAATAACACTGAAAGTGCTTGGCCAAATATTAATTTAGCAGTTATGTTTGACACACACAATTAATGTTCAATTTGGTTAATTACACTCTGGCAAAGAGGCTCTGATTTAACACTGAGGAACGCATTTCTCTCATCCTGGAAGCTACACTTTTTGTTTTGCTTGAAAACCAGTGAAGTAAGAATGCAAGTGAAATATTCCTGGCTGTTGGGCATCTATTGCTTATACAAATGTTCAGAAAACACTCAATTAATTAAGGTATAACAAAATGCAGCCAATGGTACAGTAGTCATATCTTTACAAATGACAGTAGCACAGAATATCTATGTGCTATGCTATGAAAGAACATCATCTTTCATCAAAATGATCTCATCTCATCTGATTATCTCTAGCCGCTTTATCCTGTTCTACAGGGTCGCAGGCAAGCTGGAGCCTATCCCAGCTGACTACGGGCGAAAGGCGGGGTACACCCTGGACAAGTCGCCAGGTCATCACAGGGCTGACACATAGACACAGACAACCATTCACACTCACACCTACAGTAAATTTAGAGTCACCAGTTAACCTAACCTGCATGTCTTTGGACTGTGGGGGAAACCGGAGCACCCGGACGAAACCCACGCGGACACAGGGAGAACATGCAAACTCCGCACAGAAAGGCCCTCGCCGGCCACGGGGCTCGAACCCGGACCATCTTGCTGTGAGGCGACAGCGCTAACCACTACACCACCGTGCCGCCCTCATCAAAATGATATGAAATAAAATCATATCTTGCCTCTCTCTCTCTCTTTAAACTGAGACACTGCACTCACATTGGCAGTGATTTTTTTTTCCTTCTCATCACTCAAATCATTCTACATTGGTTACTTGTGGCCCTTCCTATCTTTTATATACTGCTGTCTGCCAAGATTTCATCAGTAGCACCAGGCTGGTGTGATATCCGCATAAGCTACTGTAGCTACAGAATGTATATAAAACCGCCTCTTTGATCACTAATCAAATGTATTTTTAATAGAAATACAATTTTGGCCCCTCCTAGAACTGCCACCTTATTGTGGTGGAGGGGTTTGTGTGCTTGAATGATCCTAGGAGCTATGTTGTCAGGGCATTACGCCCCTGTTAGGGTCTCCCAAGGCAAACAGGTCCTAGGTGACAGGCCAGACCAAGAGCAGTTCACCAAACCCCTTATGGAAATTTATAAAACAAGGACCGTGACGTCGCCCGGTATGGCGCAGCCAGGGCCCCACCCTGGAGCCAGGCCCGGGATTGGGGCTCGTATGCGAGTGCCTGGTGGCTGGGCCTTTGCCCACGGGGCCCGGCCAGGCTCAGCCCGAAGCGGTGACATGGGTCCGACCTCCTGTGGGTTCACCATCCACAGAGGTAGTAGTAGGGGGCCGGTGCAGTGTGGATTGGGCAGCAATCAAAGGCAGGGGCCTCGACAACCTGATCCCCAAACACAGCAGCTAGCTGTTGGGACATGGAATGTCACTTCGCTGGGGGGGAAAGAGCCTGAGCTTGTGCTGGAGGTTGAGAGGTACCGGCTAGAGATAGTTGGGCTCACCTCCACGCACAGCTTGGGCTCCAGAACCCAGCTCCTCAAGAGGGGCTGGACTCTCCACTTCTCTGGAGTCGCCCACGGTGAGCGGTGGCGGGCTGGTGTGGGCTTGCTTATAGCTCCACAGCTCAGCCGCCATGTGTTGGAGTTTACCCCAGTGAACGAGAGGGTCGCCTCTCTGCACCTTCGGGTCAGGGAGAGGGCTCTTGCTGTTGTTTGTGCCTACGGGCCAAATAGCAGTATAGAGTATTTGGCCTTCTTGGATTCCCTGGGAGAGGTACTGAGAGGTGCTCAGACTGGGGACTCCATTGTGCTACTGGGGGACTTCAATGCTCACGTGGGCGACGACAGTGACACCTGGAGGGGCGTGATTGGGAGGAATGGCCTCCCCGATCTGAACCCGAATGGTGTTTTGTTATTGGACTTCTGTGCTAGTCACGGTTTGTCCATAACGAACACCATGTTCGAGCATAGGGGTGTCCATAAGTGCACGTGGCACCAGGACACCTTAGGTCGGAGGTCGATGATTGACTTTGTTGTCATTTCATCTGATCTCCGGCCCTATGTCTTGGACACTTGGGTGAAGAGAGGGGCTGAGCTGTCAACTGATCACCACCTGGTGGTGAGTTGGATCCACTGGTGGAGGAGGAAGCTGGACAGACCTGGCAGGCTCAAACGTATGGTGAGGGTCTGCTGGGAACGTCTGGCCAAGCACTCTGTCGGGGAGGTCTTTAACTCCCACCTCCGGGAGAGCTTCTCCCAGCTCCCGAGGGAGGTGGGGGACATTGAGTCTAAGTGGACCACGTTCTCTGCCTCCATTGTTGATGCGGCTGTTCGGCGCTGTGGCCGCAAGGTCTCTGGTGCCTGTCGTGGCGGCAATCCCCGAACCCGGTGGTGGACACCAGAAGTAAGGGATGCCGTCAAGCTGAAGAAGGAGTCCTATCGGGCCATGTTGGCCTCCGGGACTCCTGAGGCAGCTGATGGGTATCGGCAGGCCAGGCGTGCCGCAGCTCGGGCAGTTGCGGAAGCAAAAACTCAGAACTGGGAGGAGTTCGGTGAGGCCATGGAGGAGGACTATCAGACAGCCTCGAAGAAATTCTGGCAAACCGTCCGGCCCCTCAGGAGGGGGAAGCAGTACTCTGCCAACACTGTTTACAGTGCGGGTGGGGAGCTGTTGACCTCGACTGGGGATATTGTCGGGCAGTGGAAGGAATACTTCAAGGATCTCCTCAATCCCACCATCACGTCTTCCATTGAGGAAGTGGAGGCTGATGACTCAGAGGTAGATTTGTCCATTACCCAAGCTGAAGTCACTGAGGTGGTTTGCAAGCTCCTCGGTGGCAAGGCACTGGGGGTGGATGAGATCTGCCCTGAGTATCTCAAGTCTCTGGATGTTGTGGGGCTGTCTTGGCTGACACGCCTCTGCAACATCACATGGCAGTTGGGGACAGTGCCTCTGGAGTGGCAGACTGGGGTGGTGATCCCTCTTTTCAAGAAAGGGAACCAGAGAGTGTGCACCAATTATAGGGGAATCACACTTCTCAGCCTTCCTGGGAAGGTTTACTCCAGGGTACTGGAGAGGAGAATTCGGCCGATAGTCGAACCTCAGATCCAGGAGGAACAATGCGGTTTTCAGCCTGGTCGTGGAACACTGGACCAGCTCTATACCCTTCATAGGGTGATCGAGGGTTCATGGGAGTTTGCCCAACCAGTCCACATGTGCTTTGTGGATCTGGAGAAGGCATTTGACTGTGTCCCTCATGGTATTCTGTGGGGGGTGCTTCGGGAGTATGGGGTTCGGGGCTCTTTGCTAAGGGCTGTCCAGTCCCTGTATGAAGGGAGCAGGAGTCTGGTTTGCATTGCCGGCAGTAAGTCAGACCTGTTCCCAGTGCATGTTGGACTCCGGCAGGGCTGCCCTTTGTCACCGGTTCTGTTCATAATTTTTATGGACAGAATTTCTAGGCACAGCCAGGGGCCGGAGGGAGTCATGTTTGGGAACCACAGGATTTCATCTCTGGTTTTTGCGGATGATGTTGTCCTGTTGGCTTCTTCAAACCAGGACCTTCAGCATGCACTGGGGTGGTTTGCAGTCGAGTGTGAAGCGACTAGGATGAGAATCAGCACTTCCAAGTCCAAAGCCATGGTTCTCGACCGGAAAAGGGTGGCTTGCCCTCTCCAGGTTGGTGGAGAAGTCCTGCCTGTAGTGGAGGAGTTTAAGTATCTCGGGATATTATTCACGAGTGAGGGAAGGATGGAGCGTGAGATCGACAGGCAGATCGGTGCAGCCTCCGCAGTGATGTGGTCGCTTTACCGGTCCGTCGTGGTGAAGAAGGAGCTGAGCCAAAAGGCGAAGCTCTCGATTTATCAGTCGATCTACGGAAACAGCCATTTAATTTTTCTCGTAAATTCCCGTTCCAGCCGCACGCCATGCGACTGCCATGCGACTACCGTGCAGTTCCCAGCTGAAAGCCAGCGGGCTGCCAGCCAGGGCTCAGACCCCCTCCCTCTCCTATTTTAATTCTAAACATGCCCATTCATTCGATTCCACGGTGTCGTCATTAAATGGCGCTTCTCTCATAAAAAAACATTACTTGAAATGTTGTGTGAAGCTGTTGTACTGCACTTTATTCTGTTTTTTTTAATGATCTTATGGATTAAAAACACTGAGATGATGAACCATCTGAAAGTCTTTTTTTGAGGGGTACAGCTTACCTTCTCCGAATAAGTAATGGTTACTAAGTGATATTAATTACCTTTGATTAGTAATTACGGTATCAGGTATTACCTACTAGCAAACAAGAGATAATTTTACCCAATTTCAGTGAGAAAGTAGCTGTTGAATAGATACATAAATGTGAGGTAAATTTGACCCAATTTATTTAAGTATTTCATAGCTTTTTATTTCAGTTATTTTATACTCAATATATGGAATGAAATCTACCCCAAACAAGTCAATGCAAATTGTTACCTCAGATTTATTGGGTAAATTCTATAGGTTACTTTTTTCAGTGCACTGTAAGAAGTGATTTTGGAGAGTGGTAAATATAATCTAAGCAAACCAGATAAAATTTACTCGATTATTGCAGTCAGCCAAGGAATATTTAGGAATTATTGCAGTCAGCCAGGGAACTCTCGGACTGCCATCTTCCTCTCTCCCGCTGTTACGGTAGTTTAGTGAGCTACGGTATACCGTAAAACAGGTTCATTACTTGAAATGTTGTGTGAAGCTGTTGTACTGCACTTTATTTTGTGTTTTTTGATCATTTGGTGCATCATTGCTGCATACCGTATAAACAAGGCGGTTCAGTTATTTGTTGTATAGATGCACCTGGACTGCAGATTTGGTCAGTCCAGAAACAACATTTGAAGCTGTTAGTTAGTGAGTTATAAAACAGGTTCATTACTTGAAATGTTGTGTGAAGCTGTTGTACTGCACTTTATTCTGTGTTTTTTTTTTTAAATGATTTTATGGATTAAAAACATTGAGATGATGAACCATCTGAAAGTCTTTTTTTTGGGGGGTACATCTTACTTTCTCCGAATAAGTAATGGTTACTACTGTAAGTGATATTAATTACCTTTGATTAGTAATTATCAGGTATTACCTACTAGCAAACAAGAGATAATTTTACCCAATTTCAATGAGAAAGTAGCTGTTGAATAGATACATGAGGTAAATTTTACCCAATTTAAGTATTTCATAGCTTTTTATTTCAGTTATTTTATACTCAATATATGGAATTAAATCTACCCCAAACAAGTCAATGCAAATTGTTACCTCAGATTTATTGGGTAAATTCTATACGGTAGGTTACTTTTTTCAGTGCAGGGGTGAAACTGTGGGTCTTGGTAGTCTGGTGGTTACTGCACATGTCTTGTACCGATAACTCCTGAAGCATGGTTTGATTCTTGCCTTGGGTTTTTCATCCTCACTCCTCTCTCCCTGTTTTCTGCCAACCTCTACACCAGCTACTGTTAAACAAAGGCAAACTCGCTCAAAAATAAATATTTTAAAAAAAGTGAGTCTTGCAATGAAGCACTGTGCACTTTTTAGTGTTACATGTACGGTAGGTCCTGTTTTCAAATAGGCTAGACAATATTAAATAGTGGCAATGTTGGGATGACTGAAAACGGACTTTTTTTTTGCTTATAAGACTTTACTAACTACTGAAATCTATTACAAGTTGAATGTAGCCACTGTTTACTGTTTCATGAAGTAGGCCTTATAGGGCACGCTAAACAACATGCTTGTGATGAAAGTACCGTATAGCTTAATTGTTTGAATCAGTGTATCATTCATTCTTTCTATTTTCAAATGGCAATCAAAAATCAAAAAATGAAAAAGTGACTGGTTATTTGCTTTTATTTTAACACAAAAAATGAAAATATGACTGGTTTTTCATATTTATTTATTTTTATATGAGCCTAAAATTGAAATGAAAAACAAGTCATTTTTTCATTTTTTGATTGCCAATTAAAAATGGAAAGAATGAATGATACACAATCCGTGTATCATTCGTTCTTTCTTTTTTTTTCAGTAATACGCAATGACTCGGCCAGGCCCTTTCTTTAGTGTAATAAGAGACAGTAGAGAGGTTCATGCCATTTGTCTATTTTTATTAAAATGTGCACACATACCCGTACAGTGTAATCACAAAACAGTATCGTATTTGAACCGACAAGAGACAGTTACCGTATCATTTCCCACTATGCCCTCCTTTGTTCCTAATAACCAGATTTATCACGTTTAATTATTAACAATTATAATAATAATAAATCAATATAAAACCCCGACATCTACAGAAGATTTTCAACAAATAGGCTAGGGGGCAGGGAAGCTCGCACACTCCAGCAGCGAGTGATCTGTGATGAGATGATTTTGAGAAGCAAAAAAAAAAAAACGCTCAACACCAGCAAATGTGGATTAAAGCAGAAAATTTTGTTAGGTAAAATCATTTTAGAAATTTTAGAAATCATTACATTCTTGTTTTTTCAATAAAAATAATATTTTTTTAACTTTATAATGCTTAGTTATGTGCCGGGGCTCTGTCAGTCATTGATAGCCCAACTAATCACAGCGCTGTGGTTCTTTTCCTGATCCTTGGCATTGCTTTTTTTTCTTTCTTTGTTGATAATGTGTTACCGTATGTGATAAACACGGTTCATTAAAAAGGCCCAGAGATTTTCACTTCTGCTGCATGCCCCCTCCTCTCTGCAAAAATTGTGTATTCCTCTCAAGGTGCTGTCTCCATTGTATTGTGAACAGCCACTCCACCCCCCACTGAGGTTGCTATTCATGAATGGTAATTTGGTTTTAGGTTACACCCTAATTTCAATGACAATTTACTCTGCCAAGCTCACAATGTCAGAGGACAGAGGACTGGAATTAGTGCCCCAAAAAACACAATTTCAGCTTGGAAAAACTATAGGTATAACTTCAGGAAGAAAATAAACATTTATTTCACACTAAGAAAAGCAGGCTCACTACACATGGAGGCTATACAAAGCACAGAAATGTAGCATACAGTTGTCCCATCTAGCAGTTTCCACAATCCCGTGGTGAGTCTTTCCTAAGGTACATTTGCCACAGGTGTATTTGTGGCAGCGTACACAAAGTTCAGTGCTTCTGTTATTATTGCAGAGTATGCGCACCTGGCACTGTGTCTTTTTCTTCTGAGAAACTTTCATCTCACGCTGCTGTTTGTGTTCTTCCCCTTGTGCCTTTTCTTGCAAAAGCCTGTTTTGAAGTTCCTCTGGAAGCTCCAGCATGAACAATTGGCGACTTTCTTTGGATCCTGTACATGCTGTGTAGAGATCTTGCATGTGACGTCACAGCCGATCCAGATTGTAACAGACGCCATCTTGTCGGTCAAACGCCATATTTCCGCCTTCTACTACCTGTGCATGTTTTTTATGTTTTTTTGTGTGTATTTTTGCGTGTTGTTCGTCTGTACCGGACTTCAATATCCACTACAACCGTATGGACTTACTGGACATTGGTTTCCAGCAGAAAATGACGGTTTGTAGCGATTTCCATCGCATGCACAACATTCCGGACGAGATAGCAAGACCAGCGGGGTCTCCGTGGATTGTTATCGAGTCTGTCAGGCGAAGGAGCCGGCTTCGGGAGAGGAAGCAAAAGCGAGGCTGCAGAGCCGGCCTGTTGACTAAGCTCAGAAAACAGCCACTCAAACCTCCACTGCCAAGCCTCTACCTCTCCAACGCCAGATCCATGGTAAACAAGACGGATGATTTGGAATTACAGCTGGAATTACCTTATTCTATTCTATTCTATTCTATTCTATAATCGGCTGGTCAGTGCTATACTAGATACTACTGATATATCTAGTATCAGTACTAGTACTCAATACTTAAGTGACTTACCCGTCCAATGAGGATTGTTATTTTCTTGTTTACAAGATGCCACATCTGAGGGCGGCTGACAAATCCTGAATTTCTGTAAAGATAACTGTCCAGAGATTTATAAGCACGCAGTGCTTCACCACTGAACAGCAAGGGAAAGTTAATGAGGTAATTATACATGTCTGGGTATTCCACCTCTGGCAGCTCAATATCCACTGACACGGTCATGAAAACTACGTCTGGTAAGCCATAAGGGTCACTAATCTGTAGGTCGTTTATTTTAGACATATATCTAGTTATCTGTTCATTAGAAAAATGAGCCGTGTAGTCCGTCGGTTGAAATTGATCCATTTTGTACACGAGTGCAGCAGTATTCAGCAGTGTTTTTTACCGACAAGATGGCGGCTGTGTACATTCCGGTCACGTGACTGCAGATCTCTGTACAAGACGTGCATTTGTGACAGCCATGTCAAGCAGGTTGTAAAACACAGCCATGGGCCATCTCCGTGTTCCTGCACGCACCGAGTAGTTGCATAATTTCTGGTCCATGATATCAACGCTGCATTTGAAATGATTGTAATCAACAACAGTGTTTGGTTTTCACTTTTGGGTGTCCACAATTTCCACTTTCTGATGCATGGTGCTCAGAAGACAAACAGATTTCTTTTTTTTGTTGCAAACACCATCAGCAAGGCACTTCCAGATGTGAACACCTGTGTGGAGTACATGGCGCCCTGAGGTTTCCTTTGCAGTTGCTGGTAGCTCCTGACGATTTTTGTTGATGGTGCCAAGCAGAGTTGTTTTTCGTTGAAGAAGCCTGTTAGCCAAAGACAGAGAGGTGAAGAAATTGTCCATAGTTACAGTCCTTCCCTGGTCCATACGGTAAATGGTTCCATCAATTTCAAAACAACATTCTCTGATAGCCTCTCTCCTGTTGGACGAGTGGGATCTTTTCCCAAGTAAGGGATGGCATTACACATGTATTTTGTGTCCAGATCTGCTGCAATCCAAAACTTGATTCCAAACTTGTCAGGGTTGGATGCGATGTACTGCAGAAAGGGACAACGAACCTTTGAAGGAAATAACTGCTCATGCATGGTAACATGTTGCCCTGGACTGTAGGACGACACACAATTCTGAACAAACTCCTGCCAGATGTCTGAAATTGCTGCAAATTTGTCCATTTGTATGCGCTCCTTGCGGGTGTCCTTGTTGTCGAAACGAAGGTACTGCTTTATTTCAAAAAAGCGGTTACGGGGCATTATGGCTTTGATATCTGGGTTGCCGAATCTACTGGCCCACATGAGTCGCATGGCACCAATGTAGCCCTTGGCAGCCCTTCGAAAAAGGATTGCGAAGAACGCCATCAGCTCGAAGACACTCATCTGCCAGCTGGGATTTGTTCTACAGCCCTCCTGGATTGTGCAGTTTCTGATGGCCAACAACATGCTGATATCCAACAAATACAGGAAGCTTTGAAGGCGACTCGTGATTTTGCGTGTTGCAAACTCTGTTGGCCCTCCAGATCCATTGAATGCTGTCTGTGGAGTTTCATGAGCAGAAAAGTCTCCAACTTTGTGGTGGAACCACACAGTGCCATCTTTCGCCTTCTCTGTGGATCCAGGTGTTATGCCCACATCTGCAACTTTTTGTTTTTTTATTACAAGGGGGGTTGATGTGCGTTGTGTCTTCCTCCTCATCTGATGTGGCCTCTGTGTCTGAACTGTCCTGCTCAATCACATACTTGGGTTAGGGTTTCCGGAAAGATCCACATCCTGGCCTAGGCCAAGGCTGTGTTGTGCACTGTCCTTCCCAAGCCCCATCCTCAATGCTCCACAAGTGCCTGCTCAGTACCCCGATCTTATATTTGGGTTATTATTCCATTATTATTTGAGGCTAGGTTTTGGGCTAGGGGCTAAGACTAGGGGTTGGGTTAGGGGTGAGCTCAGGTTGGGGTTAGATCCAGGATTTGGGGTTAGGGTTAGAACTGATCCTTCTTGGTTGCCTTGGTTGTGACATTGTGAAGTCTGGTTAGGGTTAGAAACAAAGAGCCTATTTCTCAGGTAACACAATAATTAGGCTTCTTTACACAACAATGGGAGGCAGGTAATGGAACGTTAGACTTATTCACAAATTTGGGGGGGATTTCATTGCAGACTAAGGCTACATCCACACAACAACGGCAACGAGATGTTATTTAAAAATATATCGCGTCCAAATGGGCAACGATCAGTAAAATATCAGGTCCATATGGCAACGCAACGCTTGCTGAAAATGATGCAATACACATGCCACACCTCTAGGGGCGCTGTAAGACGGTCCCTTCAGAGACATCAGAACAATAGAAGAAGTAAGGACGCATGCACATAAACTATTATGCGCGAGAATTCATATTAGCCACAAAGTCAGGAAAATCTGTTCGTAAAATTACATTATAATGACCAAATACAATGAAAAGTATTTTTCCAGTCTCACCTGTGAAAGGTAATCCCATGTGATCTCATTTGGACGGTAAACCTGTTGGTACAGTTAAACACAGCACATGAATGAGGCATCTTTATTCTCCGCTTTGACCTATCCAATATGGCGGCGAGGATGACGTATGATTCTACGCGGAAGGTGGCGTCTTTAATGGTCCGGAATAAATTGAATGCTACACGTTGATGGATTAATTTGTTGTTCTACGCCCTTTTTGAGGAATGTATTGTAGGACTTAAACCAACACCTGAAGAGGTGAGATCGCTCCTTTTTTCCCCTATTTTTGCTGGCGGGATTGACTCTGCCCTAAGAGCTATTTTCTCTCTCTCTCTCTCTCTCTCACTTTGCACCATTACACAATAAATATTCACAGTGAAAATATTTTGTAAGCGCGTTTCATGAACCAAGTTATAGGATTTGTTGACAACTCGCATCAAGTTCGTTACACTTCTACCCAGCGTGAAGCACTCACAGTCATGTGGTTATGACGTCATCGTAAACAAATCCGTTCTACTCATCCAGACGACTTCGCAACGGCAACGTTGCCAGATCTTTCCACTCTGGAACCCGTTCTCAAAAAGATTGCGTTTTGGGCACCCAAAACGCCGGTGCCGTGTGGACGCCAGGCCTAAACGATAAGCAATTGTATCGGAGTCACCTGAATCCTTTGCCGTGTGGACAGGGCCTAAAGTCTTCACTTTGGGCCTTCTAGTGTTAAAAATATGTTGTTAACTCAAAACACTTCTTATTCATTGCAAAACGTTTATTTCAGCGCTGTATACAGGTATTGAGCACACAATGTGGCCGATTTTATGTGGTAGCCTAATAATAATAGAACAACCCGAAAATTGCAGGGTAACCCCAGACCTGCGCAAGTGATGCGCTACTGGCAAAAGAGCCAGCGACGTATGAAAAAAGCCCACACCTTGGACCAAATACATATTATTTTCGGCACGCTGCTCCACCAGTCTGTAATGGTATTTTTCATATGATTACATTATGGTGTAAATGTCTCTCTCTCATTATCTCTAGCCACTTTATCCTGTTCTGCAGGGTCGCAGGCAAGCTGGAGCCTATCCCAGCTTGAGGCAACAGCGCTAACCACTACACCACCGTGCCGCCGGTGTAAATGTGGTCTTGGGGGGGGGGACATGTTTGCAGACCTTTTGTTAAAATCGCTAAAAGTGATGTTGTAATATTGAAACAATGGGTCTTACAGGGTAAACTACAGTATGGCGTCTAACCTTTTGTAATGCGTAACAGCTCGTTTGGCTGGAATGCGCAAGCTGCCCTACCCCCTATTCAGTGAAAAGGGACCATTCTCACCTGTCTTTGAACAATGCAAAAGGCATCCCCCAGAACATTCAGAACCTGTTTTTCTGTCTCCTGTAAACTGCTAAGAGCAAACACTCAGAACACACACTGAAAAAAATTATACTTTGGATAAACTGTGGAAAAACTGAATTAAATTAAATTGCTGTAATTACAATTTTATTAAGTTGTCATATATCTTAAATTTATGATTCAGTTCAGAACTATAATTTTTCAATGTACTTTAAAATAATGTTTTCTTTCAGTCCAAAGTCAAAAGCCAGTGGTCAAAAATCCGCAGCCAGATCAACGAGAGACTGAAGCCCCCGAAAGGTTCACCCTGAGTCACAGCGCTTTGGCTTTTAGTGACTTTCGTATTCGTTTGTTTGTGATAGCACTACTGTTTGTACCTTCAATAAAAATGCACAAATGGCAAACATCTTTCTACTGTCTTTCTTGTTACATTAATAATAGTTCGATTCCGACCCGTGACCTACAGCCTACCGTACTGTAGGTTATTCCCCTCTCAAGACCATGTGTAATTTTTTTATTTTATTTATTTTTTAAAGATGGGTAAATGCCGTTTCAGGTTGAGGCACACTTTTCTGACCGCCCTGCACACTGTTGCCCACTCAAGCATCTCCGACATTGTCTCATCTCATCTCATTATCTCTAGCCGCTTTATCCTTCTACAGGGTCGCAGGCAAGCTGGAGCCTATCCCAGCTGACTATGGGCAAAAGGCAGGGTACACCCTGGACAAGTCGCCAGGTCATCACAGGGCTGACACATAGACACAGACAACCACTCACACCTACAGTCAATTTAGAGTCACTAGTTAACCTAACCTGCATGTCTTTGGACTGTGGGGGAAACCGGAGCACCCGGAGGAAACCCACGCGGGCACGGGGAGAACATGCAAACTCCGCACAGAAAGGCCTTCGCCGGCCACGGGGCTCGAACCCAGGACCTTCTTGCTGTGAGGCGACAGCGCTAACCACTACACCACCGTGCCGGCCTCCGACATTGTGTTAAAAAAAAAAAAAACTCCCATAAGAAACGCGGTGCAACACACAATATCTGATGTGAGAGCATGACTACGATATTGTTGCAAATGTGAGGACAGTTAGGTTGTGTATTATGAACTGTGATGTGAAACAGTACTGCTCAAAAAGATAACTGTCTGGAAATGATGGAACATCTATGCGCAGTCTGATAATCATCTCCCGGAGAATTAATTCTCTGCGCTTACTGCTGCACCTTCATCAATGGGATCGTGATCAAAAGGACATGCCATGTTCATGAAAAAGTTACCTAATGGACTTCCAATGCCTACTAACTACTGATTTTATTTTAATGATTTTATTTGAATGACAGATGGCAGAACTATGCTAAAACTCTTTCTGCTGATTGAATGAATGAAGAGATCAAGCGGTGTGTGTGTCTGTGAAAGAGGGCGGAGACAGAAAAAAACCCACGGTTCATTGATCATTTCAGGGTTTACAGACTCAGAGTTTTCACTAAACCTGCTTTGTGAAACGGACCTCAGGTTTTTATCAATGAATCAATGCTCTCACATCCCACCAGATATTGTGTGTTGCACCGCGTTTCTTATGGGAGTTTTTTTTTTATACAATATCAGAGATGCTTGAGTAGGCAACAGTATGAAGGCCGATCAGAAAAGTGTGCCTCGATCTGAAACGGCTTTTACCCATTTAAAAAAAAAAAAAAGTTTCATACATGGTCTTCTAGCCTGAGAGGGGAGTAAATTGCAGTAGGATGTAGGTCCCGAGTCGGAATCTAACTACGTACCGCACTATCATGAGGCATGCAGTGTAACCCCTGGGCTACCAAGGCGCATATAGTCCCTGCCGTTTTCCCTTCACATACCATACATAAATCACCTGTCAGATCTGTTGAATTAATTTTTAATTATATTGACATTGTGCTGTAACCGATGAGTAATTTCATTTCTATTAGGATTTCTCAGTGTGGTTGGCAGCTGCAGCAGTGTTGCGCTTCTTTCAGAAAACATATTCAAACTCGCTGTATGAGTGCACTAAAATCTTATGGCTTTTTAACTCACGGTGAAAGTCCTCCGGGTTGAATTAACTAACTGAAATCAGCGGTTCTCAGCGTTTGATAAACCTGCTTTGTGAAACGGACAATCACTGCTCCTCCCCGTGGAAAAATGAGGGATGGCAGCTGGTTTTCACACAAGCTGCTTAGGGGCGTCACCAGTCAGGACTGCATTGACTACGTCATTGTGTCTGCCAATCGGCAGACAGTCAAGAACCAGTCAAGAACCAGTCAGGGGACGGCCAAGGGCCTTCAGAGGGCCAGTCACGGAAGCGTCAAAAAGACCAATGAAAAATTCAATGGCTGTTATGGTACATTCTGACTCTCACCTATGGTCATGAGCTTTGGGTAATGACCGAAAGAACAAGATCGCGGATGCAAGCGGCCAAAATGAGTTTCCTTCGCAGGGTGGCTGGGCGCTCCCTTAGAGATAGGTTGAGAAGCACAATCACTCGGGAGGAGCTCGGAGTAGAGCCGCTGCTCCTCCACATCGAGAGGAATCAGCTGAGGTGGCTCGGGCATTTCTTTCGGATGCCTCCTGGACGCCTCCCTGGGGAGGTGTTCCAGGCATGTCCCCCCGGGAGGAGGCCCCGGGGAAGACCCAGGACACGCTGGAGGGACTATGTCTCTCGGCTGGCCTGGAAACGCCTCGGTGTTCTTCCCGAGGAGAGGGAAGTTTGGGCTTCCATGCTCAGACTGCTGCCTCTGCAACCCAGCTCCGGATAAGCGGAAGAAGATGAGATGAGATAAGATGAGATACAATTTTGGAGGGAGCTGGTTGTTTTTGAAAAAGTGTTCATACAGTGCTGTACGGTCTACTTGTCTCAGCATAACCCTTGAACAACACTTTGTAATGTCTTTTCACAATCTTTACCTCTTATTCACAGGTTTAAGGGTTTGATGTTCAGTAATAGAGTGGCAAAAACACCTGCAGTCTTCTGTTTTGGGTAAAACAAATACTTTAAGCTTGTAGCAGCAGAACAAGTATCTCTGACTGGTTCAGGAATAAAAATGTTAAACCAAAAAAAAAAAAACATATAAATGTTTCATAAGCCGGGTTTCTATTACAGATTCACACAAAAATGAAGTGATGTTTGTTTGTTTTTTAAATTGCCAGAATGTGCTGGGTTTTCTCCTCTCATGATAGTTTTAGCTCTTGCAGAGAGCTCTTTTTTTTCAGAAAGGTAGTGTTTCTATTTGCTTATCATGTCATGTCATGTGAATTAATTGTGCAAACTGTGTTTCCATTTCAATTTTGTAAAATATTGCTTTATCGTATAGTCTGGAAAAAACACCTCATGCAAGCATAAAACCTTTTTTGTGATATTTGAGGGTTTTTTTCTCAAAAATTCACATTTCCATTACTCACTTTCACATTTTAGTTTGCAATTTCAATTTGTATCTTAAGTAGGTTAATAGAAACAGAAAAAAAAAAACATACCACTGTCCCTGACTCCTGTTGGTCTCGTCTCGTCTCGTCTCGTCTTCTTCCGCTTATCCAGGACCGGGTCGCGGAGGCAGCAGTCTAAGCATGGAAGCCCAAACTTCCCTTTCCCCAGACACCTCGGCCAGCTCCTCGGGAAGAACACCGAGGCGTTCCCAGGCCAGCCGAGAGACATAGTCCCTCCAGCGTGTCCTGGGTCTTCCCCGGGGCCTCCTCCCGGGGGGATCATGCCTGGAACACCTCCCCAGGGAGGCGTCCAGGAGGCATCCGAAAAAGATGCCCGAGCCACCTCAGCTGGTTCCTCTCGATGTGGAGGAGCAGCGGCTCTACTCCGAGCTCCTCCCGAGTGACTGTGCTTCTCACCCTATCTCTAAGGGAGCGCCCAGCCACCCTGCGAAGGAAACTCATTTCAGCCGCTTGTATCCGCGATCTTGTTCTTTCTGTCATTACCCAAAGCTCATGACCATAGGTGAGAGCTCCAACTACAACTACCAACTCCTGTTGGTAGTTGTCAAATTGATTTACCAAGCTTTGCATTGCTTGCTCTGCCTACTTCAAGATCACAATGTCTACCAACACTGAAATCTCCAGTTTTCAGTGAAAATGAATGGCTAGCAGAAATTTTTCATGTTGTTTCACTGCCAGTGTGAAACTGATTCAAAGGTTGCTATACAGAAAAAAGACAATGAATGAATGAATGAATGAATATCCACCACACCTCATATTAACTTAGACAAGTTCTCTTATTAAATTAAGTTGTAAGGTTTTCCTTACAGACATGCTAATAAGATAGTCAGCTTACTGTTATCATCTAAGAAAAAAAAAAGCTGCACTAGGGGATCACAGCAACAGTATAATTAATCAAATTGGACATTAGTTGTGGGCGTCAAACATGACTGCTAAATGAATATTTGGCCAAGCACTCCCAGTGGTA
Organism: Neoarius graeffei; assembly: GCF_027579695.1. Taxonomy (NCBI): domain Eukaryota; kingdom Metazoa; phylum Chordata; class Actinopteri; order Siluriformes; family Ariidae; genus Neoarius; species Neoarius graeffei. The sequence goes on from NC_083572.1 coordinate 73,868,805, forward strand.
TTTGTGACTGAGGACAGTCATAGCTTGTTGGCCACAATAGGAAGGGGGAGTAGCAGGGAAATAACTATGCACTTTCCAGTTTCTGGTACAAGCTGTTTTTTTTCTTCTTCTTCTTTTCTTATTAGCATAAAGAGAGAGAAAATATGAAACTGTCAGGAATGACTGTTTAACCCTATGAACCCTAGGCTATTTATAGGGTAATTTCACTACTTTTACTTTTAAGCTCTTATCTTGGTCATTATAAGGGGTAACCATACATGCTGTATCTTGTGCTTTTTTTTTTTCTCAGAACAATCTAGGCTATCCAGATCTTCCATCATTTGATATGATAATACTTGTACATTTTTTTATATTAACCTTTATGTCAAGGGAAAAAAAGGTCATGCCTTATGAAATTGTTATGTTTTTACATGTATCTCACTATAAAATTCTGGCTCCCTATGAAAGATATCTTTTCATAAGGTGATTGTCTGGAATCTGTCAATATAAAAACTACGATGGTGGGATACTCAATGACTTGTAAAAATACGTGCTTAGTGCCTAATGAAAAAAAGGTCATCGTTTTAGTCGCTGTGATATTCAAAACCTGGATTACTTGACAATGCTTTGGTGCACAGAGAAACAAATTGTATCATTGTAAAGGGTAAATTCAGTTGTTTATTTTTGTGATATGTGTTTTATATCTATGCAATGACATGTTCATGAGTAATTCAAATAAGAATAATGGATGTGGAGGTGGATGCAGAGCGGTAGTTCATGAGCAATTTAACTGAGAAGAGGGGATATGAATTTGGATTCAATTTGCATCAGTCTCGTTCTAGTTAATGGAAGTGGTAACAAGAATTAAATTGTCTCACAGATGTTCCACATCATCAAATGTACGTAAGTATAGGTTAAAAATCAAGGGAAAGTAACACAGTTTCATGTTGGCTCACATCACACTACCCTGTTGTGCATAATATTTTATTAAATTAAGCTTAATATTAGCTGTTTCTTCTTCCCAGAAAGTCCCTGGCAAGCAGATTGAGGAGGAGAGAAATGAGAGGAAACTGTGGGGCATGTGAGAAAAATGAAAGGGATGACGCAGCACTGCACGTAGTCTGACAGAAGGTCATTTCAGATTACTGATAACATTTAGTGCACTGAGCAGATCCTCGGCCTGCAAAGGACACAGACACATACACAGATACACACTCTCTCTCTCTCTCTCTCTCTCCTATCTTTGCTTCCATAGCAACGAGGACTAAAACAAGGTGGTTGCATTTACGCTGGAATGGGATTGAATTGAGAGAGAGAGAGAGAGAGAGAGAGAGAGAGAGAGAGAGAGAGAGAGATTGCAGTAATTCTAACAGGAGAGAGCAATTTTACTACATTACATATGCAAGTCATAAGGAACTTCCATATTGCCATGCATTTTGAAGAAAAAAGGGTAGAAAACCAGCACAGCTCTTCACCTTAGTGACTTTGCACCAACTCACACTTCCAAACTCTACTGATCGTCATTTTTCTTAAATTAAGCACAGACATAACAGAAGTACTTTTAGTAAACGCCAAATATCCACACTGTCTAATTTTTTTGTTAACATTATTGGTGTATCTGTTTAATCCACATTGTCATTTAAAACTTACATTGGTCATTTGATCTCTGACCAAATCTGCATTTTTACAGCCTGCTAGCAATGCCTGTCTTCACACTTTTTTTAATGTCAATGATGCTAAAACATCAGTTCCTGCTTTCATATTGTCTATGGTATTGGTCTCTTTATTGGTATTGGTATCTTTATCGGTCTACCAGCTAAAACCTTAAAAGACTTCAATATATTCAAAACTCATTTGTAACATCATAACCCACCTGCTCATATCACACCTGTGCTTTATCAGTTACACTGGTTACCGCTCTCTTCCTGCATTGTTTTCATTACATTTAAAGCCATTCACTGTCTCATTCATGTCTATCTCTCTAATCATCTCCACCCTTACATTCCCTCTTGAACGTGCCAGTCCTCTAGCAGCAGATTGCTAACAATACTCCACACCAGAGTAGCTTCAGTGAGCGTCAGATCTTTTAGACCCATTTGGCCCTCAAACTGTGGATGCTCTACCACAATCTCTTTGTGACTGTACTTCTATACTTGTAAAGTAACCTTGGGTTTCATAAATGAATTAACAAACAGACAAACAAACAAATATGGCTTTAATGACTTTCATGACTCATAAGGCATGAATCACACAGAAGGTTAAATGTCACAATATTCTGTGAAACGAAATGTTATGAATAACTGAAAATAAACAAGCACATCTCTTCACTCCTACAATTTAGGAGTGAAATCTTTACAACTGAAAGTTCGAGGTACAGTGTAGTAGTTTGTAATAAATGTTTCATACATGGTTACTAATGTTCAATTTGACACATTATTATCTGACAAAAATACAGGCACAAAGATACATCTTGTATAATGCAAGAATATTGTATACATGTAATGATAGTTATAGCGTAACTGTATAAATAATGGCCAAGTTACCTGTATGGATTTATAATTCTCTGATTCATTTAGTCCACAAAGATGCATCATTGTAACATTTGACATGCATAAAACCACCAGTTAGCTTCACCACACCCAATACAGTGATTCATCTCTGATTATTAGTTAGCCTAGGCCTTGTGAGCCAAATCTGTTCAGGTTCAATCTGTTTAGGTTAGAGCCCTAATCTAAGTCATCATATACAGTACCAGTTGAAAGTTTGGACATGCCTACTCATTCATAGGGTTTTTTCTGTATTTTGACTCTTTTCTACACTGTAGAACAGTACTGAAGACATCAAATCTATGAAATAACATATGGAACATGTATGGAATTATGTGGTAAACAAAAAAGTGTTAAAAACAACATATGTTTCATATTTTAGATTCTTCGAAGTAGCCACCGTTTACCTTGATGACGCTTTACACACTATTGGCATTATCTTAACCAGCTTCATGAGGTAGTCACCTGGAATACTTTTCAATTAATAGCTGTGCCTCGTCAAAAGCTAATTAGTACAATTTCTTGCCTTCTTAATGTGTTTGAGATCAAAGAGTAAACAGTAAATAATAAAAGTACTGTAAATATCCCTATTCCACAACTGTAGTAATCTATATGATGTTATTATCCATTGTTCTTACTATAGCATCAGTCATTTTACAAGATATTACAAAAGTTCCAACTTTCTAGAAATCACATTTTTCAGATATAGGTATCTTTTTTTAATATTATTATTATTTTAGGCCAGGCACCACCCAAACTGATAATCACATCATCAGTTTTCTTTGGCTAATGAGACACAAGGTACGCCATCACTCTTGCCAGAGCAGTTGGGGGTTAGATGCCTTGCTCAAGGGCACTTCAGCCAGTCCTGCTGGTCCAGGGAATCGAACCAATGACCTTTTGGTTTCAAAGCTGTTTCTCGAACTGTTAGGCCATGGCTTCCCACACATATATATGTATATGTTTAATAACACCCTCACTTGATGCATTGCCTGTGCACTTCTTGTCCATCAGAGGGGCTATCACAACAGTGTGAGTGTGTTTTTCTCCCACTTGCTATGCCCATATGTTCAGCAGCAATGTTGATGTGTTAAGCACCCTAGAAATCAGTGGCATGAAAATCACATCACCCACTCATTCCCACAGCAATGGTGGCCAGGATGTAGGCGTAGTGGCCCCTCCACTTCCAATCAACATAATTTAACCTCATCACTGCATGTGTTTTGAGGATGACTAACATTCAAATATGGAAACTTTTTTGTGAAGCAGTCTGACAACCAGGTTAGTCATATGCCAAGGTGTACACACTTAGCTGTAGAACCTTTATCTTTAACAGTTCCAGATTTTTTTTTCAGTACAATCTCCAGCATTACAGCATCATAGGTCAAGGGTATTAAGATGCCATTTTCTTGCACATGGGCTATGCCATCATCAAGAGTAGACTTTCTGATTGTTTTCTTGAGCACCTTTGTACCATTAGAGTAAATAATTTATCATTTCCGGTGGAGATATAATTGACATAATTTTAATAATAGTTTCAAATATCAACTGGGGTGGATTTCCAGAAAGCAAGTTTAACAAAGCCTAAATTGTAATTTAAACTCTGAGTTTAGTGAAGCTGGCATGGTATATTCAGAGTTATCAGGGCAAATCCAAACAATTAACTTAGAATTTGTACAACCCCGATTCCAAAAAAGTTGGGACAAAGTACAAATTGTAAATAAAAACGGAATGCAATAATTTACAAATCTCAAAAACTGATATTGTATTCACAATAGAACATAGACAACATATCAAATGTCGAAAGTGAGACATTTTGAAGTTTCATGCCAAATATTGGCTCATTTGAAATTTCATGACAGCAATACATCTCAAAAACGTTGGGACAGGGGCAATAGAGATCTTGCAGTCACGTGACCGGAAAGTACACAACCGCCATCTTGTCAGTCAAAAACACCGCTGAATACTGCTGCACTCGTGTACAGAATGGATCAATTTCAACCGACGGACTACACGGCTCATTTTTCTGATGAACAGATAACTAGATATATGTCTAAAATAAACGATCTACAGATTAGTGACCCTTATGGCTTACCGGACTGAGTTTTCACGACCGGATTTTGAACTGCCAGCGGAATACCCGGACGTGTATAATTACCTCATTAACTTTCCCTCGCTGTTCAGTGGTGAAGCACTGCGTGCTTATAAATCTCTGCACAGTTATCTTTACAGAAATTCAGGATTTGTCAGCGACTCAGATGTGGCATCTTGTAAACAAGAATCCTCATTGGATGGGTAAGTCACTTAAGTATTGAGTATAGCACTGACCAGCCGATTATAGAATAGAATAAGGTACCGTATTGGCCCGAATATAAGACGACCCTGAATGTAAGACGACGCCCCCCTTTTCCAAGTTCATCTTTGGGGAAAAAGTTTTTTGAAGACCAAATGTTCATTCATATAACTCGTATTTATTTCAAAATTCTGTTTAAAATTAGAGGCTTTTGTTTTTCACATTTAAATAGAGGTCATTTCAGTCTCATTTCCGTGAACACTTTTCATAGAAGTAAAAAAAGAGGCTAAACTGCAGGCTACTAGACAAGCCAAATTAAAACATTTAAATTGCATTAATTCAACAAATTTGTCAGGTTTAGATTGAAAGTTCATAAACTTCAGAATGTCAATGCATTAACTTCCCATAGCCTACGGGTATATGGAATAAATTTGCAGAACAGTGCAAATGTTTTAAACAATGCATTAAACAATACATTAAGGTTTACAATAATAAACAACTGAAACAATGGAAAGGGTAGTTTGCTAAATTACAGCTACTCAGCACAGAGATCTGCAGCCTCACTTTGCTCACTCTCACTGTCCTCACTTTCACTTTCGTTTTTGGCGGCATTTTGTCTAGTCCGCGAATTTAAGACGACCCCCCCCTTTTTAAGAGCTATTTTTTACAACAAAAACACCGTCTTATATTTGAGCCAATACGGTAATTCCAGCTGTAATTCCAAATCATCCGTCTTGTTTACATGTATCTGGCATTGGAGAGATAGAGGCTTAGCAGTGGAGGTTTGAGTGGCTGTTTTCTGAGCTTAGTCAACAGGCCGGCTCTGCAGCCTCGCTTTTGCTTCCGCTCCCGGCGCCGCCTCCTTCGCTTTGCTTCCGATAACAATCCACGGAGACCCCGCTGGTCTCGCTATCTCGTCCGGAATGTTGTGCATGCGATGGAAATCGCTACAAACCATCATTTTCTGCTGGAAACCAATGTCCAGTAAGTCCATACGGTTGTAGTGGATATTGAAGTCCGGTACAGACGAACACCACGCAAAAATACACACAAAAAACATGCACAGGTAGGGAGAGCTTGTAGCCGCAGCCGTTGTAGTAGAATTGTATATAGTAGGGTTTTCCAGAAGAAAAGGTAGAAGTAAAAGCAGAAGTAGAACCAGAAGTAGAAGGCGGAATATGGCGTTTGACCGACAAGATGGCGTCTGTCACAATCTGGATCGGCTGTGACGTCACATGCAAGTGCTCCATAAGAGGCTGGAAAAGTTAAAGGTACAAAAAAGGAACAGCTGGAGGACCAAATTGCAACTCATTAGGTCAATTGGTAATAGGTCATTAACATGACTGGGTATAAAAAGAGCATCTTGGAGTGGCAGCGGCTCTCAGAAGTAAAGATGGGAAGAGGATCACCAATCCCCCTAATTCTGTGCCGACAAATAGTGGAGCAATATCAGAAAGGAGTTCGACAGTGTAAAATTGCAAAGAGTTTGAACCACGGGCGATTGCTCTAAGACAACGAGGGAGGCTCAGCCTCCTCTAAAAATTCTGGATCTGAAATAGCAATGTTATAAGTTATAACATTGCTATTTCAGATCCAGAATCATAGAAATATATGTACTCAACCCAACTACAGTGCGAAATCATTCCGTTATAACTTTCCCCAGTTCACCTAATGTGTGCGTGAGTTTTTCCCCCTCGTAACAGTGCAATGCAGCCCAGCCTAAGTGGACTTCAATGGCATTTGGGAGCTATGCGCTTTTCAATCTCAAACTGCAAGACGATTATTGGACAAATACTGCGAAAACGCACGCCCACGGACTCCCACGGACTCCCAGCCTCAGTGCACTTCAATGGCATTTGGGAGCTATGCGCTTTCAATATCAAAATGCAAGACGGTTATTGGACAAATACTGTGAAAATGCCCGCCCACGGACTCCGAGCCTCACAGTGGGAGGGACATGGCAAAGCTTTCCGCGAGGAGACTGGTGATTGGTGAAAGTGCCGGATATTTTCTTTGATTGACAGCTCGTTTCAACTATAGACAGGCAGCAGTGAATTTCAGTTCAGTCCCATGCAGATTCGCAAGTGGTGTGGTGTATTGTAAGAGATCAGCTTACATTTCGATTTCATTCATTACATACGGTTTCTACCAGCTTTTTTAGTTTGTATATATTTTCATTGTAAATAAAGTGTAAATATAGTGTTGTCAAGTTTGCTATCTTAGTTCCAGAAATTTCGTTTATTTGAGTGACTGAACTTGAACTTGGCAAGTCAGCTAGCAAGAAAGCTGCGCACGGATGCCAAGCATTGCTGATTTAATTTTGGCGAAGCCATTTGCCAGTCTTCCTTTCGAGGAAAAAATTAAAATTAATAAAGAGCAGGGTAGACCAATGCCTCAAATTGACTTGGTGAAAAAGGTAGGGAATAATACTTGTTCCTTTCAGCTCTCCTGGTACAAGAAAGTGAATTGGCTGACAGCAAGTGACCCACATCAACAACAGTAAATAGACTCGTCTCGTCTCGTCTTCTTCCGCTTTATCCGGGACCGGGTCGCGGAGGCAGCAGTCTAAGCAGGGAAGCCCAAACTTCCCTTTCCCCAGACACCTCGGCCAGCTCCTCGGGAAGAACACCGAGGCGTTCCCAGGCCAGCCGAGAGACATAGTCCCTCCAGCGTGTCCTGGGTCTTCCCCGGGGCCTCCTCCCGGGGGGACATGCCTGGAACACCTCCCCAGGGAGGCGTCCAGGAGGCATCCGAAAAAGATGCCCGAGCCACCTCAGCTGATTCCTCTCGATGTGGAGCAGCAGCGGCTCTACTCCGAGCTCCTCCCGAGTGACTGTGCTTCTCACCCTATCTCTAAGGGAGCGCCCAGCCACCCTGCGAAGGAAACTCATTTCGGCCGCTTGTATCCGCGATCTTGTCCTTTCGGTCATTACCCAAAGCTCATGACCATAGGTGAGAGTCGGAACGTAGATCGACTGGTAAATTGAGAGCTTCGCCTTTTGGCTCAGCTCCTTCTTCACCACAACGGACCGGTAAAGCGACCGCATCACTGCGGAGGCTGCACCGATCCGCCTGTCGATCTCACGCTCCATCCTTCCCTCACTCGTGAACAAGATCCCGAGATACTTAAACTCCTCCACTTGAGGCAGAACTTCTCCACCAACCTGGAGAGGGCAAGCCACCCTTTTCCGGTCGAGAACCATGGCCTCGGACTTGGAGGTGCTGATTCTCATCCCAGCCGCTTCACACTCGACTGCAAACCGCCCCAGTGCATGCTGAAGGTCCTGGTTTGAAGAAGCCAACAGGACAACATCATCCGCAAAAAGCAGAGATGAAATCCTGTGGTTCCCAAACAGGATTCCTTCTGGCCCCTGGCTGCGCCTAGAAATTCTGTCCATAAAAATTATGAACAGAACCGGTGACAAAGGGCAGCCCTGCCGGAGTCTAACATGCACTGGGAACAGGTCTGACTTACTGCCGGCAATGCGAACCAGACTCCTGCTCCGTTCGTACAGGGACCGGACAGCCCTTAGCAAAGAGCCCCGAACCCCATACTCCCGAAGCACCCCCCACAGAATACTACGGGGGACACGGTCGAATGCCTTCTCCAGATCCACAAAGCACATGTGGACTGGTTGGGCAAACTCCCATGAACCCTCGAGCACCCTATGAAGGGTATAGAGCTGGTCCAGTGTTCCGCGACCAGGACGAAAACCGCATTGTTCCTCCTGGATCCGAGGTTCAACTATTGGTCGAATTCTCCTCTCCAGTACCCTGGAGTAAACCTTCCCTGGGAGGCTGAGAAGTGTGATTCCCCTATAATTGGGGCACACTCTCCGGTCCCCTTTCTTAAAAAGAGGGACCACCACCCCAGTCTGCCACTCCAGAGGCACTGTCCCTGACCGCCACGCGATGTTGCAGAGGCGTGTCAACCAAGACAGCCCCACAACATCCAGAGACTTGAGATACTCAGGGCGGATCTCATCCACCCCCGGTGCCTTGCCACCGAGGAGCTTGCAAACCACCTCAGTGACTTCGGCTTGGGTAATGGACGAGTCCACCTCTGAGTCATCAGCCTCAGTCTCCTCAGTGGAAGACATGACGGTGGGATTGAGGAGATCCTCAAAGTAATCCTTCCACCGCCCGACAATGTCCCCAGTCGAGGTCAACAGCTCCCCACCCGCACTGTAAACAGTGTTGGCAGAGTACTGCTTCCCCCTCCTGAGGCGCCAGACGGTTTGCCAGAATTTCTTCGAGGCCAACCGATAGTCCTTCTCCATGGCCTCCCTGAACTCCTCCCAGTTCCGAGTTTTTGCCTCCGCAACTGCCCGAGCTGCAGCACGCCTGGCCTGCCGATACCCGTCAGCTGCCTCGGGAGTCCTGGAGGTTAACATGGCCCGATAGGACTCCTTCTTCAGCTTGACGGCATCCCTTACTTCCGGTGTCCACCACCGGGTTCGGGGATTGCCGCCACGACAGGCACCGGAGACCTTGCGGCCACAGCTCTGAACAGCTGCGTCCACAATGGAGGTAGAGAACATGGTCCACTCAGACTCAATGCCCCCCGCCTCCCTCGGAAGCTGGGAAAAGCTCTCCCGGAGGTCAAATCAAATCAAATCAAGTTTATTTGTACAGCGCTTTTAACAATAAACATTGTCGCAAAGCAGCTTTACAGAATTTGAACGACTTAAAACATGAGCTAATTTTATCCCTAATCTATCCCCAATGAGCAAGCCTGTGGCGACGGTGGCAAGGAAAAACTCCCTCAGACGACATGAGGAAGAAACCTCGAGAGGAACCAGACTCAAAAGGGAACCCATCCTCATTTGGGCAACAACAGACAGCCTGACTATAATATTAACAGTTTTAACAGGTATAACCCTCAACTGTCCTCATGGGGCCGTCCTTCACAGGAGTGGGGCGATAAAACTCCGACCAGACACAGGGCACCAGGATGGATCAAGCAGGTCCGAGGGGCAGAAGAGGCCAGCATCTCAATCCCAGGATAAACATGTAACTCAGAGGGACAGATGGGGGGGGGGGGGGGGGGGAGAGAGAGAGAGAGAGAGAGAGAAAACACGTTGTTAGGTATGCCCTAAAAATGACAAGTATTAAATCTGTGTGGTAGGCTCGCAGAGACGAGAGTCTTTACATGAGGCATGACGCACAATGGCATGTTAATATGGTAAAAAATATATCATGACCTGCTCTGGCTGGATGCTTGATTGGGTGATGGGAGCACACTCCTCAGCAATGATGAGATGCAGATGGGACCCTTAGGCCTGGCCAAGACAATTCAGTTACATTTCACCGGGTCTGGGACATGCGACAGAATGTCTGACGGCCGATTCCCTGCAGGCTACGATAGCCAGTCGAGGTCCCCACCGTCTCCACCAAAAGATTTCCTGTTGACTCCATGTAACTCAGAGGGACAGATTTGGGGGGGGGGGGGAGAAAGAAAACACAGGTGGTTAGGTATGCCCAATGTCACCTGAATAAGTAGGAACAGTATACATATTGCACCGAGTACAAGCGGGGACTCCGGCAACTAACTATGACAGCATAACTAAAAGGAGAGAGAGGTGGGAGTTAAAGACCTCCCCGACAGAGTGCTCGGCCAGACGTTCCCAGCAGACCCTCACCATACGTTTGGGCCTGCCAGGTCTGTCCAGCTTCCTCCTCCGCCAGCGGATCCAACTCACCACCAGGTGGTGATCAGTTGACAGCTCAGCCCCTCTCTTCACCCGAGTGTCCAAGACATAGGGCCGGAGATCAGATGAAACGACTACAAAGTCTATCATTGACCTCCGACCTAAGGTGTCCTGGTGCCACGTGCACTTATGGACACCCCTATGCTCGAACATGGTGTTCGTTATGGACAAACCGTGACTAGCACAGAAGTCCAATAACAAAACACCACTCGGGTTCAGATCGGGGAGGCCGTTCCTCCCAACCACGCCCCTCCAGGTGTCACTGTCATCTCCCACGTGAGCATTGAAGTCCCCCAGTAACACAATGGAGTCCCCAGTCTGAGCACTCCTCAGTACCTCTCCCAGGGACTCCAAGAAGGCCGGATACTCTATACTGCTATTTGGGCCATAGGCACAAACAACAGCAAGAGCCCTCTCCCCAATCCGAAGGCGCAGCGAGGCGACCCTCTCGTTCACTGGGGTAAACTCCAACACATGGCGGCTGAGCTGGGGAGCTATAAGCAAGCCCACACCAGCCCGCCGCCGCTCACCACGGGCGACTCCAGAGAAGTGGAGAGTCCAGCCCCTCTCGAGGAGCTGGGTTCCAGAGCCCAAGCTGTGCGTGGAGGTGAGCCCGACTATCTCTAGCCGGTACCTCTCAACCTCCCGCACAAGCTCAGGCTCTTTCCCCCCCAGCGAAGTGACATTCCATGTCCCAACAGCCAGCCGCTGTGTCCGGGGATCAGGTCGTCGAGGCCCCTGCCTTCGACTGCCACCCAATCCACATTGCACCAGTCCCCTACTGCTACCTCTGTGGGTGGTGAACCCACAGGAGGTCGGGCCCACGTCACCTCTTCGGGCTGAGCCCGGCCGGGCCCCATGGGCAAAGGCCCGGCCACCAAGCGCTCGCATACGAGCCCCAACCCCGGGCCTGGCTCCAGGGTGGGGCCCCGGCTGCGTCATCCCGGGCGACGTCACGGTCCTCGGATTTTTCTCCATAGGGGTTTTGGTGAACTGCTCTTAGTCTGGCCTGTCACCTAGGACCTGTCTGCCTTGGGAAACCCTGACAGGGGCATAATGCCCCCGACAACATAGCTCCTAGGATCATTCAAGCACACAAACCCCTCCACCACAATAAGGTGGCAGTTCAAGGAGGGGAGTAAATAGACTACTTTAGTAATATGTCATGGATGGACCAAAAATATAGAATCTATTTAAAATGTTAATGCTGAGTATATTATATTGGAATATATATTTTTCTGGATATGAATTAAACACAGCTACAATTTGGAAAACATTTTTAAACAAAAACACAGCCGAGAACATTTCACACTACAGACCTGGATTAAAAGTGAAGGGTTATCAAAATTGTCAATAAAACGTTTCTCAGTCAAAATAAGTAAAATATAGGGAAAGTGTCATTGAATGAAATGTGTGGCACCCAGCTCTATGTTTGGCTCCCCAAGGTTAGTGCTTGTGCCTATTCCAGAACACTCTGCTGTTACTGCTGAGGTTCCTGACAAAGAGCTGCTTTCAATAATGATCAATTTTTAAACAACATGCCACAATTTTAAAAGATAAAATGTTAAAACATACCCCCCCCCAACACCACCATCATGTATATTGGACAGTAGGCTAATGGGCCAAAAGAACCTGTTATTTCACAGTTTGTGACCCTGCCAACAATCAGCCAGATCAGAGGCAAGAGTATGGGCAAAATTGATGTGTTTTTTCTTTTAAAATCTGGAAATATCGTAACCGACCAGCCTCCCCTGTTTGAAAGACTACCAGCCGCCACTGGTTTGAACATATCATCATCTACAGTGCATAATATCATCAAAAGATTCAGAGAATCTGGAAGAATCTCTGTGCGTAAGGGTCAAGGCCGGAAAACCATACTGGGTGCCCGTGATCTTCGGGCCCTTAGACGGCACTGCATCACATACAGACATGCTTCTGTATTGGAAATCACAAAATGGGCTCAGGAATATTTCCAGACAATATTATCTGTGAACACAATTCACCGTGCCATCCGCCATTGCCAGCTAAAATTCTAGAGTTCAAAGAAGAAGCTGTATCTAAACATGATCCAGAAGCGCAGACGTCTTCTCTGGGCAAAGGCTCATTTAAAATGGACTGTGGCAAAATGGAAAACTCTTCTGTGGTCAGATGAATCAAAATTTGAAGTTCTTTATGGAAATCAGGGACGCCGTGTCATTTGAACTAAAGAGGAGAAGGACGACCCAAGTTGTTATCAGCGCTCAGTTCAGAAGCCTGCATCTCTGATGGTATGGGTTTGCATTAGTGCGTGTGGCATGGGCAGCTTACACATCTGGAAAGACACCATCAATGCTGAAAGGTATATCCAGGTTCTAGAGCAACATATGCTCCCATCCAGACGACGTCTCTTTCAGGGAAGACCTTGCATTTTCCAATATGGCAATGCCAAACCACATACTGCATCAATTACAGCATCATGGCTGCGTAGAAGAAGGGTCCGGGTACTGAACTGGCCAGCCTGCAGTCCAGATCTTTCACCCATAGAAAACATTTGGCGCATCATAAAATGGAAGATACGACAAAAAAGACCTAAGACAGTTGAGCAACTAGAATCCTACATTAGACAAGAATGGGGTAACATTCCTATCCCTAAACTTGAGCAACTTGTCTCCTCAGTCCCCAGACGTTTACAGACTGTTGTAAAGAGAAAAGGGGATGTCTCACAGTGGTAAACATGGCCTTGTCCCAACTTTTTTGAGATGTGTTCTTGTCATGAAATTTAAAGTCATCTAATTTTTCTCTTTAAATGATACATTTTCTCAGTTTAAACATTTGATATGTCATCTATGTTCTATTTTGAATAAAATATGGAATTTTGAAACTTCCATATCATTGCATTCCGTTTTTATTTACAATTTGTACTTTGTCCCAACTTTTTTGGAATCGGGGTTGTATGATCAGAGTTAATCAACTCTTGATGATGTTGATCATAAGTGAAACATGCTCATGGTATACAGTGGTGGTCAGAAGTTTACATACAATGATATGAATGTCATCTTGGACATGAATGTCATGGCAATATTTGGGCTTTCAGTAATTTCTTTGAACTGTTCTTTTTCTGTGACAGATTGTACAGCATACATCTTTAATTAAAAAAAAACACTAGAATTTGGTGCACAAGTTTTAATTTTCTTTGGGTTTTCTGAAATCAACACAGGGTCAAAATTATACATACAGGGTCAAAAATATACATACACTCACTTAGATGATTAATTCAGAGGTGCTGAAACTTCCAAAATGTCTCTTATCTTGCCAAGGCCAAGGTCTCTTAGCTTCCTGTCAGTGATCATGATTGACTACAGCTGGTAGCTTCTCTGTGCCTTCATAAAAAGGGTTTGTTTACAGCACTCACTGGATTGGCCAACGCACAGTAAAATGGGAAAGTCCAAGGAGCTCAGTGCAGCTCTGAGAAAGAGGACCATAAATATACACAACTCCAGAATGTCTCTTGGAGCCATTTCTAAACAACTGCAAATTCCAAGATCAGTTCAAACAATTGTGTCCAAGTTATTGTGAGGTGTAGTCACTTTGCCAAGCCACTTTGCTTCAAGAAAACCCAAAATGTCACCCTCAGCTGAAAGGAAATTGGTTTGGATGGTCAGGAACAACCTGGGAACCACCATTGCACAGCCCTGCCATGAACTGGAAGCTGATGGATCACTGTCTACAGTTCAGATCACCATGGACTAAGAGGCTGCTATCCAAGAGATAAACTCCTGCTCCAAAATTGACACCTTCAATTTTAACTAAAGTTTGAAGCTGACCACATGGACAAAGAAAAAGCCTTCTGGAGGATAGCTGTATGATCAGATGAGACAAAGATTGAGTTGTTTGGCCACAATGACCACCATGTACAGAGGGACACTGTACCAGCTGGTAGTAGTGGTGGTAGCAACAGCATGCTCTGGGGCTGTTTTACTGCCAGTGGAACTGGTTCATTGCACAAAGTGGATGGAATAAGGAAGAAGGAGGACTACCTCAGAATTTTTCAGCATAAACCCTCAGAAACTTGAACATGACTTGGAATTTGAGCGTTACAACAGGACAGTAAACCCAAAAAACACATCAGAGCTGGTTGTGGAGGATAAAGCAGGCTAACATTAAGCTTAAAACAAGTCCTGACTTTAACCCTATTTTTGAAAATATATGGACCGTGCTTATAAGCTGAGTCCATGCCAAGAAAAAAATAAAATAAAACAAATTTAATTGAGCTCTACCAACTCTACCATGAAGAATTGTGAAACATCCAACCAGAATTCTGCCAGAAGCTTGTTCATGGTAAGCAAAAATGTTTGGTCAAGGTGAATTTTGTGAAGAGACACTTTACCCAAATATTAGGTGTGCTGTATGTATATTTTTGACCCTGTATGTATAATATTGACCCTGTGTTGATTTCAGAAAACCCAAAGAAAATTAAAATTTGTGCACCAAATTCTACTGTTTTTTATTAAAGATGTATGCTGTACATTCTGCCACAGAAGAAGAACAGTTCAAAGAAATTACTGAAAGCCCAAATATTGCCATGATATTCATATCCAAGATGACATTCATGTAACTGTATGTAAACTTCTTACCACAACTGTACATAAAAACCCTCATCAGTGGAGCATTGATAAATGGATTACAACGGGTGCAAAAGATAAAATTAAAAAATGTATAAAATAAAATAAAAATACATTTATCACAACTGGAGCATAAAATAATGAGGTATGAAAATGCAGCCTAAGGATATCATACTTTGATATTTTAAAATGAAGATGAGGTGCAATGGTAAAGGATTGCTAAACAAGTGAATGTGTGAAGCTACAAAGTGGTATAAAATGTCATTTATTCATTCATTTTAACCCATTTGCTTAACCTAAACTTATGGTCACGAGTTTGGTAGTACTATTTGTTTGAATTCCACACATTTAATAGTTAAAACTGTCTGGGTTTCCAATGTAGAATTTAGTTTATTTGAGTGATTTAGCAAATTGAAAAATGATAAGATACAAGTAAGCCAAAGGCATTTTTGTCATGATATTATTACTTATAACTGCACCAGTTCCTTAATTGTAACCTAATTTCAAGTCTAGACTTATAATTTTCATTCTGTAGCCAACAGCAAGAACAGCTCAGGTTGCTAAAATGTGTGGGGGAACATCACAGCTTACACAAGCACAGGACCTGGCACACTGCTCAATGTGTCTCCATTAACTGGTGCCATTATTAGGTGGGGTTTACATTAGACCGTATCAGCGGATCATCAGATTAACGTTTTTAAAACGATTAGTGTGCAAACAGCAACACCAATACACGATTCGCGTGCACACAGCAACACCAATACACGGATACGCTCGGCTCCGCAGGCATCCTGCACTCCAAATCACTCCGCCCTGAACAGCGAGTGCCCTCTGGAGGGTGCGCACTCCGGCCCTGCGCAGCTCACAGAGCGCGCGAGTATAGCGCACGAGCAGTGATTCGGGACTGAGCCGCTGTGTGTGTGAGCCAAGTGCATATCACTTACCACTTGCAAGTGGAAGGATGGCAAGCCTAAAGACAATCATAACTACACAATGGGCAGTATTTGCATCAGTATTTGCAGTATTTTCATACTTTTATACTCTTTAATGAAAGGTGATACAAGGCGGAAGTAAGCGCCGTTTTTCAGCAGTTGCGTCACATGACCAATGCCAGCGAATCAGGAAGGTGGATGTCACAGTGACGTTGTCCAATGATGACGCCAGCTAGAGCTCAGCACAGCGTATCCGCGTATTCTCAATGTTTACACAGCACCGGCCCAGACACGATCTGGATTGAATACGTGGACCCTGGCGGATTCCCGTTTCCTGGCGTTTTAATGTAAACGGACAGTGCATCCGTGAAGAAAACGAGACAGATACGGTCTAATGTAAACTTGGCCTTAGAAACAACCATTTTCCAGGACATGGGTGCCAACATAAAGGTTAGGTATATGAATGTCATAATTAATATTTAATCTTTTGCAGTTGAACTAACTTAGGTGGCATGGTGGTGTAATGATTAGCGTTGTCGCCTCGCAGCAAGAAGGTTCTGGGTTCGAGCCCAGTGGCTGATGGAGGCCTTTCTATGTGGAGTTTGCATGTTCTCCCCGTGACTATGTGGGTTTCCTCCAGGTGCTCTGGTTTACCCCACAGTTCAAAGACATGTTAACATGGGGTGGCCTTGGGCTAAAGTGCCCTTGAGCAAGGCACCTAACCCCCAACTGCTCCCTGGGCACTGTAACATAGCTGCCCACTGCTCTAGGTATGTGTGTGTGCTCATTGCTCACTTGTGTGTGTGCATGTGTGTGTTCATTGCTTCAGATGGGTTAAATGCAGAGGGTGAATTGTAGTGTTACAATCTGAAAGTAAAAGGGATCTGATTATCATAAACTATTAAAGGGATAAAAGGGATAAAAGTCAAACTCATTTGCAAAGTTATTTATAAAACAAAAATATAAAAGTCCTGATTAAGTATCCCCCCACTGTGAAATTAATTCAGGTACAATCAGTTGTAACAGAAATCACATAATTAGTTGGATAGAGTTTACCGTGTGCAAATAAAGTGTTACATGATTGGTTACAAGACTATGAAATTGGCAAAGTTCAAGGTGAATTCTTATACCCCACTTGCCAATTTACACCGACCATAATAGCCAATTATATTAGTTTCTACCCATAGCACATATTGTATATATGCACTCCACAGCGTCTCTGTTCCTCTTATGAATGCATTATGTGTTAAACATACAGGGCCCTATTAGAACAATCTAAGTGCATGGCCCAAAGCACATGGCACAAGGGCATTTAGATCATGTCCATATCCACTTTTGTTTGTTCAATGGCAGAAAAAATGGTTGCAGTGCCAGGCACACGGTTCAAAAGGATTGTATTTAGTCTCTTAATTAATCATGGGTGTGTTTTGGGTGTATCATGCAATAAACCAATCAGAGTGTCATCTCCCAGGTGCACTTGTACCTTGGCGAATTGTTATTATAGTGGCGGATTTGCCAGGTGTAGCAGTTCTTATGAAGGGGTGGAGCACAGAGGACGGCAGGACAGAGATCAGGTTCAACAAATAGCTTTATTGCTACACTTTTCAGTGGAACATACACACACAGCCAGACACATGCGCACACACATCAGGTGTCTGGTTCGGGAGAGCTCCTCTGCTCTCTGCTCTCCCTCCCTAAATAGGGTGTGGTCACTGGGAAGACACACACAAACAGGTTAATTGCAGTCAGGTGTAGTGACTCCGCCCTCCTGTCACAGACCGGCGCTTGACCACGCCCCCGCTGCCACATACCCCCACCGCCCGACTCAGGCCGGGTGGCCGTCCAGCGTGCAGCCGACTCCCCCCCCCTTGACAGGAGAGGAAGTCCGCCACGACCATCTGCGCCCCCGGCCTGTGGACCACCTTAAAATTGAAGGGTTGGAGTGCCAGATACCAACGGGTGATCCGCGCATTGGCATCTTTCATGCGGTGGAGCCACTGGAGGGGCGCGTGGTCCGAACAGAGGGTGAAAGGGCGCCCCAGCAGGTAGTAACGGAGGGCGAGGACCGCCCACTTGATCACCAGACACTCCTTCTCTATCGTGCTGTAGCGCCCCTCATGCACTGACAGCTTCCTGCTGATGTACAGGATGGGGCAGTCCTCCCCCTCCACCTCCTGGGACAAAACTGCCCCCAGCCCTCTGTCCGACGCATCGGTCTGCAACACAAAGGGGAGAGAAAAGTCAGGGAAGTGTAGAAGTGGCCCCCCACACAGTGCAGCCTTTACATCCGAAAAAGCCCACTGGCATTGCTCCGTCCACTGGACCGGATCTGGTGCCCCCTTTTTAGTGAGATCAGTCAGCGGGCTGGTGACGTCCGAATAATTAGGTATAAACCTACGATAATAGCCAGCCAGCCCCAGGAACTGTCTCACCCCCTTTTTGGTCTTGGGCCTTGGGCAGGCCGCAATCGCTGCCGTCTTATTAATTTGGGGACGCACCTGCCCGTTGCCCAAGTGGAAGCCCAGATACCGTACTTCCACCCGCCCAATCATACACTTCTTTGGGTTGGCTGTGAGCCCCGCTCGCCTCAGCGACCTAAGGACGGCCCTCAGATGTTCGAGGTGCCGCTGCCAGTCATTACTATAGATGATGATATCATCTAGATAAGCGGCCGCATAGGCGGCGTGGGGGCAGAGGACTCTGTCCATCAGCCGCTGAAACGTAGCGGGCACCCCAAACAGCCCAAACGGAAGGGTGACGAATTGGTGTAAACCAAACGGTGTGGAAAAGGCTGTTTTTTCTCGGGATAGTGGAGTCAAGGGGATCTGCCAATATCCCTTCGTCAAATCCAGCATCGAATAAAAGTGAGCAGTGCCGAGTCTATTGAGCAACTCATCAATACGAGGCATTGGGTACGCGTCGAATTTAGACACTGCGTTGACTTTTCTGTAGTCCACACAGAACCGGACCGACCCGTCGGCCTTGGGTACCAAGACCACCAGGCTGCTCCAGTCACTGTGGGACTCCTCGACGATGCCCATTTCGAGCATGATCTCAAGTTCTTCCCGAACCACCTTTTTTTTGTGTTCGGGTAGTCTGTAAGGGCGGCTACGCACTACTACCCCCGGGGCCATCTCTATGTGGTGCTCTATGAGGTTAGTGCGACCGGGCAGGGGCGAGAACACATCCGAAAACTCGGTCTGCAACTGGGCGACCTCCGTGAGCTGGGTCGGGGAGAGGTGGTCTCCACAGGGGACCGGAGGGGTACGTGATGTCAATGCCCCTTTTTGAACCTCCGGCCCCAGCTCCGCCTTCTCGAGAACCACCGACACCAACGCCACAGGGACCTCCTCTTTCCAGAGTTTAAGGAGATTGAGGTGGTAAATTTGTAGCGCCCCACCCCTGTCCGTTCGCCTCACCTCGTAGTCGATGTCCCCGACTCACCGTGTGACCTCAAAGGGACCTTGCCACTTGGCGATCAATTTGGAGCTCGAAGTGGGCAACAGTACAAGTACTTTATCTCCCTGTGTGAACTCCCTAAGGCGCGTACCCTTGTTGTACAGGCGGGCTTGCCGTTCCTGGGCCTGCCGCAAATTCTCCTGGGTTAGGTGTGTGAGTGTGTGGAGTTTTGCGCGCAGGTCCATCTCATCTCATCTCATTATCTCTAGCCGCTTTATCCTTCTACAGGGTCGCAGGCAAGCTGGAGCCTATCCCAGCTGACTACGGGCGAAAGGCAGGGTACACCCTGGACAAGTCGCCAGGTCATCACAGGGCTGACACATAGACACAGACAACCATTCACACTCACATTCACACCTACGGTCAATTTAGAGTCACCAGTTAACCTAACCTGCATGTCTTTGGACTGTGGGGGAAACCGGAGCACCCGGAGGAAACCCACGCGGACACGGGGAGAACATGCAAACTCCACACAGAAAGGCCCTCGCCGGCCCCGGGGCTCGAACCCAGGACCTTCTTGCTGTGAGGCGACAGCGCTAACCACTACACCACCGTGCCGCCCCGCGCAGGTCCATAATGTATTGAATTTCGTTCTTGCTTTGTGAAGGTCCCTCCTCCCAATTTTCCCGCAGCACGTCTAGGATGCCGCGCGGCTTACGCCCATATAACAATTCGAACGGGGAGAACCCCGTGGAGGCCTGGGGAACCTCTCACACTGAGAACAACAAGGGCTCGAGCCACTTATCCCAATTACGTGCGTCCTCACTTACAAATTTTTTAATGATATTTTTGAGGGTGCGGTTGAACCGTTCTACTAAACCGTCCGTTTGTGGGTGATACACGCTGGTGCAGATCGGCTTAATCCCCAATAACCCATACAGTTCGCGCAGTGTTCGTGACATAAACATAGTGCCTTGATCAGTCAGAATGTCTTTCGGGATTCCGACTCGGGAGATGACGTGGAAGAGTGCCTCTGCAATACTGCGTGCTGAGATATTGCGCAGAGGCACTGCTTCCGGGTATCGCATTGCATAGTCCACCAGAACTAATATAAAGTGGTACCCTCGTGCTGACCGATCTAATGGCCCGACGAGATCCATCCCAATTCTCTCAAACGGGGTCTCGATCAATGGAAGAGGGCGCAAAGGCGCTTTTGGAATGGCCGCTGGATTTACTAACTGGCATTCACGGCATGCCGTACACCACCTACGAACATCGCCGCAAATCCCCGGCCAATAGAATCGGGCCATTATTCGGGCTAGTGTCTTGTCCTGCCCTAGGTGTCCAGCCATGGGATTAAAGTGAGCCACCTGGAATACCAATTCCCAGCGGCTCTTTGGAATTAAAAGCTGCGTGATTTGCTCTTTCGTCTGAGTGTCCTCCGTCACTCGGTATAATCTATCCTTCATAATAGAGAAATAGGGGAAGGACGGGGTGGCGTTCGGCAGGAGCGTTTGACCATCGATTACTCTCACTTGGTCAAACACATGTTGCAGAGTCTCGTCTCGCGATTGTTCTAATGGGAAATCTGCGAGGAATTCCCCGAGAGAGAGAGGAGGAGCCTGGGGCTCCTCACTCTGACGCGGAGATGATGTAGATGGCTCTGTGACAGCTGCTCCCGCCAAAGTGACACTGGGACCTCCCCCTGCTAAATGGCAGGACCCACTCTCTACTAAGCGCGTCATCAAACCCTGAAATCCCTGCCAATCAGTCCCCAAAATCAAAGAGTGGGTAAGGTGAGGATTAACCGCCGCCTTCACTATAAATTTTTCCCCTCGGAAAAAAATGTGGACTGACACCAATGGGTGGCTGTGAACATCCCCGTGCACACACAACACCTTCACCCCCTGTGCTCCCCCCAGTGCCTCATTTTGAACCAGGCTTTGGTGAATTGAGGTCTGATTACAGCCCGAATCCACCAACGCCTGATATGTATCCCCTTGGATACTCACCGGTATGCAATATGCTCCGGCCCGATCAAGGGCGGCCTCTGGCGCGTTGGGGATCCGAACCACCGTGCCCACCTCCATCGCCGTGCACTGCTGTTGAAAGTGGCCCGGCTCCCCGCAGCGCCAGCAAACCGGCCCAGGCTTTCCCTTTGCACTGGTGATCCAGGGCTCACTCACCTGAGGTGGGGGAGAGACAGACACAGAAGGGAGAAATGGGAGGGCACCGCGGGTGCGGCGGGCCGGCTGGGGTGGCGCCAGCCCCCGCCTCCGCAGTGGGGGAATGGGGCAAGGACGGGACACAGGAGGAGCGGGAAAGAGAGAGAGAGAAGAGGAGAGAAGAGAAGATGCCATCTGCTGTCCTGCCGCTGGGACAGCCGCCAAATGGTCCTCTGCCAGCTCGACTGCCCGATCCAGCGACGCCGGGCGGTGGCACTGGACCCACTCCGCAGTTCCTGCTGGCAAGCGAGCGATGAACTGTTCCAGCACCACCTGGTCGATGACTCCCTCGGCGTCGCGGTTGTCGGCCCTCAGCCACCGCCAGCAGGCGTCCTGGAGTTGCTGGCCAAACGCAAACGGCCGGCCGACTTCCTCCAAGCGCAACGCGCGGAAGCGCTGGCGCTGCTGTTCTGGGGTGCGCCCCACGCACTGGAGGACGGCCCGGCAGAGGTCTGCGTAGGCCAGCCGGCGGTCGGCGGGGAGCTGTAGCGCGGCCAGCTGTGCCTCTCCCGATAGCAGGGGGAGGAGGCGCGCCGCGCGCTGCTCCATTGGCCACCCCGAGGCTTCGGCGACTTGCTCGAAGAGCGTGATGAACGCCTCGGGGTCGTCCTGCGGGCCCATCTTGGTGACGGTGAGGGGAGACGGGCCCACGGTAGGAGCGCTGGTGGACCCCGCCGACGCGAGGAGGTGCCGGAACGCCTCTCGATCTTCTTGTTGGGCCAACACCAGGGCCTCGAACCGCTCTTCTTGCTCCTTTCGGAGGGTGAGTAGTGCCTGGTGCTGGCTTTGCTGGGCCATGGCGAGGGCATGGACCAGTTCAGCAAATGGGAAGGACTCCATGGGGCTGTTAGGCTGCTGTGCTCCAGGTTCTGGGTTTCAGCACCACTGTAGCAGTTCTTATGAAGGGGTGGAGCACAGAGGACAGCAGGACAGAGATCAGGTTCAACAAATAGCTTTATTGCTACACTTTTCAGTGGAACATACACACACAGCCAGACACACACGCACACACATCAGGTGTCTGGTTCGGGAGAGCTCCTCTGCTCCCTGCTATCCCTCCCTAAATAGGGTGCGGTCGCTGGGAAGACACACACAAACAGGTTAATTGCAGTCAGGTGTAGTGATTCTGCCACTTACCTTCCCTGACTCTGCCCTCCTGTCACAGACCGGCGCTTGACCACGCCCCCGCTGCCACACCAGGTAGTATGCTTCTCTGCAGAGGAAACAAATAATCTATGGCAACAGGATGATCCCAGCTCTCTGAAGTAAAGCAGGTATAGTAGGAGGAGGTAGTAGTGAGTAATTATAAATATTACCACTAACCATTATGACATGTTTTTTTTTAATATCTTAATGGACACAATAATAATCTTTCACTTTGTCAATTGTCTTTTTTATTTTTAAGCTTTAGCATGTTTGTGCACTGTTGTGTGTCACTGTGTATGTAACCAGCAGAGTATATGTGCATTGTGCGCCTGCCTATGTAGGCATACTCGTATATTATTATCTTGATAATGCACCCACCCTTAAAATAACAATGAAATACTGCACCGTTGATTTCAAACCAGGTTTTTGTTGGTCATTTGCATTCTGCTGCCTCAAGATAGCAATGTGCCAACGATGTGCCTGACTACACCTCATTTTAAGACCAACCCAGCCATGGGCAATCAGACGTGTGCAAGTTCATTTGCTGTTTAAACAACTGGACAGGAAACGGACATACTGTGTCGGTCTCAAATGACCAAAGACACTTGTGTCACACTTGGCGCCGTTTTACACCAGGTGTAAGATAGGACCCACAGTCTTTGTACCGTCCATATGTTTTGCTAAGCCCTTAGTAACTAGTTTACAACCATTGCTTATTTTTATTGTTATCTAACATCTGTCTTGCCTGTAGTGGTAGTCTGATTTTGTGTGGGTTTGACCCTTGTGTTTGTTATATTGGATTTTGCCTTCAGCACATGTCTGGCCTTGCTTCATCAATTGCTACAAAGCTTGTTGTCTGTGGAGAAAGAAGAATGTCCCTTCTTTCACATAATGACTCAGCTTGTTTGTTTTAAATTCTTTAAGACCTCCAGAAACTTTTATACCTACATTTTGCTTACTGTGTATGGAAATTATCTAGATGTCTAGGGAGCAAATGTTGATATCAAACGTTGAACACTATACAGGTATGTGATATATGTAATGGATTTTGTTGGATTGTTTGCTCAGGAATATACTATCAGTAAAGCTATAATAGAATCATTGTTAGTGATGGAAAATGGAATTATGTCAGACTGGAGCCACATATAAGCATGTTACAAATTAAAAAAGAATCAATGTGTGTTAGAATGGCAGACATTCAAGAAAGAAATTAGCATCTTAATGCAAGCGAACACACTGAAGTACACACATCACATTTTCTTTCTCCTTCACCCACACAGGTGAGGATACTCTTTGTGAGTCCATCAAATATATATTGTTGTTTTCAATAGTCAATTTCCATTCTGCTAGAGATGGTTTAAATGCAAATTAGTAGGATTGTTTCAAACATGTCAGAAGTTTGCTGTCCATCTTCTGCTCTGGAAACTCCTGAAGATTTTGTGGAGAGAAAAGCCTCTGATTGGAGTTCTGTTCTTCCCATTTAAACAAACATGTTTACTGCCTGTGGACCCACAGCAAGCAGTTTCTGGAAAGCACTTGCAAATAAACATTGACTGCTAATGAATCTGACCATCAGCATATTGTGTGTAGAGCTCACATGTGTTCAGAACTCAAACAATGCCATACATTTTTGAGTATGTGACAAGCTGCTCTCTTCTCTTCTTCAAATCCAAATGTCAACATAGAGCTCTGAAATATGGAAAGCAGATGAAGGAGGAAGCCTTATTTTTATTTATTCTTTTTATTTAACACAGACCAAGTCTGAAAAAAAAACATCATTAGGTGCAGAATTGGTGGCACCACAGCAAATTTACTTGAGTTTACTTGAGGCTGGGTCTGCATATCTCTGATGAAGACATGGATTAATGACTATGTTTACAAATATTTTACATGCTGCTCAATCCAGAATAATTGGACTTTTCAAAAATGGTCTCAAAAATGATAATATTTAAAATAAATATCACATGCAATTATTTTTGCAATCACACAATTGGCAATAAAATCCCTTTTGTCTCCCAAAAATAACTCATATAATAACTTTTAAAAACCTAATTGTATTTTCCTCCCCAAAATAACTGGTAAAATTATTTGCACCCCAATATAATATTAGCAAGTTATATTTTCCTCTCTCAGTTTCCTGAAACAAACAAACAAACAAAACTTTCAGCGCAGTGGTGGCTCAGTGAGCGCTTCACTACACCACCAGATGACCACTGTTGTGTCTTTGAACAAGGACCTTCTCTGCTCTGACCCCAGCTTACAAGCAAGCTGAAATATGCAAATAAAATAATTTCATCATCTTATACTTGTATCTGTGACAATAAAGGGCTACCTTACATCTACCCTATCATATATGGACAACTTACATGTTTCAAAAGTCTGGAACAAGAGGAAGCAAGAGCGTACCACCACAGATGTGGGTGGATCTTTCAACAACACAGTCACTCCAAACCTACATCCAAATTAACAGAGCTGTGGTGGTACAAAGTGTTCAATAATTATCTGAGTCTCTCAATTGAACACATGGGATCTTAATTGAAAATAGTGTTGGCATGCACAAACCAAAGAATTTGAAGGAGCTTGAAATGCTGTGCATAGACGAGGGATCCTCTACAAAAGATGCCAACCTTGATAGACATAATTGGAAGAGGTTCAGTGCTGTTAACCTCTGTAGGGCTGTTAATGCTGAGGGTACAGACAATTCTAAAACCAGTGTTTAAAGATTCAGTAGAATACTTATGAAAACATCTTACTGTATTTTGGGGGGAAACACACACACACACACACACACACACACACACACACACACACACACACACAAAGTCACCCTGTATGTTTGAGCTCAAAATATCCTTCAGTACATGTGCTATCTATTATTCGGCCAACAGGTAAACCCCTGAACAAAGAGGTGTCCACTTTCCTATGACATTACAACAATACAGAATTCAAACAAGTAGAAAGACATCTTAGTGGATGAGACAAAGACATAATAAAAAATAGCATTCATCATAGTTCAATTATGAAAACCAAGGCATAGATTTTTTTAAAGCAATATACTGTACTGTGTGTGTGTGTTTGTGTGTAATGCACACACACACATAAAGGAGAGGGGTAGAGTAGTATGTTAATGAAAAAATATTGTTATTTGCAAACTAGCCATTCTATTTAAATCAGACTAGTTTCTGAAGTAGGCTTATTACAATACTCAACCCCACACACGTGTTCTCATCCCACACACACATCCACACAGCACTAGTTGTGTAACTGTTGTGTTGTTCACACTATCATCATAACAAGTACTTCATGTCACAGTGTGCATAACTCTGTGTGTGTGTGTGTGTGTGTGTGTGTGTGTGTGTGTGAGAGAGAGAGAGAGAGAGAGAGAGAGAAGTAGTTAAGTGTTTCTCAGCACTGCTGGGTGTATAGAGTCAGTGAATTGGCTGCAGGTTTTGCTCTTACTGTCAAAGTGTCGACCAAACCACTCAGGGTCTTCTATTTTTTACTGCATAAATGGAATTATGTAAATGTATAATTATGTATGAAGACTACAGCTGTTCCAATTCTTCCTGCTGTTCTAAAATAGCAGCTAGACAAAGAATATCTCATCTCATCTCATCTCATCTCATCTCATTATCTCTAGCCGCTTTATCCTGTTCTACAGGGTTGCAGGCAAGCTGGAACCTATCCCAGGTGACTATGGGCGAAAGGCGGGGTACACCCTGGACAAGTCGCCAGGTCATCACAGGGCTGACACATAGGCCAAGTTTACATTAGTCCGTATCTGTCTCGTTTTCTTCGCGGATGCACTGTCCGTTTACATTAAAACGCCTGGAAACGCCGGGAAACGGGAATCCGCCAGGGTCCACGTATTCAATCCAGATCGTGTCTGGGCCGGTGCTGTGTAAACATTGAGAATACGCAGATACGCTGTGCTGAGCTCTAGCTGGCGTCGTCATTGGACAATGTCACTGTGACATCCACCTTCCTGATTCACTGGCGTTGGTCATGTGACGCGACTGCTGAAAAACGGCGCGGACTTCCGCCTTGTATCACCTTTCATTAAAGAGTATAAAAGTATGAAAATACTGCAAATACTGATGCAAATACTGCCCATTGTGTAGTTATGATTGTCTTTAGGCTTGCCATCCTTCCACTTGCAAGTGGTAAGTGACGCGCATGCCCGATATGCACTGAGATCACACACACAGCGGCTCAGTCCCGAATCACTGCTTGTGTGCTTCACTCGCGCGCTCTGTGAGCTGCGCAGGGCCGGAGTGCGCACCCTCCAGAGGGCACTCGCTGTTCAGGGCAGAGTGATTTGGAGTGCAGGATGCCTGCAGAGCCGAGCGTATCCGTGTATTGGCGTTGCTGTGTGCACGCGAATCATGTATTGGCGTTGCTGTGTGCACGCTAATCGTTTTAAAAACGTTAATCTGATGATCCGCTGATACGGTCTAATGTAAACCCCACCATAGACACAGACAACCATTCACACTCACATTCATACCTATGGTCAATTTAGGCCAAGTTTACATTAGACCGTATCTGTCTCGTTTTCTTCGTGGATGCACTGTCCGTTCACATTAAAACGCCGGGAAACGGGAATCCACCAGAGCCCACGTATTCAATCCAGTTCGTGTCTGATCCGGTGCTGTGTAAACATTGAGGATACGCGGATACGCTGTGCTGAGCTCTAGCTGACGTCGTCATTGGACAACGTCACTGTGACATCCACCTTCCTGATTCGCTGGCGTTGGGATCACACACACAGCGGCTCAGTCCCGAATCACTGCTCGTGTGCTTCACTCGCGCGCTCTGTGAGCTGCGCAGGGCCGGAGTGCGCACCCTCCAGAGGACACTCGCTGTTCAGGGCGGAGTGATTTGGAGCGCAGGAGGAAGCGCTGAGCTGCACTGAGGTTTATTTACACATTTCAACCTCCTTCAGGCGCTTAAACTCAGTGAGAACATGAACATCACAGCCAGGTGTGTTTATCTGCTGGAGAAGGTGTTCGCTTGCCATCCTTCCACTTAGAAGTGGTGAGTGACTTGCGCATGCCCGATATGCACTGGGATCATGTGACGTGCCGTCTAATTAGTCATGTGATTAGCGTATCCGTGTTTTGGCGTTGCTGTGTGCACGCGATCGTGTATTGGCGTTGCTGTGTGCACGCGAATCGTTTTAAAAACGTTAATCTGATGATCCGCTGATTCGAAATAATGTAAACAGGGCCTTAGAGTCACTAGTTAACCTAACCTGCATGTCTTTGGACTGTGGGGGAAACCGGCGCACCCGGAGGAAACCCATGCGAACATGGGGAGAACATGCAAACTCCGCACAGAAAGGCCCTCGCTGGCCACGAGGCTCGAACCCGGATCTTCTTGCTGTGAGGCGACAGTGCTAACCACTACACCACCGTGCCGCCTGACCAGATTATTTACACCAAAAAAAAAGACTCTTAAATCTTGACAATTTGGTTCCTCTTAACTATCATTACTTGTGGCCTTAGGTGTTACACATGTTGACAATAAGTTGGGTGTAAATGTTGGAGCCCACAGTTCAGCCTTACTTCTGAATTCTGCTGATTAACCACCAATATTATAGGCATTTAAGTATTAGTTCATAGTAGTAAAACATCTACTTATTTGATAGAATAAATATCTGTCAATGGTCCAGTCTAAAGACTTGCAAAAAGCAAGTAGTGACCTATTGTTCATGAACCTACAGCAAAGAGTATCTCTGTCTCAAGCACCAGGCTCGTTACAGTTAGCCCACAGCCTCGCTTCATATAATTCTGTGTGTTTTTTGTACGATTGTGAGTGGTGTTGTTACACTTGGTTATGTGGATGCCTAAAATGAAACCTCATATAAATTTGTCATTTATCACATCATATCACTTGGGGGGGGAGTGGTTGTTTGGGGGGGGGTAATATTTTATATATATATATATATATATATATATATATATATATATATATATATACACACACACACACAACCCCGATTCCAAAAAAGTTGGGACAAAGTACAAATTGTAAATAAAAATGGAATGCAATAATTTAC
Organism: Neoarius graeffei; assembly: GCF_027579695.1. Taxonomy (NCBI): domain Eukaryota; kingdom Metazoa; phylum Chordata; class Actinopteri; order Siluriformes; family Ariidae; genus Neoarius; species Neoarius graeffei. Next base: position 73,897,698 of record NC_083572.1, read on the forward strand.
AAATCTCAAAAACTGATATTGTATTCATAATAGAACATAGACAACATATCAAATGTCGAAAGTGAGACATTTTGAAGTTTCATGCCAAATATTGGCTCATTTGAAATTTCATGACAGCAACACATCTCAGAAAAGTTGGGACAGGGGCAATAAGAGGCTGGAAAAGTTAAAGATACAAAAAAGGAACAGCTGGAGGACCAAATTGCAACTCATCTCATCATCATTATCTCTAGCCGCTTTATCCTTCTACAGGGTCGCAGGCAAGCTGGAGCCTATCCCAGCTGACTACGGGCGAAAGGCGGGGTACACCCTGGACAAGTCGCCAGGTCATCACAGGGCTGACACATAGACACAGACAACCATTCACACTCACACCTACGGTCAATTTAGAGTCACCAGTTAACCTAACCTGCATGTCTTTGGACTGTGGGGGAAACCGGAGCACCCGGAGGAAACCCACGCGGACACGGGGAGAACATGCAAACTCCACACAGAAAGGCCCTCGCCGGCCCCGGGGCTCGAACCCAGGACCTTCTTGCTGTGAGGCGACAGCGCTAACCACTACACCACCGTGCCGCCCCAAATTGCAACTCATTAGGTCAATTGGCAATAAGTCATTAACATGACTGGGTATAAAAAGAGCATCTTGGAGTGGCAGCGGCTCTCAGAAGTAAAGATGGGAAGAGGATCACCAATCCCCCTAATTCTGTGCCAACAAATAGTGGAGCAATATCAGAAAGGAGTTTGACAGTGTAAAATTGCAAAGAGTTTGAACATATCATCATGTACAGTGCATAATATCATCAAAAGATTCAGAGAATCTGGAAGAATTTCTGTGCATAAGGGTCAAGGCCGGAAAACCATACTGGGTACCCATGATCTTCGGGCCCTTAGATGGCACTGCATCACATACAGGCATGCTTCTGGATTGGAAATCACAAAATGGGCTCAGGAATATTTCCAGACAACACAATTCACCGTGCCATCCGCCGTTGCCAGCTAAAACTCTATAGTTCAAAGAAGAAGCCGTATCTAAACATGATCCAGAAGCGCAGACGTCTTCTCTGGGCCAAGGCTCATTTAAAATGGACTGTGGCAAAGTGGAAAACTGTTCTGTGGTCAGACGAATCAAAATTTGAAGTTCTTTATGGAAATCAGGGACGCTGTGTCATTTGAACTAAAGAGGAGAAGGATGACCCAAGTTGTTATCAGCGCTCAGTTCAGAAGCCTGCATCTCTGATGGTATGGGGTTGCATTAGTGCGTGTGGCATGGGCAGCTTACACATCTGGAAAGACACCATCAATGCTGAAAGGTATATCCAGGATCTAGAGCAACATATGCTCCCATCCAGACGACATCTCTTTCAGGGAAGACCTTGCATTTTCCAACATGACAAGGCCAAACCACATACTGCATCAACTACAGCATCATGGCTGCATAGAAGAAGGGTCCGGGTGCTGAACTGGCCAGGCTGCAATCCAGATCTTTCACCCACAGAAAACATTTGGCGCATCATAAAACGGAAGATATGACAAAAAAGACCTAAGACAGTTGAGCAACTAGAATCCTACATTAGACAAGAATGGGGTAACATTCCTATCCCTAAACTTGAGCAACTTGTCTCCTCAGTCCCCAGACGTTTACAGACTGTTGTAAAGAGAAAAGGGGATGTCTCACAGTGGTAAACATGGCCTTGTCCCAACTTTTTTGAGATGTGTTGTTGTCATGAAATTTAAAATCACCTAATTTTTCTCTTTAAATGATACATTTTCTCAGTTTAAACATTTGATATGTCATCTATGTTCTATTCTGAATAAAATATGGAATTTTGAAACTTCCACATCATTGCAGTCCGTTTTTATTTACAATTTGTACTTTGTCCCAACTTTTTTGGAATCGGGGTTGTATAAAACCCTGCTAGCCTGATGCAGGCTACCCCTCCCAAGGTCAATTTTATTTTCTTCTTCTGTAGATAATATTAAATGCACAAAAATTTATAAAGGAATGAGTAAATAAAAATACATGAATTATAATGCATCAACCTTGATAGTCTTTAAGAAGACACAGCCCCTATGTAATGCTATTTTTGTCTATCATTGACTGCTATTTTGTTCATCATGTAAACTGCTCCAACAAATTTGACATTGAAAATACTCTTTTGTATTCACGTTGACTTTTCCACAATTTTATGCTTAATCAGTGTTAATACCATGCCCTGCTGTTTAACCTCATTTTAAACAGGTCTCTTACTAAACCAGGTTAACAGTGAAGTGTGTGTGTGTGTGTGTGTGTGTGTGTGTGTGTGTGTGTGTGTTAACATTTATTCACTTTAATCATCATTTCCATTTTCAGAAACTGTACTTGCTTATTTGATGGAAATATTATTTGCAGTTTGAAGGAAAATAGCCCAGATATCATGTACAGTACATCAGCAGCTTCCTCTGGGCTTGAACCACTGCCTCCAGCTAATTTTCTTTGTGAATAAAAAACAAGAATCAGCCAGTTACACCAGCTGAATGTAAGCACTTTTGTAATAAATGTAAATTGCCACTGCATTTAAGTTTGTGAACTACTACAAAATTGTATTGCTGTACTAAACAACATAATTTCAATGTACATCCAAACTACAACCTACTCATTAGGACAGCAATATCCATTAACATGTAATGTCTTCTTTTCTCTTCTTCAGCTTATCCACAAAAGCAGATTAAAGGTGGACTTCATACATAAATTTGAAAATCTAGTAATATTTCATGAAGTTCTTTTCATATCCCATCTAATCAGATGGAAAACTCTGGTCTTTGTGGTACCCAGGCTCTGTAAAAAAGAGAAAACATAAATGATTCATTAACATCTATAAAACCTACTTGTATGTCAATCAATTACTCTTGCAATAGTTTTATGACTGACTCAGTTTGTAAATATTATTGGTACATATTATTGGTAAATTTATTTTATTATTGAATATTTTAATTTAAAAAATGTAATGTTTTGGTGTTTGACAAAGGCTCTGTTCTCACCATATACTGTAAACTCTATAAGGATTTGGGAATTTGGAGAATGTTGCTTGAGGGTGATTATTCTAATTGATGAAGGCACCAACACCTTTTCACATGCTTACAGTATATCATGTCAGAGGAGAGCATACATAGGCACATTCAGTGCGTTTACATGCACATAGAGAAAATCGAATTTCTGCCGTTGCTCGACTGAAATCGAAACTCTAAATGGCATGTAAACACCTTAGCTAGGCTGAAATTGAACCGAACTTGATTTCTCGCAATCGAGCTACACGACCTAGATTATGCGATTGTAGCCGAGCTACTTAGTGCATGTAAACCCTATCGAGCTACGGAGTCGAGCCGCTTACTTCAGCGCTGCCCCTTCCGGAAGTGACGAGTGACGAGACCAAAAGCGAGAAAAACAACAGCCTTGGTCGGCATGACAACGAATCATGACAACGGCATGAATCTTTTCTTTTTGTGGCATTGTTTGCACTGTTAAAATTTAGCTCACTTACTGTATCACCAAATACATCTGTACAGCTGTTGCATAGCTGTGAATTGTGTACATAAACAAGTCATTGTATTTGTGTGTGTGTGTGTGTGTGTGTGTGTGTGTGTGTATATATATATGTCCAACATCTGAAGAATGTCAATAAAAACAAAACAATTGAACTTTTTGTTAAGACATAAGTTAAATTGTAAGCAAAAATATATATATATATATATTTGTAAGCAAAAAATGGACTTTAGAAAAATATTATTGTGCAAAATAAGTTGTCTTACAAAACAGTGGTCTGCGCCGGACAGTTTGTAGCCATACAGTCTGTCAGAGCAAGCCTAACAGCTTGAACACGGAACTGCCAGTGTTGCCAGATTGGGGGGTTTTAAGTGCATTTTGGCGGATTTGAACATGTTTTGGGCTGGAATACGTCAGCAGTATCTGGCAACACTATAGCTCTTCTTCATGATGACAACCGGAAGTGTACCAACACGATGGGGCGTGTAGCGCCACCTGTGGCTCGGGTGCACAATGCACCTTGCACAATAGCCCGATTTCACTTGTGCATGTAGGATTGGATTTCTCTGGCACCCCTGCTGGGACCCTTTGCTCGATTACCGACAGTAGCTCGATTTGGATGTGCATGTAAACGTAGTGAGTGATTTAATCATTCCCATCTATGGTTAGTTCACAATTTTATCTATATGCAAATGTAACAAAGGAATCAAGGTACATAATTAGAGAGCAGAATGGTCAATTAACAAGATTCAGAAAGCCTGTGTTATGAGGAAAGAGAGGAAGAGTCTCTGTCAACAGAAATCATTGAACAGGTTTGTATCCAAAGTGAAAACAACATGGGTCTGTACCAGGAAACAGCAGCAAGCTACTGCTTGAGAAGATAATTCATTTAAGTAGTTATAGAGGCTAAGACTAACACTTGAAGCCCCTGAGGCATTGCTTAACAAACACCAATCTGACGCGCTTGCTCAGCAGGTGGACTCACTTGTATGCATAAATAAACAAACATAGCGTCTTCTTTCTTTTGCGCATTTATTGTGGCTCACCGCAATGTTGAAGTGCATCCAATAGCAATACATCCCAAGTCAGCATTGTTCACAATAGTCCATTAAACACAAATAAAGCACGCCAGAAAGTTCACATACAAACGCCGAGCATAGCGGTCAAAACTGTATGTGTTCCCCTCCGTCAGGCAACACCTGTCACCTGAACAAAGGTTCCCCCATATATTGCTGTGACCAATTACATCATGGGGCCCCCCAATGAACAATTATGGCATGACAAGAAATAAAAGGAAAACTGGCTCTTACACCCCGGCCCCTAATTGAAATGGTTGTCATACAAACATGACAATTCACAAACACACATAATTAAAGAGCCAGTAAAAAAAAACCAAACAAACAAACAATGGACACATAATGATGTACACATTACTCCAGTTGACACACATAATTGAGTACCCTTTCTAACTTACTAACCTAGAGGTTCGTACAGCAGGCAGAGCTTAGCAACAGGTCTATCAATTATGTTACTCTTTGTCTGGAGGCGTACTGAGCGGACAAACCCCCATTTGTCAGGGTATGTTTCCAAAACTCTTGCAAGTGGCCATGAGCCACGTGGAGCAGTAGGATGCATAATGATGACAATATCTCCTTGTTTGAGATTTTCCTTACGTTCGTTCCATTTCTGCCTCTCCTGAAGCATTGGGAGGTATTCACGTATCCATCGCTTCCAGAAAAGATCCGAGATGTATTGAACTTGCCTCCATCTCCTCTTGATATACAAGTCATGTTGATCAAACAGCCCTGGTGGTAGAGAGGTCCTTCCTTTCATTAAGAGGATATGATTAGGAGTGAGAGGTTCAAGGTCGTTCGGGTCAGCGGACAGCTTGGTGATGGGCCGGTCATTCAATATGGCCTCCGCTTCACATATAACTGTGTGGAGTCCGTCATCATCCAGCCTCTGTTGCCGAAGAACTGAATTGAGAATCCTCCTCACCATGCGTACCACATGCTCCCAGACACCGCCAAAGTGTGACGCTGCTGGAGGATTGAAGCTCCACTTGACTCCCTTTTGTCGCATTGCTCCTTCAATTTGTGTATGGTTGAGGGATGAAAGCGCCTCTCTGAGCTCTCTCTCTGCCCCAATGAAGTTGGTGCCATTATCGGACTGGATATGGGCAACCTGACCTCTTCGACATATGAAACAGCGCAGCACGTTAATACAGGCATCAGTATCCAAAGAGCATGCTACTTCTAGGTGGACCGCTCTACTGGACAGGCAGGTGAATATTACGCCGTAGCGCTTGACTGTACCACGACCTTTCTTCACCTCTATCGGTCCAAAGTAGTCAAGGCCCACATTTGTAAAGGGTGGATGGTCGGGAAGAATCCTTTCCTTTGGCAGGTCTGCCATCTTCTGCACCCCCATCCGACCATTGTATCTCCTGCAGGTACAGCATTCAGCCACAATTCTCCTAACTGCAGAGTTAGCACCGGTGACCCAGTATTTTCTTCTCAGCATGGACAGCATGTGATTCCGACCACTATGGCCAAGCCGCTGATGGAGGTCACGCAGTAAAAGAGTCGCCACATGTCAACCTTTTGCCAGAATGAGTGGATGTTTTACTTCCTCTGGCAGAGAACCTCTGGTGAGTCGCCCTCCAACTCTTAGGAGCCTGCCATGAGTCCAAAGAACCCACCAGAGAGGAGGTTCAGGTGGGGCCAGGCCTATCCCCACACCAGCAGCAGATGACCCTAGAGCTGGTGGACTGCAACCGAGACGTCTTCTCCTCACTCCCCGGGCACACAGAGGTGGTCCAACACGAGATCCGCACTGTCCCGGGCCGAACAGTGACCCAGCGTCCCTATCATGTGCCGGAGGCTCGCAAGGTGGCTATCCAGGAGGAGGTGAGAAAGATGCTAGAGCTGGGAGTCATCAAAGAGTCCAAAAGTGCCTGGGCAAGCCCCATCGTCCTGGTTCCCAAACCAGACGGGTCGGTGAGATTCTGCAATGATTATCGCAAATTGAATGAGGTGTCAGAGTTTGATTCATACCCTATGCCCTGTGTCGATGACTTAGTAGACTCCTTAGGACATGCCCGGTTCCTCACCACTCTGGACCTTACAAAAGGATACTGGCAGGTGCCCCTGACCCCGGCGTCAAAGGAGAAGACGGCCTTTGCCACACCAGAGGGTCTCTACCAGTACACACGGCTCCCATTTGGTCTGCATGGAGCACCAGCCACATTCCAGCGCTTAGTGGATCAAGTCCTGGCTCCCCACAAGAGGTATGCAGCTGCATTTTTAGATGATGTGGTCATTCAAAGTCCGGATTGGGACAGTCATTTACCCTGTGTACAAGCTGTGCTTGATTCCCTCAGAGATGCAGGTCTGACGGCAAACCCGAAAAAATGCAGACTGGCCTTCAGTGAAACCAATTACCTGGGGTACACCGTTGGCCGGGGACTAGTCAAGCCCCAGGAAGCGAAGCTGCGGGCCATACAGGACTGGCCGCAACCCCTCACCAAGAAGCAGGTGAGGTCGTTTTTGGGCCTAGCTGGCTACTACCGGCGTTTTATTGCCAATTTTGCCTCCATTGCTGCACCCCTGACAGATCTGACAACCAAACGGCACTCAAGGATGGTGAAGTGGAATCCCGTGGCGGAGGCAGCCTTCATCAACCTGAAGCAGGCCCTCTGTTCCAGTCCGCTTCTGGTGGCACCAGACTTCAAGAGGGAGTTCGTGGTGCAGACAGATGCTTCAGAGGTGGGGCTGGGGGCTGTACTCGCTCAAGTACATGAAGGTGAGGAACATCCCATCCTATATCTCAGCAGAAAACTACTCCCCAGAGAGAAGAACTATTCAACGGTTGAAAAAGAGTGTCTCGCCATTACCTGGGCCCTGGAATCCCTACGATATTACCTCCTGGGCCGGCGTTTCATGGTGATCTCTGACCACGCCCCTCTGCAGTGGATGGCCAAGAACAAGGAGACAAACAGTAGGGTTACCAGATGGTTTTTAAGCTTGCAAGCATTTAACTTCTCTGTTGTCCACAGGGCTGGCAGGCGCCATGGCAATACGGACGCCCTGTCCCGGCGAGATGTCCTCTTCGCAACCTTCAGCCCAACGAGGATGTCGGTCCCGAGGGGGGGATGTGTGACATCCCGAGAGGCTGCGTCTTGGAGGGGCGCTATATCCCCCGCAGATGGCTCCAACCACTGGCAGCTATAACTCCATCTGGTGGTGGAGTTAGGAACTTCACCCCTCAGCACACAACACGGCAGCACACCTGTGGCCAGTGAGGGCCTAATGAGTAAGAGGGCTTTGTGAGAGCTCAAAACTCTCAGTGTGAAGGTGGAGGAGGGAGGAGAGAGGTTCATGGACTCTCGTTGCTGAGTGGAACCTGCTGGGTGGAGTATTTGTTGAAAAGCTTATCTGGAATTCTTACCTGAAGTATTTTGCACTGAAGTACTAACCTGTGTTATGAATGCCCGCTACGGGACTGCCACCGGGCTGAAGACTACAGGGATTGTTGACTGGACTTAAAGTAAGGCAGAAGATTTTGTTTGTTCGGTGAAAAGGATATTGGACTGAAGGAAACCTGCCTATAATTTTGTTGTTCTAAAGCCAGATACATTGAGTTTGACTTTTGGGAATCCACCTTCGTTTGAACATTTGGACTTTGAGATACCTTTTCTGTTTAATCTCCTGGCATAACATTAAAAATCTTGATTTATTTTAACCTTTGTGTCCTTGCACTGATTGAAGGGTCCCGCTGAGAGCCAGCCAATCTCTCCTGATGTCACAACATGTACACATGAAGTTCTATAGCATTTTTCCTTGTCTGAAGGGGTTATAATTCAATTAATATAGCTAATAAAGATATATAAAATATATAATGCTGTAGAAGGGACTCAACATGGTTATTACTGCATATCACCATCTAAGAAAAGTGGCTTTAATGGTCTGAAATGTGTTTATTAAAATGTTTATCATTCCACAATAATTAATTTATTGTAACCTTGACTGGGTGGAGGAGGAATACTCACCAATCATAGTTTAGTGAAAAAAATTTGCATGAACACAAGAATTATTTGGCTTTTTCACTCACCCCAAATGGAGTTGATCAGCCAAGACTTGTTTATTGCACAAAGTATTTTTCTGGAACAATAAGGCTAGCGTACATAAGACTATTGGCAGGAATCCTAAATACTTTGTCAATCTGTATGCTATGAATTAAGGATCTTTGAAGATGGTGTTTATAATCTGTATATCTTATGCGGCACTCATGGCTGTGACGGGAAAAACACAGACACACAACCAGGTCTTAGTGGAACAATTACATGCCTTTTTAATGAAAAATAAAGGATGGGAAGTGCAGAAAATGTGAGTGGTACAGTCAGTACAAGCACCAGAGAGCCTGAGCCAGCTTAAGATATGGTTGCAGGTAGAGGCTAGCTGTGTCTGGGTCTTTCTGTGATCTTCCAGAGGCAGTGTAAGCAGAGCATTTGCCAGCAAAAAGTGCAAGGTTCTTGGTTTCCTCTTTATTGTCCTCAGTGTTGGTGAGGTTGCTTGAGAGAAGAAAGGAAGCAAGAATCAAAAGACATGCATGCGGTAAATTCCAGTAACCTCTGTGTGTGGCAGCATCTCTTTATAGACCCTTTTCAGTCACGTGACCTTCGTAAACACGACCGCCATTTTGGACATGTAGTGGACTTCGGCTCGAATCAGTTTGAATGCGAGGAAGGCGACAAACGAAAAACATAAAAGAAAAAGGAGTGAGATGCAGAAAACACCTTCACTATCCAGCGACGTAGGGCATTTACAGGGCGAGCAGAGGGAGAGGTATTTGCAAAAATTGAGGTTAGCAGGCTTAGAGAACGACGTTTACCTGCTTCCACCAGGATTGTTCACTGACGTACGGAAGTACACGAAGCCCTCGTCTTTACCTGACTTCGGCCCACATGATCTGTATACCTATGTCATTAAAAACCCATCGCCATACACATACACGCCAACGTCCGAGGTTCCGGAGCGCGCTCCGGCTTGCTCCAGGAGTGCTCCGGCCGAGGTTCTGGAGCACGCTCCGGCTTGCTCCAGGAGTGCTCCGGCCGAGGTTACGGAGCGCGCTCCGGCTTGCTCCAGAGCAAGCCGCTTAATTTGAGGGCAACCTCGGCCGGAGTGTGCTCCGGAACCTCGGCCGGAGCACTCCGGGAGCAAGCCGGCGCGCGCTGCTTAATTTGAGGGGAACCTCGGCCCGAGCACTCCGGGAGCAAGCCGGCGCGCGCTGCTTAATTTGAGGGAGAGCAAGCCGGAGCGCGCTCCGGAACCTCAGACGTCGGCTCCGGCAGCTATTTACACTGGATCCGGTGTAAATAGCTTCCGGATCATAATTACAGTAAACTAGTAAATACAGTAAAGGAAAAACTTGAGACTGAAAGGTTTTAACAGTCATCCAAATGACTGAACGTAAACATTGCTACAGTAACATACCAGCTACTTGTTGACATTAGCTAGTCAACAATAGCTACTACAGAAGAACAAAGAGGTTACAATGGGTTATCTTAGCCTATTTGGTTACACACTCGCCGCCACAGAATGTTAACAGCAATGTAATGCCTTTTCTGGCTAATTTTATTCGTCTTACCTCCAACAAAGTGGTCACTACACAAGCGTTGGTATGCCGAGGGCTGCCAATCTGTTAATGGCCGCTATCCATCTTCTCCGTCGGGATCCAATAAAATGATAAACCTTGCCTTGTTTGTTGATGGTTACTACATCCAGGTGCACAACAATATAGTGGCATGATGGAAGTCTTGCTGAAAGTAAAAACTTTCTTTGCTGCCGTTCCTCAATGTTGGCTGTGGTAAACTACTGGTAGTACACGTCCAAAATGGCGGCCGCGTTTGTCGTGACGTCACGTGAAAAGGGTCCATACTCCCCTGGCTGTCTGAAGAGGGTGGATCAAGGTGCTCTCCTCAATCCACCCTCCAGTCATGTGCCACTCTATGCCACTCCAGCTGTGTGTAATCAGCAGGCCCCGCCCTGTGGCCATGCTGCTGCTGCCTTTTCAGCACCACAGGAGCGGCTGTGTGAGGAGCGATGCGTTGCTTAGGTGGCGGTTTTCTCGGACCGCCGTCAAACTTATTACATATTAAATTTTATTACAGTTGAATTAATAAACAGCAGTAGCTTAAGATTCTCTTCTGGACCTTTAACTCCATTTTGTTGTTTTCTTTTTTAAATGCAATACTTTATTTGCGGTTGAGATATGTGCAAAAGAGACATCAGTTTCAATTTCGGAAAACTTGTAGATTTTAGAACATCATGTAGTAGAAAATGCCATAATTTACCTAAGTGAAGGGTTTTCTCATGCTATCACACATAAGCTGGGAATTTAGACAACATACTTTGTTTGACAAATTTCACAGATTTAAACTGCCATGTTTACCCAATCAAGGTTATTTACAGGATGACTTCTGAATAAAATGCATTACTCGTTGCTTCTATAAGAAAATGCTTGCATCCAGATGATTATAATTTACTAAGAGCTGAGAGTGTTTCTAGCTCTTCTAAGCCCAGATGTTTGTATCAGACATGGTGATATTACCACATTATTGGATCATTAAAAAATTTATAGAACATAGAATGCTACATTCATGTTAATGTGGCATATCAGCTTGTGGGACTTATTTTCTTTTCTCTTCTTTTTCCATTCATTTTCATTTTATAAGCTCCCAGTAAAGAAAATACATAAATACATTGATCAAAACTTTTAGAGAGACTTCTAAGGCATCTACCATTCCATAATTGCCACAAATATTTTCTCTTCATTGACTAAATACAGCAAGTCGAATGCAAGAGGTGGCAAATGCTTGTAAAATCAAAGCTGTCTATTTGGTCAGAGAAAAAAACCCAGACTGCTGAAGGGTTTGTTGAGAACAGATGGTAATGCTATTCATTTGTCTTGAATGTATATAGAAAAGCTGCATAACAGTGTGCTGGAATGGGTTTTCTTAAAGTCTCTTAACACTAAGAGCATCTTTAACTGCCTTTTAAGAACCATCATTAAGCTAACATGGTTTTCCTGAACAATGTCGTAACCAAAGTAATTGGCTCTTAACTTACAATGGACCTGAATCACTCTTTTGCAACAAAGACTTTCTTCTCACAGCCAAATACACAGAGCGTGAATGCGCCTCCGAGGGAATCTCACAGTCAATGGGCGGAGACTGGTGTTAAATATGCTGCCGGTGTCAAAATATTTTTGTACATTGCAAGTACATTGAGTTAATTATTAAATAAATATATGCAAAACATTATGAATATATTTCAATACATTATGGAATTATGTATGGATATTGTAATGTCACATTAATACCACATTTCAAATCAGATTTAACCAGATTAGGCAAATAATTTTATAATTTAGTGTCATAAATGAGACAAATTGCTGCACCTGTAACATTGTGTATATATAAGGGCAAAACATTGCCAAGTTGGCATTGTAGAGAACAGTTTAAAAAAAAACAGTTGAAATAATCATGGCTGCACTCCAGCGAATACACTCTGGAACTCCACTTGTCTGGACAGCAGGTCTAATTTTGATAATTTAAGGGCCATCTGTCCTGATGGTGCCACTCCCTTTGGCCATGCAGGTCTTGGAGCAACTGGAGCTGCTCCTTCTCAATGTTGAGCAGCTCCCGGCTACACTGACACTAGTTCAGTCTGCAGCCTGGGAAGCAGTTAGCTGAGAGGGTTCAGGGGATGAGGAGGCAGCGGGGCCATTGGTGGTGGGGAGGCACTGCGGTCTGGGGAGGGGGGAGGGAGGTAATAGGATAGAGATTGTACCTCCTTCATATGCCAAATACCACTTAGCTGCATGCTGATTTATGAGGGAGATTAAGCTCTTGATTGGATAACAATGAAATGAGCGGGCACAGAGAAAACGTACTTAATTATTTAGCTTATTATTTGTTCATTCTTTCGTGTGAACATTTGTTCATTTAATTAAAAAAACATGCTTGGAATAAAAATGTTATTGTCAAAAAATGTAAAATAGTTTAATTTATTTATTTATTACCACATATATGTATGGCTTGGCTTAGAAAAAACGAAGATTTACGAAGGGGGATGTCCACGTCAGCTGCAGGCGCACTGATGGCTGATGAGGCCTATCCGGGATAGACAGACTGCCACAGTGGCTGCAGTTGAGGGTCTGGGTAGGGTCAGGAGCAGTGGACAACGGATTTTTTTGTCTGCTCCTTTTTTCTTCCAAGTCAGCCGTACGGGTGTCTGCAAAAAACTTGACTGCTGAGTTGATAGACCTATGCCAGCTGTTCCTGTCAGGGCTGACCAGTGGGAGGGGCTGATGTTGCAGGCATTTAGGGAGGACTTCAGTAGGTCCTTGTACTGCTTTTTAGGGGCCCCTCTGTTGCGTTGGCCGGAGGACAGCTCGCCATACAGAACTACCTTAGGTAGATGGTAGTCTTCTATCCTGGAGACGTGTCCTGCCCAGCAAAATCGTGATTTGAGTAGCATGGCTTCGATGCTGGGGAGCTCTGCCTGCTGGAGGACCTCAACGTTGGTCACAAAGTCACTCCAGTGGACCTTGAGGATGGAACAGAGGCAGCACTGGTGGAATTGCTCAAGCAGTTGCAGGTGTCGCTTGTAGGTGACCCATGATTCAGATCCATACAACAGCACGGACAGCACAACGGCTCTGTACACTAGGACCTTGGTACGATATGCCAAGATTTTGCAGCTCCACACCCTCTTGTGAAGTCTGCCGAAGGCGCTGTTGGCTTTTGCTAGCCTGTTGTCAATCTCTTTGTTGATCTTGGTGTCATCAGTGATGGTGCACCCTAAGTAGGTAAACTGCTGCACGGATTTGAGTTCAGACTGGTTGATGGTGATGTGGGGTGGGTGGGAAGGCTGGTTTTGTGTGGGCTGATGAAGAACTTTGGTCTTCTTTAGGCTGATTTCCAGGCCAAAGACTTGGGCAGCCTCAGTGAAGCAAGTCAGGATGCGCTGCATAGCTGGCTCTGTGTGGGCAACAAGAGCAGTGTCGCTGGCAAACAAGAGTTCACGAATGAGTTGCTCCATCATCTTGGTGTGTGCTTGCAGGCACCTTAGGTTGAACAAGCTGCTGTCAGTGTGATAGCGAATATACGTATATGCCATCCTCTTTGCCCAAAGGTTCCATGGCCTAACGGAGCATCATGCTGAAGAAAATGGAAAACAGCGTTGGCACAAGAACAGCCCTGTTTGATGCCGTTCAGGATGGAAAAGGGCTCAGAGAGCTCGCTGTTGTTCCTCACTTGTCCCATCTGTCCCTCATGGAGCTGCATGATCATCCTCAAGAATTTTGGGGGCAGCCTAGACGTTCCATGATCTGCCAGAGTCCCTGCCTGCTCACGGTGTCGAAGGCTTTGTTCAGGTCCACAAAGGTCACGTACAGGCCCTTGTTCTGCTCGCGACACTTTTCCTGGAGCTGCCTGAGGATGAACATCATATCAGTCATGCCCCTATTTGCTCTGAAGCCACACTGACTTTCTGGTAGATTTTCTTCAGCGAAGGATGAGACCAATCTGTTGAGAAGGATCCTTGCTAGGATTTTGCCTGCAATGGAGAGTAAGGTGATCCCCCCCCCCCCCCCCCCCCCGTAGTTTGAACAGTCAGACTTTTCACCTTTGTTCTTATACAACATAACAATGATTACATCACTAAGGTCATGAGGAAGTTTGCCTCTTTCCCAGCAGCAGGTGAAGAGCTTGTGGAGCTTGGAATGTAGTCTAGAGCTGCCATGCTTCCAGATCTCTGGTGGTATGCCATCAATTCCTGCAGCCTTGCTGGACTTTAGCTGTGATATAGCTTTAATGGTCTCATCAAGTGTTGGTGTTTCATCCAGCTCTGTCTTGATTGGATGCCGTGGGATGCGCTCAAGGGCAGTGAGCTGCACTGTGTGGTTGACGGTGAAGAGTGTTGAAGTGCTTGGACCAGTGGCGTGATGGATTCCTCATGATGGAGGCCTTGTCTGTCAGCAGTGTTTGCCATCTGTGCTGCGCAGTGGGCTTTGGACTTGAAAAGAGGGACCAAAGACTGCCTTCAGGGCTTCGTAGAAACCCTTGGAGTCCCCTCTGTCTGCGCATAACTGGGTCCTCTCTGCTAGAACGATCCACCACTGATTCTGGATCTCTTGTAGCTTGTGCTGAAGTTTGCTGCAGGCAAGACAAAAAGCTGCCTTCTTTGCTGGACAGGCTGGCTGGGTAAGGTAGGCCTGGTAGGCTGCATGCTTCAATGCTAGGAGCTCTTGGACTGTGTGATTGTTCATTGAACCAGTTCTGGTTTTTCCTTTGTGAGAAACCTAGGATGTTTTTGGAGGCCTGTAGGATAGCTTTTTTAATGTGCAACCACTGCTTTTTACCATAAATGGGGTGTCCAGAGAGAAGGAGGAATCTGCTAGCGTAGTCTCTAGAGTAGTTTGAAATTTGGTTTTGATTTCTTCCGACTTAAGATTGCTGACTTTAAATTTACATTGCTGTGTTCCTCTGTTCTTCTGCTTTGGTTTGAACTTGAGGTCAAGTTTGCAGCAGACAAGGTGGTGATCGGTATGGCACTCGGCACTGGGCATCACCCTGGTGTGTAAGACATCTCTGATGTCTCACTGATGCACTAGGATGTAGTCTATGAGGTGCCACTGTTTGGACCGAGGGTGCATCCAGGTCATCTTCAGCCTGTCCTTCTGCTGGAAGATGGTGTTAGTGATGACAAGCTGTTGTTCAGCGCAGAACTCCAACAACAGGCACCTGTTGTCATTGCAACTGCCCACTCAATGCCTGCCTAGTACTCTTTTCCAGATTTCTGAGTCACGCCCCACCCTGGCATTAAAGTCACTGAGAATGATGATCTTGTCATCAGCAGGGAGTTGCTGCAGAGCGCTGTGCAGTTCTGAATAGAACCTGCCCTTGTCGACTGGCTCTGCTTGGAGGGTTGGCACATATATGCTGAAAAGGGTGATGTTTTGCTTATTTCCAACTGGAAGACGCAAGGAGATGATGTGCTCTGAGTGACCCCTTGGCAGTTCTACTAGTTTAGAGACTATGGAATTCTTGATCATGAATCCAATGCCGGAGAGACGTCTCTCTGTTTTGGTTTTCCCTGACCAGAAGAGGGTATAGCCAATGCCGTGTTCTATTTGACTGCCTTCACCAGCAAAGCGGACTTCACAGACTGCCGCGATGTTGATGTCCAGCCTCTTGAGCTCGTGAGCCACAAGTGCAGAACAACGCTCTGGGCGGTTGCTGTCATCCAAGTCTTGCATGGTTCCGACGTTGCAGCAAGCGAGTTTGAGTTTTTCTCCACCACGTATATATGTAATGCTTAATGACAATAAAATACAATACAATAACATATTTTAAGAACTTTATATTTCATTGGTTTTTGATTAAAAATGAATGCCATGTGACCTCATCCACTGGATTTAGCAACTCCTAATGCCTTTAGCAAGGACACACATTGCAAAGAAGTTCTTAGCAAAGTTGCTCTTAAGAGTCCTTCTTATGAGTGTGTTTGGGAAAACCATGTACAGAGACAACATTCTATAACATTCAAGCATCTATAAACTTGCTCTTTAGCCCTAAAGTACAACGTTATTGGGAAACCCAACCCTGATCCTAAGGAGTAGATGTAGCTGGGGCATAATACTTGGTTGGCCACCAATTACCTAGGAAGAGATTAGGGTTTTGCATAGGTTGAATGATTCACGGAATTTTGGGGAGGTTCATAACATATCAGAAGCAGAAATGTTCCAGAAAAAGACATGACATGATTGGGGTGAAAGGATCAGAGGCTGTATTTTTGTCTGACCCATTTTTACATGCTCTTATTACTTAGACTTGGGTACATTGGAAAGCAAAGAATCGATTGTTTGTTGCCATGTTTGTGTAAGACACAAACTGGAAAAAAAAGTTAATCACATCTTGCCAAGCTTGTCAAACATCAACATTTGTTAAAACACCACAGCAAAGCCTTAATAGGATACAAAGCTGAAAATCAATAGAACAGATTAATGCTATAAGTATTTGGACCAAGTCAAACTGAAGAAGCTGTTGACCATTTTTAAATGAATGGTATGTGTCTGTCTCTCTCTCTCTCTCCCTCACACACGTATCAGGAGAACATGGCATAAATGAATAAATGGAGAGAAGTCCCGGATATTCAAAATCAAATAGTATTTGTAGACAATTCTGATTCTGTGCCTCAAAAATGCCTTTTATGTTTGTATTATTATTATCTCATCTCATCTCATCTCATTATCTCTAGCCGCTTTATCCTTCTACAGGGTCGCAGGCAAGCTGGAGCCTATCCCAGCTGACTACGGGCGAAAGGCGGGGTACACCCTGGACAAGTCGCCAGGTCATCACAGGGCTGACACAGACACAGACAACCATTCACACTCACATTCACACCTACGGTCAATTTAGAGTCACCAGTTAACCTAACCTGCATGTCTTTGGACTGTGGGGGAAACCGTAGCACCCGGAGGAAACCCACGCGGACACGGGGAGAACATGCAAACTCATCTCATCTCATTATCTCTAGCCGCTTTATCCTTCTATAGGGTCGCAGGCAAGCTGGAGCCTATCCCAGCTGACTACGGGCGAAAGGCGGGGTACACCCTGGACAAGTCGCCAGGTCATCACAGGGCTGACACATAGACACAGACAACCATTCACACTCACATTCACACCTACGGTCAATTTAGAGTCACCGGTTAACCTAACCGGCATGTCTTTGGACTGTGAGGTAAACCGGAGCACCCGGAGGAAACCCATGCAGACACGGGGAGAACATGCAAACTCCGCACAGAAATATTTATTTATTTATTTATTTAGTAATATGATTTATAGTATCTAGTCTGTTTTAAAAATGAATGGGGGGGGGACAGACTTGACAGGCAAATGCCCCATGTCAAATAGCTCATTAAGAATCTTGGGTTGCAGTTTTATTTAATACAAATCTGCTTTTAGTAATATACTGGCCTCATTTGACTTGCTGTTGTTTTTTAGTGCCTCACAATATCATGTTGTGTCGACTAATATTTATTAGATGAAAATGGAATAAAAGTGCGTCATTGTCTGAAATTTGTTGAGTCCACCACACAGGTATATTTGGACCATCCTGTTAATGCTTCCACAAAACCCCCATGTTAATGTGTTTGTAACCCCTTGGATTCCCCATCAAAAATCCACCCCTACTGGTCCTCCAAACTGGTTTCACTGGGGATGCGACGGCAGGCAGCCATAAGTGAAAGCAGAGTCCAGATGGTGTTTCACAGGAAAAGTCCAGTAGTAGATTTAGTTGGCTCCTATTCAATCTGGATAGTTGTGCAAGTCTTTTCTACTGTCATTGGCACACCTTAGCTTTCATGCCAAAATGCAATTTTAGTACAGTACTCTGTGTTAAAATAAGAATTATTTGATGTCAAGAACATTATTGTTGGAAAGGAATCTTGTCATATATTATTTGAAGCTATTTGGCATAGGTTTGCTATTTTTATTTGCAACAAGTTTTAAGGAATTTGCTTGATTCTCTGACTGGGCAGATGCAGATGTTCTCTTGCCTTAACCAAAAGACAATAAGAAATTATGTAAGATTTTCTTGAATAATTTTCTCCAAGCCTGCATTTGATATTTGTACAGATAACTATGCATATACTCAATGTCCACTTTATTAGGAATACATTGACACCTGCACATTTATGCAGTTATCTAGTCAGCCAATTATGTGGCAACAGCACAGGCCATAAAATGATGCAGATAAAGACAAGAGCTTCATTTAATATTTACATCAAACATCAGAGTGAATGAAAAGTGATCTCTGTGACTTTAGCCATGGCATGGATATTGATACCAGAAGGGCTGGTTTGAGTATTTCATAAAATCTCTGGGATTTACACAGAGTAGTGTGAAAAATAGAAAACATCCGGTGAGTGGTGTGCAGACAGAAACACTTTGTTGATGAGTGAGATCAGAGGAGAATGATCCGACTGGTTTAAGCTGACAGGAAGTCTATAGGAACTAATAATCACTCTTTACAACCAAGGAGAGCAAAAAAGCATATCAGCAAGCACAACACATTGAATATTGATGTGGATGGGCTTCAAGAGCAGGAGACCATGTCAGACCATCATTACATGACATAACATTACAAGTATTTAGCAGACAGTCCTATCCAGAGTGGCATATAACAAGTGCAAAAATCAGGCACAAGAATTGCTGAACTTCTAGACAAGAAAGTTCTAGTGCCAAATGTACAAGTGACAGAATAACACTGAGTGCAATATTCTGTTGAAGTAATGACAAACAGCAAGTACCCAAGGAAAACAAGCCAACCATACAAATGAACTGACAAAGTACAAATAAAATAGAGAAAGATAAAACCACAATGGCTAACACAAATCATCATAATCAGGCTAGACAATACACAACCTGGGTTGGTTAGGGCTGCTATATGATTACACAGTGGGCAGGGAAGCAGAGGAGATTTGCAGCCTGAAGAGGTGGGTCTTCAGTCTGCGCTTGAAGGTGGTCAAGGAATTGGCAGTTCTGACCTCAATGGGAAGGTAATTCCACCAATGGGGAACCAGGACAGACCGCAGTCTTGAGCGAACTGGGCAGAAGTGGAGAGGAGGAGGGGCCAGGTGACCAGTAGCAGTGGAGCATAAGGATCTGGCTGGCATGTAGAGTCGGATCAGTCTCTGGAGGTATGCTGGACCTAACCCCTTGATTGTCTGGTAAACTAACACGAATGTCTTACATTTGATGCAAGCTGTGACAGGCAGCCAGTGAAGGGCATCAAGCAGAGGGGTAATGTGGGAGGAATGAGGGAGGTTGTAGACCAGACAGGCTGCAGCATTCTGGATGAGCTGCAGGAGTCTGGTGGCAGATGTTAGAAGGCCAGCAAGGAGAGAGTTGCAGTAGTCCAAGTGGGAGAGGATCAGTGCTTGGACCAGGAGCTGAGTAGAGTAGGTGATGAGGAAGGGGCCAATTTGTCGGCTGTTGTAAAGGAGAAATATGCATGTCCGGGTCACTGCAGTGATGTGTGCTGAAGAGGAGAGTCTGTCATTGAACACCACCCCTAGGCTCTTTGTGCTGGGTGAAGGTGACATAGAGATGTCCCCCATGGAGATGACAAAGTCCAGGGGGAGAAAGGATGAAGCGGGAATGTAGATCACCTCTATCTTGCCTGGACTGAGCTTCAGTTGATGGTTGTCCATCCAGCTCTGGATGTCATGCAGACAAGCAGAAATGTGAGTAGAAACCTGTGTGTCAAAAGGAGGCAAAGAGAGAAACAACTGAGTGTCATCAGCATAGCAGTGGTAGGATAGCCCATGAGCAGAGATAATCAGGCCAAGAGATTGGGTGTAGGAGGGGAGAGGAGGGGTGGAGAGGAAGATGGAGGGAAAATGAAATGAAGTGGTGGCCAGACAAATGGAAGGGGTAACTGTAGGATCTGAAGCAGAGCAGTTTCTGAAGATGACTGGATCTAGAAGGTTGCCAGTTTTATAGATTGGAGGTGAGTGCAGCAGGAAGAGGTCAAAGGAGTGGAGTAGAGGAAAGGATGGCAGCAGAGTGGGAGGCTTCTAGGTGAAGGTTGAAGTCTCCCAGGAGCATCAGCGGGGTGCCATCTTCTGGGAAGGAGCGGAGTAGGATGTCCAGTTCAGCAAAGGAACATTCCACAGGGCCTGGAGGGTGATAAACAACAATGACAAACAGGTTAACAGGAGAGAAGACTAAAACAGAGTGTAATTCAAAGGAGGAGATGGAGAGGTGTCCATGACTGAGAGATCAACAAACCAGTACAACCACCATGATGGCCAGATGGTTGGGGTTGTGAGAGAAGGAGAAAGAGGTGGAGAGGGCTGCAGGTGTTGTGGTGTTGTCAGGTGAAATCCAGGCCTCGGTCAGTGGAAGGATGTGGAAGGACAGGAGGGAGGCATAGGCAGAAATGAAGTCAGTATTCCATGTGGCAGACTGGCAGTTCCATAATCCAGTAGAAATCTAAAAGGTGTCAGTGGAGGTATATGAGGGGTAATGAGGTTGGAGAGGCATCGCTCTCGCAGGGGGTCATGACGATGGAAGTGCCTTCTGTGGGTGAGAGCACAAACAGGAATGGGGTAGGCACACATAATGGGGAGGTTATGGCAATGGTAGGAGAGGAGGAGAGATTTGGGGAAAGACTCAAAAACACACTAAAAGCCCTGGTAATTAGCAAATGAAAAAGAGCTGATTGCTTGTGCAATCAAAACAGCCAGAAACTGTTTAGTTAAAATAAAACTGATAGATGGATCCCATCTAGTAGCTAAGTGGATGTAAACACTAAGGTAATAGAGTAGCACACACCTAATAAGCAACAGATAAACACAGAGTATTCTAGTCACGAAAACAATCGGCAAAACACAGAATCTTAGCCTGCTCAAGAAGTATTCAGTAGCTCCTGTAGCCAATGACGAATGCACTCAGTTGATCTTCCAACAGTAAAATGAATCTAATATAGTTACTTGAAACCACACTAAAAGCCCTACTAATTAGCAAAGGAAAAACAGCTGAATCGAAACAGCCAGACGGTTACATGGTCTGTATCATTGTTACAGACTCACCCAAACTGGACAGTTGAAGATTAGGGGGGAAAAAAAAAATAAAATAATCTGGTCTTTTTCCATTATTATTGGATAAGTGAGTAAATGAGCAGGTGTACAGGTATTACTGTTAAAGTGGCCAGTGAATGTAAAATATACTGTATATTTAGTAGTTGCTAATTCAGTGTTTACCAATAAATCATGACTAATCATGTGACTACATGGAGAGTCCGCTTCAAAAGCCCACCACCAGGAAGTGGTTTTATTTAATCTGTTACCAAAAGGAAAATACTATTTTCAGACCTTTAGAGTCCAAAAAAGAGTGTTACTGTTGGCCAAAAGAAATGAGTCAATAGATAGTTTTCACATGACGTCACAGAGTCGGGGATTCCCTAGTGGCGGCCATCTTGGGGGTCCAGCTTACCGTACGGGTGACTGAGCACACATTGTAACGCGTGAGTACAAAGTCTTCAAAAGAACCCAAGCAGGCTATTTAAAGCTAGCAATGGTGCACACCTGTTGTATTCACGGCTGTCATAATAGGTCAGATGATGAAGTCAAGCGGAGCTTTTATGGAATTCCCACTGTACGGGAGCACGAAGGCGAGCAAACAAACTCAGCATACAAAGGAGAAATCTATGGCTTGCGAGAATCAACCGCAAGGATTATCAGCCTTCCAAACACAGCAAAGTCTGCTCCGATCATTTTATAAGTGGTAAGTTGTTTAAATAAACAATCAATTGTGTTTAAGTTTGTTTTTGGAAACCAAAACATCATGTGAACAATCTCTGGAGAATGCCTAACTGGAACCGCTGAGTGTACGTTTACATTGTAATGTACACTTAATATCGCTCGTTTGTCACATTTCTATTTGAAACTTGTCACTTCACTCACACAAGGGTCATTTTTGAAAAACATTTTAGGTCTATTCTGTATGATTTGATTTGTGTTTGGGATGCAAACAGCGCGCCTTTTGGCGGATGCCGCCTGAATCGCGCAGATCCGTTTTTTTTTAGGGGGGGCGTTGGAGTGTCTGATTATAATTTCAAAGTAAATTCTGTATTAAAATTACTAAATAAGCAAATCCGTTACAGTCCATGAAACAGGAAGTATAAGGATGAGAAAAAAACAGTTTAAATCGGAAAGCTGTGCACATTTGTGCAGCCTGAGCGGTGTGCAGGACTGCGCAAATGTGCGCAGCTTTCCGATTTAAACTTTTTTCTCATCCTTATACTTCCTGTTTCATGGACTGTAACGGATTTGCTTATTTAGTAATTTTAATACAGAATTTACTTTGAAATTATAATCAGACACTCCAACGCCCCCCCTAAAAAAAAAACCGGATCTGCACGATTCAGGCGGCATCCGCCAAAAGGCGTGCTGTGAATATATAAAGTTGTATATATCAGACAGCCTTTAAAGTTTGATGAAGTCAGTTTCAGGCTTTGGAGCAGGCTTTGGCAGTTTCAGGCTTTGGCAGCCCTGCATAGTCACTTGAAAATGCATCTTTGTCCACTTCGTAGGGGTCAATTCCCCCAATCAAGGCCAGTTTGGCTGCATACCGTTGTCGTGAGATGTCATCTAATGTATCTATATACTTCTGTTTGCTTGATTTTGCCGACATTGATCTTTATTTTAGAAAACTAACTATATAACTTCATAAATTCATCCAAGATAACGCAGCTGGTAGTGGCGATGGTCCGTTTTGTTTGCCCTCCAAGATGGCAGCTGGGGGGCGTTCCCCGGAATGCCGTGACGTCAGTGAAAACTATCTATACCATGTGTTAACTGAGTCAATATCATGTTTGAGTTCTTAAGAGACCTAACATCACTAAATAATGTGTTATGAGTGTACAACCCTGATTCCAAAAAAGTTGGGACAAAGTACAAATTGTAAATAAAAACGGAATGCAATAATTTACAAATCTCAAAAACTGATATTGTATTCACAATAGAACATAGACAACATGCCAAATGTCGAGAGTGAGACATTTTGAAATTTCATACCAAATATTGGCTCATTTGAAATTTCATGACAGTAACACATCTCAAAAAAGTTGGGACAGGGGCAATAAGAGGCTGGAAAAGTTAAAGGTACAAAAAAGGAACAGCTGGAGGACCAAATTGCAACTCATTAGGTCAATTGGCAATAGGTCATTAACATGACTGGGTATAAAAAGAGCATCTTGAAGTGGCAGCGGCTCTCAGAAGTAAAGATGGGAAGAGGATCACCAATCCCCCTAATTCTGTGCCGACAAATAGTGGAGCAATATCAGAAAGGAGCTCGACAGTGTAAAATTGCAAAGAGTTTGAACATCATCATCTACAGTGCATAATATCATCAAAAGATTCAGAGAATCTGGAAGAATCTCTGTGCGTAAGGGTCAAGGCCGGAAAACCATACTGGGTGCCCGTGATCTTCGGGCCCTTAGATGGCACTGCATCACATACAGGCATGCTTCTGTATTGGAAATCACAAAATGGGCTCAGGAATATTTCCAGAGAACATTATCTGTGAACACAATTCACTGTGCCATCCACCATTGCCAGCTAAAACTCTATAGTTCAAAGAAGAAGCCGTATCTAAACATGATCCAGAAGCGCAGACATCTTCTCTGGGTCAAGGTTCATTAAAATGGACTGTAGCAAAGTGGAAAACTGTTCTGTGGTCAGACGAATCAAAATTTGAAGTTCTTTATGGAAATCAGGGACGCTGTGTCATTCGGACTAAAGAGGAGAAGGATGACCCAAGTTGTTATCAGCGCTCAGTTCAGAAGCCTGCATCTCTGATGGTATGGGGTTGCATTAGTGCGTGTGGCATGGGCAGCTTACACATCTGGAAAGACACCATCAGTGCTGAAAGGTATATCCAGGTTCTAGAGCAATATATACTCCCATCCAGACGACGTCTCCTTCAGGGAAGACCTTGCATTTTCCAACATGACAATGCCAAACCACATACTGCATCAATTACAGCGTCATGGCTGCATAGAAGAAGGGTCCGGGTACTGAACTGGCCAGCCTGCAGTCCAGAGCTTTCACCCATAGAAAACATTTGGCACATCATAAAACGGAAGATACGACAAAAAAGACCTAAGACAGTTGAGCAACTAGAATCCTATATTAGACAAGAATGGGTTAACATTCCTACCCCTAAACTTGAGCAACTTGTCTCCTCAGTCCCCAGACGTTTACAGACTGTTGTAAAGAGAAAAGGGGATGTCTCACAGTGGTAAACATGGCCTTGTCCCAACTTTTTTGAGATGTGTTGTTGTCATGAAATTTAAAATCACCTAATTTTTCTCTTTAAATGATACATTTTCTCAGTTTAAACATTTGATATGTCATCTATGTTCTATTCTGAATAAAATATGGAATTTTGAAACTTCCACATCATTGCATTCTGTTTTTATTTACAATTTGTACTTTGTCCCAACTTTTTTGGAATCGGGGTTGTACATGTGTGATTGAAATTGCAATGAAATTCAAATAAAATGTGTGATGTCACAACAATTTAAAAGCAAGAAAACAAGAAAAAGATTGGGCTAGCTCTGATTACACTGGGATGTAAATATTCAACAGGGAAAATATGTAGTGTTGAAGTAAAGGTTTCTCCATTCTGAGTTCCTGCATCCAACAAGACTTTGTCCCTTAAACTTTGCCATGGAAAACACATGAAAATTCATGAGTTTATATTACTATGGATGAATTATGGATGCCACTGAATTATTTTAACAGCATCTTATTAATCCATTCCCACAGCAGTGAACAATTCCCATATGAGGCTTGAAATCTAATGAAGTGCATTTGTTCAAAAGCAAATGATGATGATGCTTGTCTGTCTTTGTCCAGATGTTTTGTTTTTGTTACAAATGATAAATTTCTCAAACAAACTCTTCACTCACCTAATAGTTAAAAAGGTCAGGAAAACTGTGTTCTTATTTATAGGTTGTAGGAATGATAAAATGTACAAAAGCATGCTAGCTGAATAAATATCAGCTGTTAGCCATAACAGTGTGTCAGGCCCAGACACACCAAGCTGACTTTTGACTATAGGGTGGCTATTATAATTTGTAGTTTTTATTATGTGTTCCACACCATGTTTGCTAGAGCTGCCTCATGTTGAATGTCAGTATTGTTCAGTGTCTGTTTAGCATGTCAATACCAAAAAAAAAAAAGCCAAACAAGTTAATAACACTCTGATGAGTGTACAGACCAGGGGCGATTTCTCAGAGACAACAAGGGAAGCCGAGCTTCCCCTAAAATTCTCTCCCCAAACTGCGGCGTCTACGACGTTGAATTCTCATTAAAACAATAACTTGCATAACATAATATATGCCCAAGATTGTATTTATGTTCATAACTATCCTGTAACTTATTTGAGTGATGTCTGACGAACTTGCAGTTCGCTACGAGAATCACCTTTGCTGCCAGGCTGTAACCTTTCTTATTTCAATGGGCTCTATGGACTGGCAGCAGTGTTGCCAGATTGGGTGGTTTTAAGTGCATTTTGGTGGGTTTTGAATATATTTTGGGATGGAAAACGTCAGCAGTATCTGGCAACACTGACTGGCAGCCGGGTATCCGTTGCAGTCTACGAGACGGCTCTGAACAGCCAATTTCGGCTAGTTGTTATTGGTTAAAATCAACAAAATCGTCACTTCCAGGGAAGCCGGGCTTCTCTGGGACTAAACGAGACAGTGGGAGGGACAAGAATCCGGGCTGATAAAGGATTATTGGAGGTAGTGTTTGAAAGACATGAGGAGGGCGGTACTTCGGCGAGGAACACGGAAGTATGATCAGTCAGTCCCTAGCGGATGTCGAGAAAGTGTAGTCGTGTGCCAAAGTGCTGTCCGAATTTCTTTTCATATAAACGGTTTTTCTCATTGATGTCTCTGTACATTACTCTGTAAATAAATGTAAATATTACTCGTTGTGTTCTGTTAACTTTCATCCATTCTATCAGTTTGATCATTTGTGAATTCACTGATTTATTTCATTTGTAGTTCAATCTGGTTGTAGGCTAGCTTGAGCCTTACTGGGATCTGCAGTGCTAGCTGCTAACAGAAATTGGTGAAGTCTCTGGAAAGCACAACCAGCTAGTATGACAGGGTCACAGACCATTTTCTGGAAAAGGAGCGGAGGGCAGAATTTGTGTATAAATAGTGTGCATCATATAATGTTCATGAATCTGAAGTGTGTATATTGTTCAGTAATGTTAAGAGAATGGTGGGCTCTGTGTTATAGTTTATACCTGGGTATAATATTCAAGGTTCTGTGTGTTGCATAGCCTACCTGGTTATGAATTTCCAGACTGTGTTGCAGAAGATGTTCAAGGATGTGTTGCACAGCTGGGTGTTGTGTTAAAGACTCTGTGTTGCATATCAGGGTATGATGTTCAAGGCTCTTCGTTGAATAGCCAGTGATTTTTGGATGTTTGATATTTTTGATTAAGGATATGAGGCACTAGCCTGGCAAGCCAGACTATAACATGAAATGTACAAGCAAAAATACTTTCTGCCACTAGGTAGGGTTGTCTAGTTCACTGTGCTAATGGGGCACACTTTTCTATGCTTTGATATCCGGCCTACAGGTTTTACAATGAATGCGTAAAATGGGCTTCCCCTGTTTTAAAAACCAGCAGCCGCCACTGGTACAGACAGATGATTTTTCAAGTTCTGCCTATTTACTGTACATGTATTTACTTTTGTATGAATAAAATGGTTTAGCACTTTAAAATGCATGTTTTAAAACTCACTTTCTAATGCTGTGCTTTAACATATGCTATTTTATATGTTGACCATGGCAAATTTTACAAATATCAACAGAACTTTTTTTTCTGTTTTTGACTGTAGCATTTTCATGAGACACCTCTCCTACAACAAACCAACAAAACAGAGCAGCAGGAGATGTGGAATGCTTACAGAATGGTTTAGCTCAGTGTTTCACAACCACTGGGCGGCGGCCCATTAGTGGGCCGCGAAGCACCATCTCGTGGGTTGCGATTTTTTTTTTCAAGTTTGAAGCCAAATACTAAATAGTTCAGGATGTTGTAGTGTCCCAAATCCAGTAGTTAGTTTGACATACACCTTTCAAGTGGAATAAATACATTTGTGGGTAAATTAAGAAGAACAAGTCTTTATTATTGTCACGTTCCTCCTTTGCATTTAACACCCCCCCTGCGTACGCACACACAGAGTGCGCACACACACGTGTGCACACACACACAGAGTGCGCACACATGCACACGTGCACACACACACACACAGAGTGTGCATGCGAAGTGGGCAGAATAAATAAATTATATGGGGTAAATTATATGGATCTGTGATGCCTGCTGGAAGAGAAGAGCAGGGAGGATTGAGAATCGAGTAGCTGTGGTTTGTTTACACCCGATACTAAAACTTTTAGCTGGGCTGCCAACTCTCACGCAATGAGTGTGAGACACACGCATTTGATTGTCTTCACATGCTCACACGCCATACCTCCGATTTCTCACGCTAGAAAAAAAAATCTAGTTTATCTATCTGATCTAGGCTACCCATTGCATCGCGCCAACCACTTGCGATTGATCAATTACGCCTTACGCACGGCTAAACAGGCAGAAAGGTGTTCCCTTCTGTACACACTCCCCTATGGTAGGTGGCACATCTAATGATGCTGCACTCGCCGGAAGTTGGATAATTGCCTACCGTCAATTTAGAGGAGGAGGAGAGAGAAGAAGGTATCCGAGTTGAAGACGGGTGTCTCAGACAGGTTTGTGCATATGCACACCAATGTGTGGTGTTACTGGCGTAATTATGAACTTATATAAAGTTTCTTAATCGTTTTAGCCTATAAGTGTTGTGAGAATATTTAAGGCCATATCGAGAGCTGTGTACTAGGCATGCTAAATCATTACTGCCGTGCCACAGCCTCTATCTTCCCCAACAAGCAGCACGGGAGAGCACCTCCTTAGCACACGTTTATTAAGGCGCATTTTTAGTTTGTTTACTGTATGTTATCATACTTTATGACTTTATTTGAAGCCATACTGGAAATGTTGTAAAATAAAGCAAGTAAGAGATGATATTACAAATGCAAGAAGAGCCATTAGCCACCATACCTATTGTTTATTTACAGGGTATTTATTTTTAATTATTTATGATGTATGTAATTGCTCAGTTAAAGTAAATAAAGCATGGTCACCTGTAATATCAAAGAACTTGAACTTGTGAATAATTAAAAAAAAAGACAGAGAACAATATACTGAGGAGACAGGGTTTCAAAGAGGGCAAGACAGGTAGAGAATATTTGTCAGATAACAGGCCCTTACGAATGCTCTATTACTAATAAGAAACATAGATAAGAAATAAATTAATAAGAAATATATTAATATAGCTTATTTAAGTATGACCAAAATTTTTAAGCCCAACTTTGTGTGCACAGTCCCACCTATGGCCAAGGTTCAGCTTTTTGTGTTTCAGTACTGTTCAAACTTAATCATTTTAATGTTTCTTGTAGCACATGCACATTTTGCTTACTGTTTAAGCATTTTATTTGTTCTTTTGCTGTTGATATTTTTCCCCATGCCAATCTTCTGCTGAACCCAGTGGTGGGGAAAGCCCTTAAATGCATAATGAATAGTCAGTGAGGGACAATCTTATTTTTTGCAACAGTTATTAAAAACTTAACATTTAGTTTCAATTCAGAAGGTGTTTAGGCTTAGCTGATGAAATATTTTCAAACATGAACTTGCCTTTAAATCTGAAACACAGGTCTATAGGGCTACAGGAACATTGGCAGTCATCTGTAGTTTTCTAGTGTGGGGGCTTTTAAGCCAAAACTTGGTGCTTTTGTTGGCCACAAGCTGAAGGCCTGGCAAGTCAGGGTGTGTAAGAATGTAGGTATGGCACAGCAGGCCAATCCAAAAATCCACCAGAATGCAGGAACATCTACTAAATCCAAAATCTCCCCCCCCCCCTCCATTGTCCATCTCCAGCTGGACGACCCACAAACAAAACACCAGAATGCAGGGGGACAAGTGAATATCAAACTGAATACAAAATTCCCACTTACTGCGTGGTGTGCGGAAAAATTTTGCTGTCGACACCCCCCCCCCCCAAAAAAAATCTCACTCCAAGGAATTTCGAAAAGTTGGCAGCCCTGCTTTTAGTGTCCAAGCAACCATCGCAAAGACGTGTACAAAGCCCAGAAATTCCTCCTTACCTGGGCAAAAACGATACAGGATTTATCTTGTAGTGTCTTGATCCCCAGATCTTTACCCCAGCCACATATAAAAAGTTATAAGCCTCCATGCTCTTTCAGGTTTTCATCTGTGTGTCCATGTAGAACAATGTCTGCAGCACTAGGTAGTTTGAGATGTTGGGGAACTGAACAGATGGATTTTCCAACTCATGAATGAATGAATAAATAACTTTATTTAAACATGATAAGTTGATCAGCAGAGCTGGTGGGGTCGTGCATGTACAGATACAAATAATTACAAATACAAAAGACTAAAAATATACACAATCTTTAAAAAAACTTAAAATCTGTTGATTATCTTCACATTAAGTTAATTAATACTATGCATAACTATTATCTCTGTATTTAGTTCCAGCTACAATAGGATCAAAATTTATTCTACTAATGTCAAATTTAGCTAGTACATTTTTCTTTCATAGGAAAAAACCTTCTTTGTTAGCATGTAAGGCTCTATCCATTGGGTGGTTTCTATATCCACTCCTTTTGAGTAAACTTCTTGGTTTATAACACTGTTTAAATACTCTGCTTTATGATCCTGCCTTCTGTTTTGCGTTCATTTTTGTAAATATCACACCTGCTAATAAACACTCTTCCATCAGCAACCAGAGGAGCCTGTTCAGTGACAGAATGCTCCTTCCCAAGTGCAGGATGAACAGACTCAAAAAACTCCTTTGTCCCTCACGCCATCAGACTGTACAACTCCTCTCTGTGGAGGAGGAGGGGTAACAGGAGGACAGAGGACGGGAAGGAGCAGTAGCCTAGCCTAACAATAAGCAATACCGGACAATGTGCAATATAATGTGTAATATAAAGTGCAATATCTTTCCTGCTCCCCCCCCCACACACACACACTTACCCTAACCCCACTTCTCCCCCCTTTCCCCCTCCCCCTTCCTCTCTTCCCCATATCTTATTCTTTTATATTTGTATATGTAAATACCTTATTTACTTTAATTTATCTAGAAGTTTTTCTCTATTTCTTTTCTCTGTTTATCTGTAATGATGCTGCTGGAATCTTAATTTCCCTGAGGGAACCCTCCCAAAGGGATTAATAAAGTTTTATCTAATCTAATCTAATCTAATCTAATCTAATCTAATCTAATCTAATCCTGCACTTAGATCCCTACACTGAAAAAAATGGCCTGTTAAATTAACACAAAAAAATCTTGTACATCGGTTGCACTTATTAAAATCATATCCACTAAGACCAATTAAGTCATGTTCTGTTTGACTGAACATGACTTAATTGGTCTTAGTGGATATGATTTTAATAAGTGCAACCGATGTACAAGATTTTTTTGTGTTAATTTAACAGGCCATTTTTTCATTGTAAGAAGGGGAACATAACTTTTGTTTTAATTCTCCAAAAATATGGGATATCTCTATTTGATTGGAAACTATAGTACAATAAAAAGACAGTTTACTGCTTCATTTCTGCACTATTATCTGTCAGGGTGCAGGCACTTATGGATGCACGTGCAGGGGAGAGCGGGAGAAGCAAACTGAAAACAGAGCCAAAACAGTAGACAAGAAGCGTAGTCAAAGAAACAGGCAGAAGTCGGTCGATCGGCAAACTGGATAACATAGATGAGACTAAGAGATGTGGTTGAGGTAAACATAAACAAAGGTTGAATACTAGAAGGCAGGCAGAAAGTAAACGGCTTAGTAATGACAGGAAGGAAACACTGAACGATACTTCGCAGTGAGTGAGCGTGGTGTTTATACAGGGTTGTTGATAATGGCGATAATGAGAGACAGGTGCATTTAATAATCTGGAGACAGAGGGCACTGTGGTTCTTGTGAGTTGTAGATCGTGGTGGCCATGTTTGAAGGCTGTTTCGAGCTTGTGCTCTCAACACTGTTACTGACATTCTCATCTCATCTCATTATCTCTAGCCGCTTTATCCTTCTACAGGGTCGCAGGCAAGCTGGAGCCTATCCCAGCTGACTACGGGTGAAAGGCGGGGTACACCCTGGACAAGTCGCCAGGTCATCACAGGGCTGACACATAGACACAGACAACCATTCACACTCACATTCACACCTACGGTCAATTTAGAGTCACCAGTTAACCTAACCTGCATGTCTTTGGACTGTGGGGGAAACCGGAGCACCCGGAGGAAACCCACGCGGACACGGGGAGAACATGCAAACTCCACACAGAAAGGCCCTCGCCGGCCCCGGGGCTCGAACCCAGGACCTTCTTGCTGTGAGGCGACAGCGCTAACCACTACACCACCGTGCCGCCCGTTACTGACATTATCTTTGGATTTTTTAGCTGTGGAAATTTGCTAAGATCCCCATTGGACACACATGCAAATAATTGCTCAAATGCATATGTAATTTGTATGTTCTACTGTGATCATCCTTAGGAGTAAGTGATGTACAAATCAGGGACACCAAAAAAGAGAGAACTTGTACAATCTGAATTTTGCAATTAAATGAACTTATTTTGAATTTTAATTGCAAAAAAGGTTAGTTTATCTAAAATATTTTATTACTATTCCAGTAAGGATTGTGTGTAGTCTGCCACCATTTTTTGCTTAGCTTGCAGTGAAAACATGAATCTATAGCTCTGATTAATGGATGAAGTGCCCTTATCAATTTTTCAGAACAGCACTTTCCATTTTTCCCTTGACCTCACACATCATTTTTGTTTCATTGATAGAACAATGATGCAGAACAATTTGTGCTGCTCAGCTGTATTAACTGATGTTAGTATATTGGTAGCAATAAGTCAAAGCAATTTAACACCTCAATGGCCAAACACAGAAACATTGGCTGTGTATTGCTGTTACGTAAAATATTGAGCATGGAAGCAGCAGATTATGGAGTAAAATGACAGATAGAATATTGTTATTGACAGGACTACACTGGCAGAATTATCTGAAGGTCAGAGGAAGACTTCAACTTTCTTATGCTCAAAACTGGAACATTTTCCTTCAGAAAACTAATGAAGATTTTCTTTCTGAAAACAAATAACACAATTGTTACCTTGTACTCATGACACCACATGTGTCGCCTATAAAAGTCCCTCCTACATCATGTTTGTCCAATTTCCCCTTCTTGTCTTGTAGACTAGTTGAGGAAGATGATGCAAAAGCACTAATATATAGTGTTCCAATGCTTTACTTTCTGATAATAAATGTAATTTTGTAATTGTTAAATCTATACTACCAAACAGTGTAGGTGATGGTGATTCTAGTATTTGATTTCTTTCTATTCTTATTCCATTTCTGCCATTATAACAGACACATGGCCTGTTCATATTGGCATGTAGCAATGCTGGTGCTGTGCGCACATGATGAGACCAAATAATTTCTCTTGTATTTCAGGGTAGAATGGCAAAGTGCTTGCTCTGATGGGCCCTGATGGATTTCAAGTCGAGTTTTTATTCTCATTTCACTATATAGCTTGCATACATTGGAACAAAATGTAATTTCTCCAGGAGCATGGTGCAAATCATAACTGTACGCAAGACTACACTCCCTGTCCACTTTAGTAGGAACACCTTTACACCTGTTCATTTATGCAGTTATCCAATCATATGGCAGCAGCATATTGCATAAAATCATGCAGATACAGATCAAGAGCTTCAGTTAATGTTCACGTCAAACATGGGGGGGGACGGACCCTGTGCTCTCTGTGACTTTAAATGTAACATGGTTGTTGGTGCCAGATGGGCTCGTTTGAGTTTTTCAGAAACTGCTGATCTCCTGGGATTTTCACATACTGTAGTCTCTAGAGTTTACACAGAATGGTGCTAAAAAAAAAACCCTTTGAAACAGTGACAATTCTGTGCATGGAAAGGCCTTGTTTATAAGAGAGGTCAGAGGAAAATGACTAGATTAGTTTGAGTGGCTAGGAAGGATATAGTAACTCATATAATCACTCTTTACAACCATGGTCAGCAAAAGATCACCTTCTGCAATAGCAGAAGACCACATTGGGTTCCACTCCTGCCAGCCAAGAGCAGGAATCTTAGAATCAAGAACAAGTTCCTATTAAAGTGGCTGGTGAGTGTATCTCAGGTCACATATCTGCCCACTAAATTCCACAGAAAACAAGGCCATGAAAGAACACATCTGAGGATTTGCAGCAAGGATACAATCATTTCTGCATCTGTATGTTATTCTTCATATTGAAGAAAGGAGGGGTAATGTCCCCATATAGATTATCATTGCCTGAACCAGATTAGGTGTAGGATTGAAGTATAAATACCTATTGTATCTGGTGCCCTCTGTTCTGAAATGGCTCAAAACAGCCTCTATTTTCACCAAGCGCTACCATTTAAGTGCTTACAACCTAGTTTGATACAGAAAACAGGAAAATGGAAGACAGCCTGCAATTCAACCTCAGATGACTATGAATATTTGGTAATGTCATATGGATTGGTCAATGCTCCCTCTGCCTTCCATACCATCATTACCAAAGTGAAAATTCATGATTGTTAATATAGATAGTTTAATCTACTCTAAACCAGTAATAAAACATGCTGGTTTTTGGTGCCAGATGAGCTTGTTTGAGTTTTTCAGAAACTGCTGATCTCCTGGGATTTTCACACACAACAATCTCAAGAGTTTGAATGGAATTATGTGAAACAAAAATTGAATGAGTGACAATTCCATGGGTGGAAATGCCTTGTTCATAAGAGTGGTCAGAGGGAAATGGCCAGATTAGTTTGAGTTGCCAGGAAGGCTATGGTAACTCAAATAAGCACTTTTTACAACTGTGGTGAGCAGAAAAGCATCTTAGAATACACATCACATCTTGAGATGGATCAGCTGCAACAGAAGAAGACCACATCAAGTCATGCAGGTTGTTATTAAAAAACAGACCTTCCATTGATACTACATTGTTGCAGTCAAGAGTGAAGCAAAGAGCAGACACAGCTGCTGTGCCCTACGAATGAAGTAGGAGCAGAAACAGGTAGGAAGCTTGGCTGTGCAGACCCATGGAAGGGGAAGTGTGGGTGCCTTTCCTGCACTGGAACACAGAGTAGATGAGTTGGCACCACTGCCTGTTCCTGGTTCTCTAAATTGGAAATCTCATGACTTTGATGGACAGTGATGATAGTCTGCAAACAGAGCATTCTGACATTCAGATCTCCCACCAAATACAGCTACCTAAATCATTTAATAGTGCATCCACTGAAACAAATGACTGAGTATTTCATAATGTATCAATTCCATTAAATAATGTACTGAAAATGCAACTTGATTAAAGAAAATTCATAATTGCTGTAATGACAGATGCAGAAGCACAAGGGTTGAGTACATGGACAATTTGCCTCAAGAGTGGTACATGCTGATGAAGCTTTGTACATGAATTCAAGCTGCATACAGCTCTCGTTTAAAAGAGCTGTCCACAAGGTTTTACAGTTCATTTACAGTTTTTTCATTGACCACCAACAAATACAGAGATCTGCCCAGTGCTGTTGTCAATTCACTAAACTTCGAGTCCGAGTCCAGTCTCGAGTCCCCAGTGTTCAAGTCGGAGTCAAGTCCAAGTCGTTAAAGAAATTTTCAAGTCGAGTCCGAGTCCAAGACAGTGGCTGTTGCTGCCTTTATGTGAAATCATCTTTGCTACTGTACTGGACTAATGTTACTCCTTGACTGCCCCATTTACTTTAATAAGCTACAGATTAAAAGCTTGTTCATCACTCAGCAAGCCCTGCCATCAACAGGGCAAATAACATTAGAGAGGGTTAACACTAGCTAGTTCATCAGTCAGCAAGCAAGCCCTGCTATCCACAGCGCAATGAACATAGTGTGTAACTTACTTCTCTGGCTGTAGTCTTGCCAAATGACAATTGAAGTTCGAGGTTGTCCCCATTGTCTCCTCAATAGTTATTCTACATATGGAACACACAGCAGTGCATTTTTTTCCCACTGCACAAGAAGTCTGTATAAGCAAAGCGGTCAATCCTAGGCATTCTCTCCAGGCATTTTAGTGCCATTAACATTAGTTTGTTCCTGAACATGACATATGAACAGGTGAATGTGCATTCTCTTGCATGAAATTAGTATAAAAATGAATGTAGATATGTCTTATGTCAAATTATTATGGCATTTTCCAAAAAATAAAGAAAAAATCAAAGTCCTCATCTCCAGTTTACGAGTCCAAATGCAGTTAATCCACGAGTCCAAGTCCAAATCTGAGTCATCAGTGCTCAAGTCCAAGTCAAGTCATGATTCCTTAAAATTAGGGCACAAGTCAGACTCAATTCTGAGTCCTGGACTCAAGTACTACAAGCCTGGATCTGCCCCACAGTGATACAAGTTTATAATATACTGTTTTTCAGCAGTGAAACAGGTAGTAGTACATGGGGATACAGCATAGGCCAAAGCACTTAGTCAGGGTCTTTTTGAAATGTTCTTAGTTAAAAAAAAAAGTCAAGTGAAATCTGCCCATTGTGGATCTAAATAATCTAAATGCCCCGTGCTGGAGTTTTCATAAACCTATGATAAAGAACCCAACCCATTTAACTGAAGTGGACAAAAAGGATCACAATAGAACAAATATTCACTTCTGTGCTGTGGGGGAAGATACATTTAGTGCTTCATAGGCCCTTTAAATGGGCTATTTCCTTGGCTACTGCTTGAGCTTGGCATTGTCCATGACAAAAACACTGTTGATTTGATGATATAGCCCAAAAAAAACTCACATAAAAGTTGTGGAACTTGCACTTCTTTGCTTTGGATGTCATCTATATCGGCAATCGTGAATTTGCACTTTGATAATGATGGTATGGACGGCAGAGGGAGCATTGACCAATCCATATGTTATTACCACATATTCATAGTCATCTGAGGTTGAACTGCAGGCTATCTTCCATTTTTCTGTTTTATGTATCAAACTAGGTTGTAAGCACTTAAAAAGGTAGAGCTTGGTGAAAATAGAGGCTGTTTAGAGCCATTTCAGAACAGAAAGTATCAGATGCAGAAAGTATTTATACTTCAATCCTACACCTAATCTGGTTCAGGCAATAATCTATATGGGGATATTACCCCTCCCTTCTTCAATATGAAGAATAACCATGCAGATGCAGAAAATATGGTATCCTTGCTGAAAAACCTCAGATGTGTTCTTTCATGGCTTTGTTTTCTGTGAAATTTAGTGGGTATATATGTGACTGAGATACACTCACTGACCACTTTAATAGGAACTTGTTCTTGATTCAAAGATTGCTGTTCTTGGCTGGCAGGAGTGGAACCAAATGTGGTCTTCTGCTATTGCAGAAGATGTTTTTCTGCTCACCACAGTTGTAAAGAATGATTACATCCTTCTGGTCAGCTCAAACCAATCTGGCCATTTCCCTCTGACCTCTTTTTATCAACAGGGTGTTTCCACCCACAGAACTGTCACTCACTCAGTGTTTGGTTTTTTGCACCATTTTGTGTAAACTTAGAGACTGTTGGGTGTGAAAACACCAGGAGATCATCAGTTTCCAAAATACTCAAACCAGTCCATCTGGCACCAACACCCAGGCCACAGTGAAAATCATAGAGATAACAATTTTTCCCCATTCTGATGTTTGAAGTTAACATTAACTGAAGCTCTTGATTTGCATCTGCATGATTTATACATTGTGCTGCTGTCAAGGGATTGGCTGATTAGATAACTGCATAAAACAGCAGGTGTTTGGATGTACCTAATAAAGTTGCCAGTGCATGTAAGATAGTGTCTAAGAGCAGATCAGTGGCACAATGGCAAAGTTATAGATACAGTGTG